>NW_028258357.1:15523750-15830625 GCF_053883595.1 Heterocephalus glaber | reverse complement strand
CTTTCCTTCAACTAGAAAATTTGCCGACAAATGTTTATTTTATGAGGATGCTTCTCCTTCCTCATTGAGCTTATAGCATATAGCTAATGCTGGCTGAATTGCAATATGAGGACAATATCCAGAAACTACTCACACTTCCTGATCTTATTTACAATGGGTACATGCATCACATTATTTACTTGCATCCGTATTTCATAGATAATTGCACCATTGTAAATTCCCAAGCCACCAAAGAGCCATATATTTAAATTATGCCTTTCCCCCATCAAAGAAAAGAGTCTACCATTAGAGGTAGCAGATTGAAGAAAGGCCTGCAAATACTGTACTCTCTTACCAGTTTCCAACCCAAATGAGAAGCTACTTCAGCAGCACCATTATTGCTTCTGTGACTGACGCGATTCATTTTGCTCCAAGGTCGCTTAGTGATTACTGCATAGTTTTGCAATTTTTGTTCAGAATTTTCTCTTTCTCTAAACTCATAATGTTATAGAGCTTAGAAACTGTGTTTGAAGAGTCCCCTCCCACCTAACCACGGCTCAGTAGTGCTGACTGGCATCATCACCAAGGCATGCCAGTAAAGGTTTCCATGTTTTGAATGCTTGGTATGTGTCAAGATCTGTACACAATCTCTCTTTGCCATCCTCACCACAATAACGTGAGGTAGATACCGTACAACTCATTTTGCAGCTGATGAAATGGAGATTCATGGAAAGCTAGCATCTTGTTAAAGGCCACACATCTAAGAAATTCAAGAAGCATGATAGTAAGTCAAAACTCTTCTTCCTGTCTCTACATTGCCTGTCCTAGTACTAGGAGTAGAGAATAAATAATGAATGGATAGCTAACTTTTTAAAATTCACCTATACAATTTTTACAATGACAATAAGTGTTGCATATAAAAATAGAAGAATGATTCAATATTGAAATATTTTATGTTTCCTTAACTTGTAAAAATGTAGAAAACCCAGAGGTAACAGTAACAATAATTGTCTTGTTGAAGACTAATTCAGTCTTCGCTTAATTTTATAAGAGTCCAGTTTTTTTGTGTGTGTATTTTTGAGGAAGATGGCTGGGAATAGCTGGACAAGATCATGCAGAAACGTTTCAGCTTGCCTCTAAGCATTTGACCCCCTATTATTCATCTTAAAGTGGGATCTCTTCCTCCATTCAGCAAGTAATCAACCTGATAAACAGGGAGGGACAGCTTCAAGGATGTGTGACCAGAGCAATGGCATAAGTCCCATATTTACACAGGGATAGTTAATGTTTTATGGTCATCATTCTGAATTTCCTAGTAATTGAATCTTTGAACTTCCGGTTTATGTGTGAAGTTTGATGGCAGTGTGATGGGAATGTGGTGAAACCTTGGTTTACAAGCAGGATTGTCTGCCTTAGAAGAGGTCTTCGCCACACCTGCCTCTATCCAGGAATGGCTGGGGCAGCTCTGGTGCAGATATAGACAGAGTCACGTGCAGGGTATGCTCCGCATATTTTCCTTGTGAATACATCTGTGATGAAGGGGATGTGAGATTAAAGTATCATGACAGGTGGAGAGAGTCTACAGAAAGAAGATAAATACTTTTTACCAGATTTTTTACACAGGAACTCACTTTTTCATTTTGTAATGTGCCAAAGAAATCATGTAGTTCTCCCTAAAGACAATTCAGATGTTTTAGAGGAAAAATACAACTCCCAAAGTTTGATAAACGGCTTGCTTTTTTTTTTAACTTATCAGTCCATGTTTTGGTAGAAATTGGTTATATGTTCATTATTCTCATTTCTTTCTTTACCAGGAAACTTTATAGGGAGTTATTGTATTTCTCAGCCTCTCTTGTAGTTGCATTTGGGCAATAAAATGTGGGTTCACTAGAATGTGGCCTGTCACTGAGAAATCTCACATGATCCTCCTTAGTCAAATTTGATGCAGATGTGGTTTTATAAATAAAGTTTTATTTGGAAAACAGCTATATACATGTATGAATTCCCTATGCCTCCTCTCACAAATGAATAATATATGTCGCATAAATCTTATTTTTGCTATCTAGCCCTCTTCATGTACTATAATTCATATAATTCTATCATATGCATAAATAAAGAGGAGTTTGTATTAACTTTCAACAAATGTTCTCATAAAACTTAGATGAGATTTTTAAATGATATATCCTTGACAATATGTTTTGGATTCTTAATCTTTCCTCATTTTAACATCTAGAGTAAGTCATTTTGCAAAGAGATGTAAGATGAAATCCAAGAAGATTCCTGACATTTTTGCAGTTTGTGATAATGATGTAATCATAATAATGATTATAATTATAACCGCTTGAACATTTACTGAGCTACTGTTACATGCAGTCAATGTGTTAAATATTTTATGAGCATTATCTGACTTGATGTTCACAACACTGTTTGAGGAAGATATTCTCACATCATTACTTTGATAGGAAAATTGAAAGATGAATGACTTTCCCAAGATGATGTGGGCAGGTGGAGGAACTGAACTGATGTGACTCCTGTGGGTCCAGGAGCACAGTGTGGCATCATTATTTCTGCAGCAGGAAAGGACACAGAACCTAAGGTGACTCTTTCAGAGCCACCATGACTCTTTTTGAGTAACTAAAGACTGATTTTTCAGATGTGTAAAGGAATAGAAGAAAATATTTTAAATCCCCAAGACATAGAGAACAGACAAGACAACATCATTTGAGAATGTAAACAATTCTGTAAGACAAAATCCTCTAGCAAAAACAAAACAAAAACAAATGGACAGGTGGGTACTGATTTAAGAGCATGAGAAAACAGAAACACTCCGAAACATGAGTAAACAGAAAGTCAGAGGAAGAGACCCTTAGCGTCTCCAATCCTCTGAAAGCCTTAGGATTTGGAGCTGTCCGACACACATCTAAATGTGAATTAAAGATGGAACTGAACAAAATCAGAAGTGGCTGCAAGGGGATTGCTTAGCCATCTCAGATTCACTCCCTTACTCCAACCAGCCAGGTGACAACTCCTTCCCTAATTAACCAGGAGATATTTGAGCAGTGTGATGGTTAATTTTTTGCATCAATTCAACTGGGGAAAGTGATGCCCAGGAAACTGGTAAAATATTTCTGGGTGTGTCCACAAGGGTGTTTCTGAACTGCATTGAAGATCTGCTCTCACCAAGGAGAGTGGGTGTTATTTAATTGAGGGTCCAGAGAGAACAAAAATGCAGAGGAAGGGCTAATTCTTTCTTGAGCTGGGACATCCATCTGCACCAGGCCTCTTTTTTGGTTCATGGGCATCTGGGCTCTGGGATTTATACTAGCAGTTTCTCCTCTCCATCTGCTTTCCAGACATCTGGTCTTCAGCCAGGACTAGGAGTTACACCATCATCTCCCCTGGTTCTTAGGTCTATAGATTCAGACTGAATCACACCATCAGCCTTGCTGGATCTCCAGTATGCATCCTGGATATTATAAGGTTTCTGGCTTTCAAGATGATAGGACTCACTTTCCATAATTATAAATCTCTATGTAGTCTATTGATTCTGTTGCTGTGGAGCTTTTCCTAATATAATCATAGACAATCAGGTCTCAGTGATGTCAACATCATTAAAGTGGTAAAGGAGTTAAAAACAGTGAGTTCAGATATTTTCTTAATTCTCAGTAATGTACATTAATTTTTGGTCAGGAAAACATGAAAACTTAAAAATGACAACATGGGCATAGTAGTTTTCCCTGGCTTATTGTACTGTCAAGGGTTAAAAAGACAAGAACATGAGGAATGATTACCCTTTTATCCTGTTACTAGAACTTGTAAATTGAAAAACATATGATTATTACAATGTATCTACCTTTACACTCCTGAAATTCTATCAGTAAGGATTGATCCCATGGCAGGAAACAGACAAGTACTGTATAAAGTTCTCTGTGCAAGGATATTAAGTTTAGCTTTGTATTACATTGGTAAAAATGGAAATTACTAAAAGGTCTACTAAAAGGAAATTTGTTCAATACATTATGATACATACTAAAGAGTGGAATGTCACACAATCATTAAAATGATCACTCGGAGCTATGTTTATCAACATGGAACACACTTGCATTCTAGGACATGCAGAGTATGAAAATTTTAAAAGTTATCTAAATATATATTTAGATACAGCAGTAATATTTACCTCTAGGTGGTGAGAATATGTAACTGTTACCTTTTTATCCATTCTTTTTAGTATATTTGATGTTTATTTTGTAACAACGTGTTTAATTTTTATAATAAAAACAATAACAAAGTCATTTTCATTTTGGGGGAAATAGAACAAGTGAAGAGACAGTGGTGCCTGTGTGCAGAGAAAGGACAACCCATATTTTCTTTTAATTTTCTTTTCTACTTCAGTCCCTGCCAGCGTTTGTTAAGATGATCTTAAGATAGACATATCCTACAGTAATCACACAGGAAAAAAAATGATTATCTTAAGGAAGATCTTTTATTTCTTAGTTACTCTTACTGCCATCCAATAGGTTGGCCTCATGTGAGTCAGAGCTTGGCCACGCATCAGCTATGTGATGATGGTAGGCTCACCAGTCCCTGCGCCTCAGTCCCTTCCATCTAAAAATGTGGATAATAGTACTTTTCCTACTTCTAGTCCTAACTAGTTGAGAAGTTGTAAGCTGTGCGCAATCAGGACTCTTCAGCCACACTGCTGAATCCACCTCCTCACCCTCCCAATCTAGACTATTTCCCCAAACAGAGTAGACACTCTAGATATTTGTTGATTGAATGAATGACTGATCAAGTGCAATTGCTTTGTAAACTTGTAAGCACCAAGAGTTCAGGTGTTGATTATATAGCCGTAATTTAGGTGTTGATTATGTTGTCACAAAATGATCATTCAGGTATCACAAAATCAATTTTGCTTATGGAATACCATGTGGCATATTATCACAGACATTTATTTCAGTCTGTATACATTATTGCAGTGTTCAAGATTATACCTGAAATGCTAAGGGAAAGACCAGGGTTCTATGGAATGTTTACTCTTAAAGCAATGATCTTGAAAAAATTTAAAATCAAGTTTTCTGCCTGGTTTTGTTACTATATAAATGCAAAAACAACCTTTACTTCCAAAAGTAACTCATCCACCAAAAAGCGGTATGGTAGAACATAAAATAATTTTATGGGTAGCTGTAAATCTTTGTGGAATAAGATCTTAATCTTTTTATGAAAACATGGGGCATGCTTCTAGTTGCTGATTAGCTTTATGCAGAAACTACAGAGAATGGTAAGTATTCTAGTCATCTATTCTAATTAAAATTTAAATTGAAATCTGGGTTCTAATGAAGAGAAGCTTACTGCTAGTCCTGTGGGAATTCTTGAGAGGTAAGAGGAAAAATGCACAAAGGCTAAAATTTCACACAGACATTTTCTTCTCCTGTGTTTTATTTGAACACAAAATTTATATTTTATGTAAGAGTATGCTTTTCTTGATGGAAGCCAATCACTATCCTTCTGACATAGACAGTCTTAAAAATATACCATATCCCCATAGAACAGACCTAACCGTGTCATTGTAGACATGTTGGCATTATCCCTCTGACACTGTGTCCCTGGGAAATGAAGTGACAGCTCATCTCTACCTGAGGATGGATTCATTATTACCACTCTTGACTATGTGATCTGGCCCAGACAGAGCTCAGTGTCAAAGGCTACTTCTGTGTTAGAAAAAACAGCTGGGCTGCAGAAGGATAATAAAAGAGAAATAGAACCTGAAACTGCCTAGAAAAATCTTATTGGAAAACTTTAAAAATTAACTCAGGATCTCCAATTATTTTCCAGTGTCTCCTTTAGGATCTGTTTGTTAAATACCACACACACATATATACCCTGGGAGTATAACCAAAGAGGAATGTAGCACTGATAACAAAGTACCCATAGCACTGACAATGAAATAAAAATATATGAAATAAAGACATTTCAAAAGGAAATTGTCAAAATAGTGGTTTCTTACTAAATGTGTTATCATATGTATAACATAAATATAGGAATTAAGAAAATTTAAAACTCCTGTGTAATATTTTAAAAGACCTAAATTAATACCACTTCAAAAAGATATGATTTCAAGAACACATTTGAATCCAAATTCAACTATTTTTCTTGAACTTTGAACTGCATTTATTGCTTAAATATGGCACTACAAGCACATCATCTCTCTATCTTATAGGATATTTCCTGTAGTATTCCTTTTTTGGGTTAATTGGAAAAATGAGATTAATTTTTATTCATTATTCCTTCTCAGTCACAAACAAAGGCATTGTGTCTGCAGGAAAATATTTGAAGGTGGAAGTGGTTCTAGAAAGGTAATAAGCACTGCGATGGGGCATCTCTCCCTGGCTGTGAGCATTCCACAGATGAAAGTTAGCAACTGTCTGCCGGACGCTGTGAGTGGCAGCTTGCATGCTAGAGAGAAAGCCACAACTAAAATCTACCCTGAACACTATGGCTCCAGTCCTCCCGAAGCTCCCGCCCTCACTGGTGAAGCGGGGTTGGGAGGGGAGACATTTCCCCAGCAACACTTACAGGAGGAGCATGCTGGAAAACCAGCAGACAAAATAACAAGGGCACATCCGGCACAGACTACCAGCAGAGTTTGATTAAAATGTACTAAAATTGTAATTTTTTCTTCCCTATTTAACTGTAAGACCGTCAATGTTGCTTAATGTCAATGCTGTTAATGAAGTTGTCTGGCTTGTCACTTTTGTTGAATACCAACTCTGCTAAGAAACTGGTACAACAATTACCTCCAGGTCTATACGATTAAGTTCATCACAGCATGGCCAGACTTCAGACTGTGCCAGATCTTTGAAGAATGTCCCTATGGCTTTGGAGTTGGCCCCATCAGAATAACTCAATGTGACTGGTAAAAGAACAGAAGCTCCAAACAATCACTGGAAAATTTTAAATTTAGGACCTTCCCCTCCAAAGTGGGCCAATTGAAAATTGTAGAAATTCCGAGGAGACTCTGACTCATTCATGGGATTTGTGGCACTTTTTGAGGGACCTCAGGACTCCTATCATCAATATTTGTCTTCCTCGTATCAGTTGCAAGTGAAATAAGAGCCCACCACTTATTGTTTGTCCATTCGTTCATCCCTTTATTCTCTCATTCAAGAAATAGTCCAGTGTCTAATGTTGGACTAAGTATGATAGGTGGTAAAAAGAATGAATCCCCAAGATAGGCAGTTCTAATGGGCTAGAAAGATATGTATAAACAACTAACATCCAAGGTGTAAAGTGGTAAGGACTGCAAGAGATTATGAGCTGGAATTCAGGTGGGAAGATCAGAGAAGGTTTGAAGCTGAGATGGCATCTGAACCAGACTTTCAAGAACAGATAGTGTTTGAAGGGCCGGGGATTTAGCTCAGTGTTTTCGCCGCCTGCTGCGCTAGTGCAAGGACCCGAGTTCGATCCCCGGTACCAAAAAAAGAACAGATAGCATTTGAATACTGGGGTACTTGCTCAGCTCTCTCGCTGGAACTCTCAGATCTTCACGTGGTTGGGTGCTGCTTGATTTTTAGTTTGAGATCAAACATCATCCACACAGA
Source organism: Heterocephalus glaber (assembly GCF_053883595.1). NCBI lineage: Eukaryota > Metazoa > Chordata > Mammalia > Rodentia > Bathyergidae > Heterocephalus > Heterocephalus glaber. The sequence continues at coordinate 15,823,048 of NW_028258357.1, read as the reverse complement.
AATAGCCTCCCTGAATACTCAGTAAAATGACATCTGCTCTAACCTTGTATTGCTTTATCCTGATTTCTTGTCTTTATAGCACTTACCACTCTCTGAAATTTACGTCTTTATTTACCTACTGTTTCCCTTCATTAGGATAAAAATTACCAGAGAGTAGGTTCTTTGTCCCTTTTGATTAATGTTACATTTCCAGGACTAAGATTACGGGCCTACAGCAATGCTATTTATCCATTCATCTGTTGATGGACAGATAGGCTGCTTCTAAAATTTAGCTACTATGAATTGTGCTTCTTTAACATTGGTGTGCATGTATTACTGTAATATAATATTTTTAACTCTATTGGGAAGATACCTAGAAGGGGAAGAGCTGGGTCAAATGAGATTTCTAGATTTAGTTTTTTTAAGGAAACTCTATACTGATTTCTATAGTGGCTTCTATAGTACTAGTTTGTATTTCCACCAACAATGTAGAAGAATTCTGTTACCCCCACAGCATTACTAGCATTTGTTATTATTTAATTTATTGACAATGACCATTTTCTCTAGGGTAAAATGGAATCTCAGTGTTGTTTTAATTTGGATTTCTGTAATGGCCAGCTATGTTGAACATTTCTTCATTTATTGGCCACTTCTACTTCTTCTGTGAAGTATCTATTCATTTCAGTTGCCCAGTTTTAGATTGAGTCTTTTACTTGGGGAGGTCTAATTTTATATTCTAGATATGAGTCTTTCGTTCAAGGCATGGCTGGCAAAATATATTTCCCATTCCTTATGTTGTCTTTTCCAGTGTGTTGGTTGTTTCTTTTCTTCTGCCATCTATTTTTCTACTCCATCATCAGAAGGTTGTTTTAGATAGAATAGTTTCAACAAATTTCCTAACAGATTACTAAGTAGTGTACCCCCTGGGAGTGACAGAGTTCACTAAATTCACATGCGCATCATCTCATTATCACCATCACACTTGTTATCGTGTATTGCACACACAATGTATAGACATTTCTACTTGACCTAAATAATTAATAAGTACCTAATGTATGCTGAATACTGTTTTAGGGCCTAGGGATATCACAGTGTATAAAAGAGATTTCTTACCCTCAAAGAAATACAGGGTTAGTATTCCTTATCTGAAATGATGGAGAGTAGAATTGTCTTGAATTTTGAATTTTGAATATTTTTTGATTTTGGACTATTTGCACATACTCAGTAAGATATTTGGGGGAATGGATCTAACTCTAAACATGGAATGCATTTATATTTCATGTATCCCTTATACAGATAGCCTGAAAATAATTTTGGACAATACTTTTAGTGTGCTTGCATTTTGACAGTGAACTGCCACATAAGGTAAAGTGCTGAACTTTCTGTTTGTGGCATTATGTCAACACTAAAAGAGTTTCACATTTTGGAGCATTTTAGATTTTTTTATTAGGGATGTATTGAACCTGTGCATGTGTAGTTTCCCTTAATCCTAAGTGTAGTTTTATTTAATCTTACAAAGGTGAGGAAAGATTATCAGTCCTGTTTTACTCTTGAGAAGTCTGAGTTATAATATAACAATTTATGGAAAGCCATGTAACTATTAGGTGGTTGATGTGGCATCTTACTTCAAGCGTGTCTAAGACCGTGTTCTTTCTGCACTGTTGCCTCAAAATATTGAATCTGTAAAGTTGTAAGTCTTCTTTTATGAATGCCTATAGCTTATGCTGAATAAATTTCTTGTTATTTGAAGTTCTACAAATTGTCATTTCTGAGAAAGGTATGATATGAAAGTAGGATAAAAGGCTGATCTAGATAGAATTCCAATTTTAAAAGTTTCTAAATATCTCTTGGCAAATATTTTTATAGATATACTAGCATTTAAGTATTATTCAATGCAAAAGTGATGATGAGGTATTTGGGGTTATGATTGAAAGCAAATAAAAAGAAGCTTAAGCCAAAAGAAAGAACTCATATTGGTTCATATATTTTAAACAAAGGAAGAATTGATGGATTCCAGTGTGCCTGGATTCTGATGCTGAAAGAATAGCAGCAGGACTTAATCTTGTCATATCTATTTCTCTGCTCTTCCTCTCCATTGGTTTCAATTACAGGGAAGAAACTTTTTTTTGTGGCTGTCTTGTTCCCTTTGATAGAAATGAGAACCTCTTTTTTATGGCTCTGTTAAAGTTCCTGAAGAAGAATGTGTTCAAGTCAGCCTGGGTCATGTGTCCACCATATCGGGGGGAGGGGGTTTTGGAGCATTGTGATTCTATGTTATGTGCATACTTGGATTTTAAGGGCTGTGCTGTATTTTTATGTAATACTAGATATCTAAGTACTTCCCTCAAAAAGGATGCTAGAACAGAATGGATCCCGTATAGTTAGGAAAGTTCAAAGCTACTCAATACAGAGAATAAGCAAAAGGTGACAGAGTTTAACAAAGTTCACCAAAAGAAAGCTACAGTTAACCCCCAGAATAAAAGATTAAAGTGGTCACTCCAGTAATTTCACTGTTTTATCATTTTGCCACATAATTTACTGTTTTCCACTCAACTGAAACTAAAAACTGAAAAATTTATATGGGATTAGCTTTTCACTGGAGTGACAAGAAATGTTGGAAAAGGCTTTTCAAACATTAACATATGCTTTATCTGGGTCAGGCCATAAAATACTTGTGTGAAAAGAACACTTTTGGGGATTCAACATGACTGAATAGAGGAAGAACCACATTGGATGTACCCAGAAAAAAATTAACTAAAAACAGGTAATTGGAAGAAAGGTAGGAACATACTACCCAATGCCAAAATTAATAGGAAATAAGAGACTTGCAAACCAAACAAAATGTAGGCATAGTAGTTTATTAAAAAGCGAAGCAATCCTCCACTTGGATGCAGTGCAGGAACTGCCATTCTGGGATGTTCCCAAAAAGAAGATGGAACCCAAATAGCATAGTAGAATCAAACCACACAGTATAGACTTTGAGTACAGAGCCCCTTTGGCTTTTTTGCCCTCCTCCAAACAGAGGACATTGCAGCATGCCAGCATATTTTTCCAGCACTCAGGAGTGAGTGACCAGGAAGCTGTTTCCTCTCTGATGGTATCCCAGTTTGTCCTCAGACTACGAGAAGATAGAAAGCAACCTCTGACTAAGTTGGGAACTATCAGTGACACACCAAGTGTGAGCAAGCCCAGAGTCGTCTATGGAGAAACACCAATGGAGGACAGCATTTAAGGCTGTGTACTGTAGCAGCCAATAGGAACCTCTATAGAAAGCGAGGAGAAGGACCAGAGTGTCGGTGGGGTAATGAGTCTGACCATAGCATTCCCACGTCCACCTGCTCCCAGGGGTGCAAGAGAGGACAGAGGTGTGCCAGTGAAGTGGAACAGAGCAAGCTGTGCAAGGACTGGGAGGGGCCAGCTGAACATTCATCTTGGTCCAGCCTTGGGCTGTCTTTGTTTAAGTATTGAAAAGCCACAGCAACTACATGAGTGGTGGCCATGGAGACATACAGAGTAAGGAGACTACATGGGAGGGCTGCCAAGGGACACCAAAAGAGTGGCTGGCTGAAGACTCAGGCCCCAGCCCTTAGAGCCAGAGGGCAAGATCAGCCTGCAAGTCTGTGAACCTAAAAGAGCAGAATTGGTGCCCCCTGACCCTACTGCAGGCTGGATAGGAGTGCCCTGCACCCAGCACTAACCCTACTGCACACTGGGTAGGTTCACCCAATACAGATTTGGGCTCTGACTTAGACACTACCTCAGAACTGCAGACACCAGAAGACAGATGCAGACCTGTGGTCAGAGAAATTTCATGCTTAATCAATCTTTCTTTCTTTCTTTCTTTCTTTCTTTCTTTCTTTCTTTCTTCCTTCCTTCCTTCCTTCCTTCCTTCCTTCTTCTTCTTTTTGATTGTTTAGGTTTTTATCTCTGTTGTTTGTTTTGGTTTGGTTTGGGTTTGTTCATCATTGGTTTTAATTTTATCTTTTTCCTCAACTGTCCTTTTATATTTATTTATTTATTTGGATTTTCTCTTTTGGGTAAACATGTCCTTAGTTTTTCTGGTTCCCTTTGATCTTCTTTTATCTTCTCCTTCATTCTTTCTCTCCTATCTTCTTCTCTAGTGTCCCAAAGATTGGGTGACTTTCTTTGTCCTTCAGCTTTGCTTCTAATATTTTGCTCTTCATTTATTTCTCTATTTTTCCCCTTATCCCTCTTAAATCCCACCCCCCAGCATAAAATCACTCCACTCAGAGGAATACAAACTCCTGGTTTGTATTGGATTTTGTTATATAACTATAGATCTTGCTCCCATGATTAATGGTACCAAATTAATAATTACCACATGTCATCAGTTTCTGGGCTATGCTTCATGCTATTGTTATTGCAAATTGTATACTTTAGCCAGGATTTCATACTTCTTGTGATCAGTTGTACTTCCTTGTATGACAACACTGTGATTGACTGGAGTCATAATTATTACCACAATCCAGTACCAAAGGACTGGGTGCTGAGCCAAACAGCAACTTCTCATCCCTAACAAAGTGGGAAAGCAGGATCTTGGGGCAGATTCAAAGGCCAAGAGCTAGTTACACCTAGAAGACATCTCTGAGGAACAGTCATTGCCTATGGAGGCCTCCATACTAGTGATAAAGCTATCTAACATAAGCAATCTACAAGGATAGACATAGACAACAAATTTAAAAAAATAGAAAATGACAATACACAGAAGCAAGATGCAATCCCAGACCTCCAGCCCACCCAGGGCAAATCCAGGAGAGGAACAAGGTGGAGGAAATCCGAAACTACCTACCTGAATAGTCTGAAAGAGTATCAGCAGAAGTAACAAAACAGCTGAATGAGGCTATAGAAAAAAAATCAGATCAGAAATAATTTCTCAGCTTAAAAAAAGAGATTATGATCACACTGAAGGAATTGATTAAGGAATCTAGAGTAGACACAAATAAAAAAAAATAGAGGACCTTAGGAAAATGATGGAAACCATGAATGCCCAACAGAAAATAAAAGCAATCCATGAAAAATATTCTAACAGATATCCAGGAGATTAAAATTGAAAATATATGCAGCTGAATGAACCAATGTAAGAATAGAATATCAGATCTATAAGACGGGATTGTGGTTAGTGAACACAAAAAGAAAGATTTCTTTAAAAAAGCAATCCAACAGCTGCAAGATGATGCAAAGAAGAACAATGTAAGATTGATCAGAATCAATGAAAAAGTAGGCAACAGTGCAAACAACATAAAAAAACCTGTTCACTGAAGTAATGGCAGAAAATTTCCCCAAGCATGGTAAGAATTTGACATACAGTTAAGTGAGACATATAGAACTCCAATTAGCCATGACCAAAATAATCTACATTAAGGCATATAATAGTCAAGATTCCAAAAATTCAATACATGAACAGAATTAAAAACTGTCAGAGAAAAGAAATACATCACCTATAAATGAAAGCCCATCAGAATCACAGCAGACTTCTCAACACAAACTCTTAAGTCAAGCAGATCATGGAGTGAAGTATTTCAAGTCCTAAAAGAAAACAACCTCCAACCCAGACTGATGTACCCTACAAAACTGTCTTTCAAAATTGATGTAAAAATAAGATACTTCCATGACAAAGAAAACCTGAAGAAATTCTTGACCAAACCAGCACTTCAAAATGTTCTGAAGGATATTCTAGAAAGAGATAAGGAAGACTACAATTCAAAGAACACCAATATACCAATATAAAGAATCCACTAGGTAAGGCAGACAATTAAACAGAGGGAACAAACAACAGGAAAATAATATGACAAGGATAAGTTAGTACATGTCACTTATAACCATCCAGGTAAATGGTCCCAATTCACCAAACAAAAGAAACAGACTGGCAGAATGGATCAAGAAACAAGATCCAACAACATGCTGTACACAAGAAACACTTTTGGGTCAAAAAGAAATTCATAGACTGAAAGTCAAAGGGTGGAAAATAATAATTCATGCAAGAGGAACTGGAAAATATCTTTTGGGTAGCTATTCTATTTGCAGACAAAGCGAATTTCAAGCCAGGACTGATCAAGAGAGCCAAAGAAGGTCATTACATACTTGTTAAAAGAACAATTCATGAGGATGAGATAACAATCATAAATATACATGCAATAGACACTGGTGCACCCAACTATATAAAACAAATATTAACAAACATAAAAAATCCAATAAGCACTAATGCAATTGTAATGGGGAATCTCAATACCCCATTATAACAAATAGATAGATCAACTAGACAGAAAGTCAAGAAAGAAATACCAGAACAGAACCAAATGGACTTAGTAGATATCTACAGAGTGTTCCACCCCATAATATCAGAATACACATTCTTTTCAGCTGCACATGGGATGTTCTCCATAACAGATCACATACTAGCTCATAGAACATGCTTAAGTAAATGCAATGGAATTGAAATTATCCCATGCATATTATCAGACCATAGTGCAATGACCACAAAAACTACAGAAACATATGGAAATTAAATATCATCCTCCTGCACAACCAATGGCTCACAGATGAAATTAAAGAAGAAATTAGACAGTTTCTACAATTAAATGATAATACCAGTACAACATACCAGAACTTATGGGACACAATGGAAGCCATACTACTAGGGAAATTTATAGTGGTGAATTCCCATGTCAGGAAAACAGAGTAAGCTCAAATAAACAGCCTGATGTTGAATGTAAAGCATCTAGAAAAAGAAGAACAAGTCAAGCCTAAACTTCATATGAGGAAAAAAAGTATAAAAATCAGAACAAAAATTAATGCAATTGAGACTCTTGGATTCTACATGCACCTAAAACCAGCGCCTTGAGGATGACATCAAGGTCTGCCACCAGCTGGAGCAGTAGCTAGGTTTCTTTCTCTCTTGGCTCTAGAAGTCAATAAGCAAAATCCTGAGGAACAACTTCCCTAGGCCACTGCCACTCTGGAAAATGGTGCTCTGCAACTCTCTTCTTAAAGCAAAGTCTTTCACTTTTGCAATTTTGAGACTGAAAAGGGTGGAGTCCTGCTGCTTCTTGTGATGGCCTCAGGCCATCTTTTCTATAGGCCAGTTCCTTCTCAGTAATCAAGATCTCCTCTGCTCTGTCTGCCACTCTCAATCTCAGATTCAGGCCAAGTCTCTGGATGGAGCAAAATACAGACAAACTTTCTGCCAAGGTATAAAACACACTGTCTGGAGTCTAAAAGCCAATGGAGTCCTTCTTCAGAGCAGAACCCTCCCAAGCCTGGTCTTTACCAGCAGCATTTGTATCAGCATTCTGTTTTTTTAAGGCTTGACCAGAATGTTCCATCAAGTACAGCCTAAGACATTACAGCTCTAATTTTTACAAACCTTTCCAAATTCTTCCCACAAGCCATTTTCAAAGGGTCCTGATCCACACCGTCAAAATATAGTCCCAGAAATGACTTTACTTCCTTAGTTACAAATTCTGTCTTAGTTACTTTTCTCTTTGTGATACAAAATTCCTGATGACCAAAATTAAGGGTGGAAAGGTTTATTTAGCTCAGTTTGCAGAGATTTCAGTCCATAATCAGTTGGCTCCAAGGCAGGGTGACATTGTAGAGGAGAAAGTTCATGTGGGAAGAAGACAGAAAAGGCAACAAGACTACTTATGGCAGGTAGCACTCACACCCTTAATCCTAGTGTCCTTGATCATAGCAGTGGACCATGAATCAATCCCAGTGTCACATATTCTGGATCCAGCTACCTCTGAAAAAGCCCCACCGATGACCACATGAGGTTTTGGGGGGACATCCAGACAGAAAATATAGCAGAGCATAGCTGAATACAAAGTTGATACTTAAAAATCAGTAGCATGCTATATCTTGTTTATTATTTTTTCCCCATTCCCCTGCCCTCCCTTCAACCCCTCCACTACTCCCTATTTACAAAGACTTCGTTTCCATTTTCTTCCTTTTCTCATGTTTATTCCTTTCCCTTCTTTTCTTCCTCCTCCCCCTCCCCCTTTTCCTTTGGCCTTTTCTTCCTATTTCACAATATCTATTATAAATTTTTATTTATACTTTCAGATCATGTAAAGGTACAAATTTCCAATGATGCATGTCATACTGCATATCTAAAATGTACCAATCAACCTAATGAATTAAAAATTAACAAAATGTAATCTTGTTGGTAATGACAAAAAAATCAATAGCATTCTTGTACACAAATAAACTCATTGAGAGAGCAATTAAGGAAACCACACCCTTTACAATAGTACCAGAAAAATGAAATACTTAGGAATCAATCTAAGGAAGTAAAAACCTTTAAATTGAAAACTACAGTACTGTGAAAAAAAGAGATCAAAGAGGATCTCAGAAAATTGAAAGATATCCCTTGTTATTCCTATTAGAAAATGAAAAGATATCCAATACAGTGAAAATGGCTATATTTCCAAAATTACTATACAGATTTAATGCAATTAAATAATGATTTAATCCAATCAAAATACTAACAGGATACCTAATAGAATTAGAGAAAACAATTCTAAACTTCATTTGAAACCAGAAATGAACTAGAATAGCAAAAGCAATTCTGGGCCACAAAAGTAAGGTAGAGGGCATCAAAATCCCTGACTTGAAATTATACTACAAAGCTACCATGATAAAAACAATATGGTACTGCCAAAAACCAAAACAAAACATAACAAAATACACAATAAACCTGAAGTCAATGGAACTGATTAGAAAATACAGAATACACTCACCCACCTTGTCTTCTTTGACAAAGGAGACAAACATCTTCACTGGAAGAAAGCCCCAGAAAGAATGGCTATTATTAAGAAATAAACCAATAGCAAATGCTGGAGGGGATGTGGGGGAAAAAGGACCCTCTCCATGGTTGGTGAGAGTGTAGGCTGGTGAAACTACTGTGGAAATCAGTGTGGAGATTATTCAAAAAATTAAAACTAGAGGTTCCACTTGACCCAGCTATTCCCCTTCTAGATATCTTCCCCAATGAATTAAAAGCATTATACCACAACAAGATATGCACATATATGTTTAAAGAAGGACAATTTGTAATAGGAAAATCTTTGAAACACCCCAGATGCCCATCAACCAATGAATGGTTAAAGATTTTTTTTTATACAATGGAGTACTACTCAGTCATAAATAAGAATAAACTTGAAGCATTTATAGGTAAATAGATGCAACCTGAGAACATTTTGTGAAATAAATTGTGAAATTTTGTAAAATAAATTTGTGAATAAATTGGACACACACGTGTAAATATTGCATTGTTTCTCTGTTGTGAGAAATGGAAAGTATAAATAAGGACTAAAATGCATACTAGATATTGAGAAATAGGAAGAAAATGTTCAAATGGGAAGGGGAACAAGAGAGGAAAGGGGAGGAAAGGAAGAGAAAAAAAGAATAGAAGGGAAAAAATGGAAACAAAGCTTTTGTAAGTGAGTGAAAGAGGGGTGGAAAGGAGCAGAGGAGAATGGGAAAAAAAGAGGAATCAAGATAAATCACATACAGGTACAAATTCCCTATGATAAATGTTACCATTATGTATATTTAAAATGTACCAATAAAAATAAATTTAACAAAAGATGAAAACACTCTTTTTGCAAATTGCTGGAAAGTTGAAACTTTGTAAATTTATATCTTCCTCAGAGCAAATTTTCTTGTGCAAATTTATGACAGAATTGAAGAAATCATCTAAATGATGAATGGCATGCACACTCTGGGGCTTATGCTTTTTCTTTCGTTTTCCTATCTTTCCATATCCCCTTTTCATTGCTTTCCCCACTTTCCCCCATTCTTCTCTCTTGCTTTATGTCAACACGCCTATCACGAGTATTTAACCTGAAAAGCTCCTCCTCTCACATAGGTAGATACTGTGACGAATACAGCTAATGAGTTCTCTTGCAAAGTCTTCAAATAAAGGGCCATATCAAATATGATTTTATTGAAAAATTAGCATAATCGTGATGATGAAATTTACCCTCCAGTGGTTGAGAGAAGAAAGAAAGAATTTCTGAGCATCCTCTAGGGACTAAGCTTACATCCTATGTGAAGTAGATTTGCCTGTGTTCTCTTAGTGAAGTGCTGCATCTCACCAGTTGAAATGCTCAGGCCAACTGTCAACAGACTACTATAGATCAGGTAGCTCAAAAATTGAACAACTTTATTTCTCACAGTCCTGGGGCTGAACAGTCCAAGATCAAGGTACCAGCAGATTCCGTTTGTGATGAGAGGCCACTTGCTGATTCGTAGATGGCGGCATTTTTACTCTAACTTCACATAGCATAAAGGAGAAGAGATCTTCCTGGGGCCTTTTTTGTAAGGGCACTAATCTCCTTCATAATCTCATTATCTCTCAAAGGCTTCAAGTTGTGACATTATCACATAGAGGGTTAGAGTTTCAACATAAGAACTAGAGGAGACACAAATGGTAGCACCAGCTTCTGCGAGGCAGCTGTAATCACCACTTTACAGAGAGGCAAACTAACCTAGCAAGGACTGCATAACTCATGCATGTCAGGTAGCCATCAAGAGCCAAAACTGGAACCCAATCTGCCTGATTCCAGAACTCCTGTGTTTTCCAAAGCCAGCTGAGTATGTTGTTCTTATACTTTGACACCATGTTTTCTCCATTCTTTTGCCAAAATAGTTCTTTACTTTCCAGTTCAATGTGATCCACAGTAGTCAAGTTTAGGCCTTCATCATCCTCCAACATTGCAGCAGTGAACTCCTCACTTATCTGCTTAACTCCTCTCTTGCTGCTTCCTGTACCATTCTCCACTTTGGTCAAGTGAGCCCGCTAAGTACAGAAGTGCTCTTGTCACCCACAGTTTTGAAGCCCTTAGGCTAAGGTTTAATTCTTTCAACAGGACTTTACTCTCATCTATTTCATTTCCTTCCCAAGTGCCATCTTTCATTCCCTCCATTTTATATTATATCCCAGCCACACAGAATTCTATCAAGGTCTTGATTATGACATGATTTCTACGCCCGTCCAGTTTTGGCTTGATGTTTCCTCTATCACCTGCCATTTTGTCTTTACTATGCTGACTACTATTTCCCACCAGCATACATTTAAAATGTTATGACCTCTGAGAATGCTTTCCTGATCTCCTGGGCTTGGGCTTCACTTGGCTTGCTGTATTTCTTTGCATCACAGTCTCTCAGGACAGAGTATTTATCACATCATAGATTGTTTGCTCTTTGCCCAGGAGTCTCTCTGAGTCTTTCTGGGTAAATGAAAAAAAAATGTGTGTGTGTGTGTGTGTGTGTGTGTGTGTGTGTGCAAGTGTGTGTCTGTGTCTGTGTGTCTTAAAATATTTTTTTAAAAGATAAAATCTTTACTGAGTCTTTTAGAAAGGCCCACGTGATCCTTGCTGTATGTTTCTAATGCAGTTTGTATATACCTGGAATATTGCAAATAATGTTGATTTGACAATTGTTGAGTGGTAGTCAGATTTCTATCATTGTAAAAAAATACTTGAGATAATCGACTTGTAAGAGATAAGATATATTTGGCTTATGATTTAGAGATGTGAGTCCATGGTGAGTTGGCATATTGCTTTGGGTACACAGTGGCACTTCATGGTAGAAGTCTATGGTTGAACAAATCTGCTCAAGGCTCTGAATCAAAAAAGAGGAAGAAGGGCTAGTGTCACAGTGTCTTCTGGGGGCACATCTCTGATGACCTACAACCTCTCACTAGGCCCCGACTTTTTTTAAATTTTACTTTAGGTATAAATTAGGATCACACTCAGTATTGGGAATTTGTACCTGTACATGATATATCTTGGTTCTTAATTTTTCCCATTCACTGTCCCTTCTTCCAACCCCTCCACCCCTCCCTATTTACATAAGCTTTGTTCCTGTTTTCCACTTTTTATTCTTTTTTTGTCCCCTCTTTCATCCTCACCCCCAGTTCCCCTTTCCCTTTGAACATTTTCTTCTTCTTTCACAATATCTATTATACATTTAGGTCCTCATTTATACTTTCAGTTACTCACACCAGAGAAACAATTTGGTATTTGCACACATGTGTCCTATATATTTCACTTAAGAGTACAGGCTCTGCCATACTTCCAAAACTGCTATACAGATTTAATGCAATCCCAATTGAAATCCCAACAGTATATTTCACAGCACTAGAGAAAACAATCCAAAAATTCATTTGGAACCAGAAGAGACCTAGAATAGCAAAAGCAGATCTAGGCAACAGAGACATGACAGGGGGTATCACAATCCCCAACTTGAAACTATACTGCAAAGCCACTGTGATAAAAACAGCATGGTACTGGCAAAGAAACAGACCTGAGGATCAGTGGAATAGACTAGAAGATGCAGAAAAAACTCCAGAGGCACTCAGCCACCTCATCTTTGACAAAGGAGCCAACTATCATCACTGGAGGAAAAAGAGCCTATTTAATAAATGGTGTTGGAAAAACTGGATTTCAAACTGCCAAAGATTAAAACTAGACCCATATCTATCACCAGGCACTAAACTAAAATTGAAGTGGATTAAAGATCTAAATATTAAAACAGAAACACTAAACTTGCTGGAAGATAAGTTAGGTAGAGCTCTTGATGACATTGGCATAGGAAAAGACTTTATGAACAAATCCTCAGTAACACGGGAACTAGCATAAAGAATCAACAACTGGGATCTTATCTTATTAAAAGCTTCTGGACTGCAAGAGAAACCACCAACAGAGCTAAGAGACAACCTACAATGTGGGAAAAAATTTGTAGCAGCCGTACCTCAGACAAAGGTCTACTATCTAGAATATATAAAGAACTTAAAAAAATCAGACCCCCCAAATATAAAGACCCAATTCAAAAATGGGCCTCTGAAATGAACAGACATTTCTCAGACGAAGTGAAAGCAGCAAATAAACATATGAAAAAATGTTCAACATCACTGGTTATTCAAGAGATGCAGATGAAAACAACACTGAGATTCCACCTCACCCCAGAAAGAATGGTTGCTATCAAGAAATCAACCAATAACAAATGCTGGCAGGGTTGTGGGGAGAAAGGAACCCTTCTCCATTGTTGGTGGGAGTGCAGACTGGTGCAACCACTGTGGAAATCAGTATGGAGATACCTCAGAGAACTAGGACTAGAGGTCCCATTTGGCCCAGCTATTCCCCTACTGGGTATCTTCCCAAAGAATTAAAAGAATCATACCACAGCAATATATGTGACCCATGTTTATAGCGGCACAGTTTGTAATAGCTAAAGCTTGGAAACAGCCCAAGTGCCCATCAACTGGAGACTGGATAAAGAAGATGTGTTTTGTTTAATAAAATGGAGTACTACTCAGCCATAAAGAATGAGAAACTAGAGACATTATAACTAAATGGTTGCACATTGAGGCGATACTCTTAAGTGAAATAAATAGGACACACATGGGTAAATACCGAATAGTTTCTCTAGTATGAGAAACTGAAAGTGTAAATAAGGACTAAAAGGTATAATAGATAACATGAAATAGGAAGAAAAGGGGCAAAGGGGAAGGGGAAGAGGGAGGGGTAGGGGAAAGGAAATAAGGGAAAGAAAAAAAATATGCAAAAAGGAAAAAATGGAAAAAAAGTCTTTGTTAATAGGGAGGGGTGGAGGGGGTGAAGGGAGGGCAGGGAATGGGAAAAAAATATGAACCAAGATATATCATGTAAGGGTACAAGTTCCTAATGACAAATGTAAATGTATTGTATCCCTAAAATGTACCAATAAAAGAATTTAAGGGAAAAAATATAGGCCTCGACTCTTAAAGTCTACCACCTATCAATAGCACCAAACGGAGGACCAGAGTTTACCACGTGTACCTTTGAAAGACACATGCAATACAAACAAAAATGCTGCCTTTCTATTCTTACTTCCTACTAGACTGTAACTTCATTGAGTAAAGAAGGATGTAATTTCATTGCACATCTTCAGTCCCTAGTGCATAGTGAGCATGTAATAAATATTTATGGAATGACTGACAGGTGAATCAAACCGTGAATACATCACTTGGTTATCAGGGGTTAAATGTTTACTAAAGAAGAGAGACTAGAGATCAGAGAGTTAATGACAATAGACCAGACATGGCAAGGTGCACACTTGGAGTAGCTACAGGCACTGGTACTAGAAATGTTTGGAAGCATTTGATGCACCTTGGTAATGGATAGACTACGGAGGCTAGATAAGGAGGAAAAATAAAAAGCAGATGCAAGTGGATGAGAACTTGCTGCAGGTGGAAATGAGAATTTGAAAGGCAGACGGTGAGCTTTCTTTGAGACATGTCAAGTTTATGATAACCTCAAATGGGTTGACACCAAGATTTCTGGAGACAGTACCAAGGTCTTCACTGAGAAGTTAGGGTTAAAGTTAATCATCTGAACAAGAGCTTTTTGGGCAAAATAAAAATAATTTTCAATAATTTTTATTTGGACTGTTTACCAAAATTTTACTGTGAAACAACCAAGGTGAGATTATGAAATGATTATATTACAGAAGAGAACATAATTAAAAGACTTTATGATAAAATGCTAAACTTCACTAAAATGTCAGGGGCCAAATAGTATTTTTCCCTAATGTTTGGGATCATAGAAGATTTTATCTTTGGTTCTGCTTATCTGATTTTTAAAGCTCTCTTAAAAACTATAAACATGTCTCCAGGAGTAATAATGAGTCCTGAATCTATTATAAATTTGTTTAAGAATAATTTAGTACCTGTTCTACATTTTCTGAAATTGCCTTGCCTATTAGGGCAAGATTCCAATTTTAGAGCTATATATACACACAGAGGAACCAAACTATCTACTTGTGAAATGCAAAGATGAAAAACATGCCGAACTATCTATCCTTTATGACCATCAAGCTCCTTCCCTTCACAATATTATTTTCAATTACATCCTCAAGTGGCACTTTCATTTTATCATTTAAAATAGTATGCTGGATAATATATATACCTGAGAGTAGCTTTGCTACATCATAGTCAATGGAAATAAATTCTGCCCCTTTCCTCACTAGTTACTTCTCTTGCAAATCTCTGTTAAATACAGTGAGGTGTTGTGCATATGTGAAGTGGCATTTGGTTTGTTTTTTTTTATTACCACTTGGTTGGAGCTCCTTATCTTCCCTGCATAGTGGTTTTAGCACATGATATGTAAATGGAACCTCTCCAAATCCTTCCTCTCTCTGCTTAAGTGTAGATTTGCCTGTTGCTTACCCTGCAATTTCTCCTTGGTTTCCAAATACCCACCCACTGGCCCCTGGCAGAGCGGCTTCAGAAGGAGAGGATTGCTCCCCCCAGCTTAGCAAACAGCTGGATGCCTAGGCAGACCTTTGGGTTGGTGAGCAGCTGCGTGAACTCCAGCGTCTCACATACCCAGAATTATGTGCACACCGGGGCTCCACATCCTGCGTTTGTTTTTGCACCTCCTGTAGTGTTTAAGTCATAAAGCGAGAACTTTTTCCCATTTTCTAAACCCAAAACAACCTGCTTGGCTCCGGCTTTCCTGAGCCCTTTTGCAGATTTCTGTTTTCCCTCTTCCTGCTGATCCCTCTGGCTTTCAACCAAGGTTTAACCATAAGACTCCCATCAGAGTCCTTAAAGAAGAAAGATTTCCAGCATGAGTACACTATATTAATAAATGAAACCCAACCTTTTAAAAATTACACTGTCAGAAAAACCCATTAGGCTGTAAAAGAGTTGAAGTAAACATTAGATTTTAATATCTACTGCTGCTTAGATTTTTCTGAACTGAAAAATCCCCAGTGAGCACTTAAAACTTCATTACTCCACTGAAAGGTTGTGAAAGGCTATTTAGGTTTTCAATTTTGTTGAAGTCTAGAGGTTATTACAGCAGGAAAGAATACAAACCCTAATATTACAAGGAATGAAAGGAATGAAATTTATGTTCTCATCCTCCCTACAGTTTAATCCAGGTCTATTAGATTCATTGGTAAAAATTAGGGCAGGTTGTAAACTTTTCTACAGGTTTGATGAAAAATAGTATTTGGACACTATGGAAAGCATTGCTAAGACTAAAAAAATGCTTTATAGCTCAGCTCTGGTCTGATGTTATTTCAGGATTAACGTCTGCTTAAAGCACCTTAAAGAATTTTAAAATTCGAAACAAAAACATAGTGAAAAGATAGAAATGTTTCCCAGAAAGCCAATGTTTGAGATGGGACCTTCAACTAAAACCCACTAATACAAAAATCTCGATCATTGTATTCTGGTTCCATGATTTTTTAAAATTTTATTTAACAGAAAGGACTTGTGTCTTAATTTCTTTTTATTTTACCAAATGTGGTATTGATACTATTTAACTGAAGTATGTGATATTATTTAAATATTTTAAGTACTTTGCATATTCATCACTCTTATTTCATAGACCTTCTAAACTTTTCCTTCAGCCAATCTTTGTATTATGGAATGATTTTCAACTGTTTAATAAAAGACTATTTTCCATTCACTCCCTATCTATCTATCTATCTATCTATCTATCTATCTATCTATCTATCTAACATGTCTAACATTGTGCTATGTGCTAAAATGTCATGAGAAGATTGCAGAGCCCTTCAAGGTAGACAGTTTAATACATTGTACCCTAAGAGGGAGTGAAGAGTGCTATCCCAGAGATGTGTTCCAGAGCAATGAGATTTTAGAGAAAGAACCAAACTCTTTGCATGGTACAGAATTTTCTTAGAGAAGGACATAATTTAACCTAGATTTTAAAGAATGAAATAGAAAAGGAATGGGACAAAGGGAATCTCACAAAGAAATTTTATGCGTATAAATGACTGCAGTGGAAGCTAGGCATGAGATGAATTTGGAAATGTGGTCTAAGATTAATAAGAGACTGCTCATAAGGGTGCACTGGATTTGGTTAGATAATTTAATAGTTTTTTCTGATTGTAAAGTTAAGGATATAAACTTACAAAATGATGACAATTTGTGAAAATATAAAGGAAAACATTTTAAAACCATCCACAATCTAACCATTCAGTAGAAATTACTGTTAATATATTTGTATTTCTTTTCAATCTTTCTTCCATGATTTTTTAACTGCAGTTGAAATAAAACTATGAACACAATTCTTTGTACAGTAATTTAAAAATAATGTTGTAATTAATATAATTACAATGATTATATGATATTTCTTCTTCATAATCATAATTTCAATGGCTGCATCATATTTCATTGCAATGAATCCAACCATTCTTTAGTTGATGGATTCTTATACTGTTTTTGAATTTTTGATATTATAAATAATGGTGTGATGACCAGGCTCTGCATTAACAACTTTTGAAGATATGGTATATGAGATGCATATATCATTTCTTGGCTCAAATATTTCAAACTGTTGTTAGAGGTGGAAACATTGGGTTAAAAAGTAAAAATAACTTTAATTTCTTGAGACATATTATTAATTTGTTCAAAGTTGTAACTAATTTATGCTTCTGCAAGAGATATCATGAAAGCCCTTCTTTCATTGTACCATCAACCACAATAAATCACATCACAAAGACAACTTTGGTAAGTTGATAATGAAACATAGCATGGCATTTTATTAAGTTATATTTCCTCAAATTTAAGTGATGCCAAATATTAATGCAGTATTTATTGACTTTTTGTATTTCCTCTTCTATCTTTCTATTCTTTGATCATTTTTTGTAAAGGACTCTGAAAGTCCTCCTAAAGAACTGGGACTTTATCCAGTTGACAATGAGAAGAATCAGTGAAACTTTCAAAGATTTGCAGTTGCCCAAAAATGACCACCCCAGTAAATCATCCACTGATCTTTGATTATCTCCATAATAATGCTCTTTACATATGGTTCCAAGAGGATGAAATTGCAATAATAACATGATAAAAATAATAATAGCTATTATTTAGCAAATGCTTTTTATGTACCAATGTTATCTCTGCAGTCCCAGCATCATTCTCATTAATCCTCACAATGCTGTAAGACAAGCATTATCTCTGCACTGTAGCTTGAAGTTTAACACAGTCAATTACTCATTGTTCCTTCCTCCTAATTCTATTCCCTAGAGAACAAACACAAAAAACACCACTGACCTGTAGTAATAAGATTTACCGACAACTCTAAGGCCATATCTGGGATTTGACATGTGATTTATTTAAATGATTGACCCTACTGCATCTGAAATATAAACAATTTGTATTCTGCTTATACATAACTGTACTAATTAACTTAAAAACATTATTACTATTATGGAGCCTATTTCATAAAGGTAGATGATTTAATGGATAATAACTAGGCTGTGTAGGTGAGGGAAGCTTCTATGATTTCCCTACAAATTTATTCCTCAGTATTAAGAAATATTTTATGACACATTCCAAGTTTTAAAAAACTTGAAAATTATTTAAACTAAGAAATGCAAAAAAAAAAAAGAAAAAGAAAAAGAGACAAAAATGGACTCACAATGTTGGCTTTGAACTGTGGGGTCACTGTTCAGCATCTAAGCATTTTTCCATTCAAAAAATATATATATATGTTGTTTCTTCTTACAGGTTACAAATTAGGTACACACAAATTAGGTACATGTATTAGGTGTAAGTTAGGTTACAAATTAGGTACAAATTAGGTTTACAAATTAGGTACATGAAGCTTATTTTACAGGGAAGGAAATAAGCAATAAGTGTAAGTAAATAAGCAATAATAATAATAATAATAATAAGTAAAATTTCTTTCAAATTTTAAAGTGAAATAAGTACTTTCACAAACGTACTGCAGGGAGACCTAAATGAGGAGTCGAGAAGGCAGCTCTGGTTAAGGAATGATTAGCCTGAGATTTGGCAGATAAGTTAGAAATAGCAAGAGCTTTATTAGGGATAAGGTGGTCCAGAGAGAGGCTCTGTAGCAGGAAAGAAAGTGGAGTCTTTGAGGCAGTAAAAAGATCATTATAGTTGGAACCCAGGATTTGTTGAAAATAAAATGGAGAGATAAAAAGAAAATAAGAGACTCTAAAAAGACCTTGCAGGATGTTACCATTCTTTTATTTTTATCTCTGTGCATTGAGCAATTCATGGTTTCTTTATTTAGGAGGAACAGCATGATTTTATTTACACTTAAAAAGCTTTATTTGGCTACAGTGAGGAGAAAGACTAGATGGAGAAAAATGAAGATGGTAAAAGGTCAATTAGGAGATAAAGAAGTAATTTAATATGTTATAATGATATCTTAGACTGGGATCAAAACCAGTCTAAATAAAACCAGTGGGAAATGTGTATATTGTTCAAAGTATTACCTAGAAGTAAAAAAATAAAATAATGATATAGGATTTGAGTTGATATTTGCAATGAAGATACTTATGCCATGAGAAACTAGGTGAGAAGAGATACTGGGTTGGAATCATAGGATTTATTCATGATAAAAAGACAGCATGCAAAGAACAAAAGGAAATTCTCTTACTCTGATATACATTGCAGAAGAAATAAATAAATAAAATAGATACTAAAACTTGCAAGTGATCAATGAAATAGTTTTTTTGAAGAGACAAACAAAATCAACCATACTTTCACTAGATTAAGCAAAAAGAAAAAGAAAAAAACAGAACTGAAGTAAATAAGATGACAGGTGAAACTATGGACATTATAAAAATGCCGAAATGTAAATGTCCTAAGAGAATAGCTTTATGTCAACAAATTAGACAGCCTAAAAGACATGAATAAATTCTTGGGCATATACAAACTTCCAAAATTGAATCATAAAGAAATAGAAAAACTGAACAGATCAATAATGAGCAATGAGATTGAATCAGGAATAAAATGTCTCCATCAAAGAAAATCCCAGGACCTGATAGTTTCACTACTAAAGATTTAAAGAAGAACCAATGTCATTCTTCTCTACTATTAAGAAAAACTGACCAGGTGGGAATCCTTTCAAACTCATTTTATGAAATAAGTTCTATCTCAAATCTAAAATCAGACAAGGACAGCAAAACAAAAATAAAGCAAAACACAAAAGACAAACTGTCAGCTAGTACAGCCAATATCACTGGTGAACATAGACACCAAAACCTTAAGAAAACATTAGCAAACAGTATCCAATAGTACATTTAAAAGATCATTCTTTATGATCAAATGAGATTCATCCCAGGAATGCAAGGATGGTTCAGCACATGCAAATCAACTAAGAAGATGCAACATGTTAACAGAGTAAAAGACAAAATAAAACAATTGTTATTTCATTAAATGCAGTAAACATTTGATGAAATTTAACATCCCTTCATGCTAAAAATATTCATCAAATTAGGTAAAAAAAGGAATGTACCTCAGGATAATAAAAGGCATATATGACAAACATACAGCTAATATTATATTGAATGGGGAAAAATTAAAAGCTCTTCCTGTAGGGGCCAGAACAAGAAAAAGCTGTCCACCTTCACACCACTTTTATTCAACACAGTATTAGAAGTCCTGGTCAGAACAATTAGGCAAGAAAAAGCAATAAAGAACATTCAAATTGGAAAGGAGGAAGTCAAATTGCCCTTATTCACAGACATGACCAAGTCTATAGAAAACTCTAAAGATTTCTTAAAAAATTGTTAGAATTAATAAATGTATTAAAGATCTAGGATACAAAACAAACACAAAAATCAGTAGCAATTCTATAAATAGTGTTATGGTTTAGATCTAGGACATCCCCAAATGTCTCCTATGTTCAGAGGTTGGGCCTTTGGACAATGGATCATGGAGGTGCTACACTCAGTAGATTCATCCATTGATGAGCTCAGCCGCTGAGGGTGCTGTGAGGAGGTGGGGCCTGGTTGGTGGAGGGCCACCGTGCGCTTGATCTATGAGGGTTGAACTCCCTTCTTGGCTCCTTTCTTGTCAGTTTCCTGGCTGCTATGACAGGAGCGGCTTTCCTTCTCCAGACCCTTCCACTGTCTTCTTAGTTGGTTTGCATGTGCTGAACCATCCTTGCATTCTTGGGATGAATCTCACTTGACCATAAAGAATGATCTTTTAAATATACTATTGCATACTGTTTGCTAATGTTTTGTTGAGGTTTTGGTATCTATGTTCACCAGTGATATTGGCTGTACTAGCTGACAGTTTGTCTTTTGTGTTCTGCTTTATTTTTATTTTGCCATTTCTGCTAGGAATCCACCAACCCCGGCCTATAACCATGAATCAAAACATACTTCTTCTCCTTTAAGTTCTGGGTGTCAAGTATTTTGTCTCAGCAATGACAGTGACTAAGGCAGGCAGTAATCTGAAAAGGAAATTAAGAGAACAATTGCATTTTAAAAAGCCACCCCTCCAAAAAATCCCTAGGAAAAAACCGTAACCTAGGAGCAAAGATTTCTACAATAACAACTATAAAACATTAGTGAAAGAAATTCAAGAGATCATAAATTAAAAGTTACCTCATGTACTTGGAGTAGAATTAATATTGTCAAAATATCCATAGTACCCAAAGTGAGGTACAGATTCAATAGTTTTTATAGAAACATCCATGTCATTATTCACAGAAATAAGAAAAAGTAATCATAAAATTATATGGGACTGAAAAAAACCCCTAATAACCAAAGCAAATTTAAGCAAAAAGAAGAAAGCTGGAGACATCACATTACCTGATTTCAAAATATACTGGAAAGCTATATTACCTGAAACAGCATGATATTGGTATAAGATAGACACAGAGACCAACATAACAGAACAGATAAACTAAAATTAACCCATATATTTATAGCCAAAAGTCTTTGGCACAGGAGCTAGGAACACATACTAGGGAAAAGACAATCTATTCAATAAATGTTGCTAGGAAAACTGGATATCCACATGCAGAAACATGAAAATAAACTCTTTCATAGGATATGGAATCAACCTTGAAGTCCATCAGTGGAGGAATGGATAAACAGACGTAGAAGACCATGTAGCCATAAACAATTTTCTCTGTCATTTTCAACAACATAGATAAACAGAGAATATTAGGTGGAGAAAAGTCATGTACAGAAATGCAAATCACATAATCTCACACACAGAATCAAAAAAAAGCCAATCTCAGCTGAGCATAGTGGATGAGACCTGTAATCCCAGCACTCTGGGAAGCTGAGGCAGGAGGATCACAAGTTTGAACTTAGCTTGGGTAACTTAGTGAGTTAGTGAGACCCTGTCTCAAAATAAAAACTGTAAATGAGGGGAGAGGATGGAGCAGAGGGGTAATGGAGTGGTGAAAGTCATCGGAGTGTTATGTGTATATATGAATGTGTCAAAACAAAGCCCATTAACTTGCATAACCAAGTATAAAGAGTGAAATAAAAATAAAATATATTTTTTAAAAGGGCTGTGGATGCAGCTCAGCGTGAAGATCCAGGGTTCAATCCTCAGAACCCATCTTCAAAAACAAATTTCATAGAGAATAAAAGTAGCACTGTGGTAACCAGGAATGGGAAGAGTGGGGAGAAGGGGAATGGGGAGAAGTTGGTTGGGGAGTGCAATGTCACCGTTGGGAGGAATAAGTTCTGGTGTTCTATGGCACAATTCGGGGTGGGGGTGGGGGTTAAAAATAATGGGTTTGCATCTCAAGTCAGAAGAACGGATTTTGAGTGCACTCACTGTAAAGGAATGAGAAAAGTGTAAGACAATGAATATACTAATTATCCTTATTTGAATATTACCAAATGCATACATGAATCAAAACATCACATTGTGCTCCATAAATATGCACTCGCTATTATGTATTAATAAAATTAAAAAATTTAAATTAAAACCCTCACAGTAAACATTCCTTCTAATGATGATATTTTAGTGTCTTTTCTATGCCAAAATTACCTCCTATCAACTAGCACTATACTAGAAAGGAAAAGACCAAATTGTTGTCATTTGCATATGAAATAATTGTCTCTATTGAAAGTCAGAGAAAAACTATTCAAATTAACAAGAGCATTCAGAAAGGGGAAAGGACATAAGAGCTAAGTCAATAAGTTTCTCAACACTAAATATTAACAAAAGAGATCATCTGTAATAGGCCAATTAGGTGTCTGAGGGTTAATATAACAAAAGTGTCTAAGGCGAAGATGGAGAAAATTAGAAAATTAATGAAGGTCACAAAAAGCTGAATAAATAGAGATTTATATCATACAATAATAGATGGGATTTCCTAATTTTATGTGGACATATTCTTTTCAGTAGTATACAAACTCAGAGCAATTTTAGTCAGAATCCTACTAGGATTCTCCCAGTAGAGAAATACCTTGATTTAAAATGCATGTGAAAAATAACAGATTGATAAATAATGAAGGTAGACTGGCTTTATTAGATAATGTGTTATTTGTGAAGTGGTAGACAAATACACCCACAGACTTAAACAGAAAGCACAGAAATAGATATATTCTTGATACAGAAGAGTGATGATATCGAAAATCAGATGGGTAAGAATGAACTAGTGAGTAAAAGGACTGGGACAACTGGTTTTCACAGGGAAAAATTAAATTGTATCTGTGCTTCACAGTCACAGCAATTATTTCTAGAAGAATGAAAGAGGTTAGTGTAAAAAACAAATCAACATTTTTAGAGAAAAGGGGGAAAATCAACAAGTGACATGGATAGCAAAATTACATGTATTTTTTTTATTTATATATTTATCGGTACATTTTAGGTATACAATATGTTTGCATTTATCATTGGGTGCCTGTACCTGTACATGACGTATCTTGGTTCTTATTTTTTCCCCATTATCTGTGCACCTTTCACCCCCTCCACCTTTCCCTATTTACATAGACTTTATTTATATTTTTTCTTTTCTCATCATTTTTTCTTTCCCTTCTTTCCTTTCCCCTTCCCCTCCCACTTCCTCTACCCCTTTGAACCTTTTCTTTCTATTTCAAATCATCAATTATTCATTTTAATTGTTTTAATCCTTATTTACACTTTCAGTTTCTCACACTAGAGAAACTTTTTGGTGTTTACACATGTGTGTCCTATTTATTTCACTTAAGAGTATGGCCTCAATATGCATCCATTTAGCCATAAATGTCTCTAGTTTCTCATTCTTTATGGCTGAGTAGTACTCCATTTTACAAAAAAAACACATCTTCTTTATCCAGTTTCTAGTTGATGAGGCCCAGAATTTTTGAAACCAAACTTTAAAGTGAGCTCTGACTCCCAAAACATCTGTCTGCTGGTCACTCAATAATGCCAGACATCCTTGTTTTACTGTCTTTTCTGCCCCATCTTTTCTCTTTAACACTTTGCAAATTTGGCCATCCTTTTTTTCTAAGAGAAATTCTTAGAACCCTTATCCTGGTTTTCCTCGACTCCCCTCTAGCCCTGCAATAGCTTGTGTGTCCTATTTATTTCACTTAAGAGTATGGCCTCAATGTGCATCCATTAGCTATAAATGTCTCTGGTTTCTCATTCTTTATGGCTGAGTAGTATTCCATTTTATAAAAAAGCCCCACATCTTCTTTATCCAGTTCTATGAAATTCTTATGGAGTCAGAAACCAGAACAGAAAACAGGTTTAAAAAATCAGCTTACATGATAAATGCTGTGAAGGAGATAGTATCAAAATGCCTTGGAAGCGTAGAGGTAGGAGGAAATAATTCTGTCTTCCGAGGTCACAGAAGGTAATATTTGAACTGAGCTCTTAAAGATGTGTGGAAATGTGCCCAATGGGTTAAGGATAAGGTTCAGTCCACAGAAAAGAACAGGAGTACAGTAATAGAAGTACAGATGTGTAGAGGAACTCACTGTGGCGCCACCATTGGGTCCATGTACGGGTGAAAGGAGAGCTGTGTGACTGGAAATGAGTGAGGAATCACTGACAGGGAGCTCTGACCATGTTTTCTAAAAGTAACAGGGTCTTGGGCTTAATAAAGGCTTTTCCCCCTTGCAAAGAATCCACTTTGCAGATGTTGACATTGTTGGGAAATTATTATAAGTTATAGGATAGACAATGGGAAAGATGTATGTAAATTGTGACTTTCAAGAAAATATGATTTCCATGATGACTTAATGTACAGCAGGGTAGAGGCTCTGAGCTTTCTTCTGCTGGCACTGGGAGTCCTTGAAGGTTTGTAAGCAGCAAAATGAGGTGATCCCATATGCTCTAGCAAGGGGCCTTGGGGCACTGAGGACATAGGACTTCAAAGGACTGAATTTGTGTTTTGGAGGTTACTGTAGGCGTCCTGGCAAATGATGACGAGGTTTGAATTAAAACACTGAGTACAGTGCTCGCTTCAGCAGCACATATACTAAAAAAAGACACCGAGTACACTTTCACGTATGTTCCTGTGATGATGTATATCATGCTCTTCTGTGTTCATACATATCTGGGGAAATGTTCTGTAAGGTAAGGCAGACGATCTTCAAAGAACTTAAAGAAATACTCTTTCTGTTGCCATCTGGATCACTCTGGTCAATTTTTGTGCTGTTTATTAGTTGTATCAGCAAATATAAACAAAGCACAAACTACATATACTGATGGATACTGGTATCCATTATGATTTTATTTTACCTGAAATAAGAAACATGAGAAGTAATTATGCTATTATACCCATCTGTAAAACTAAACTCAAAGTTCTTACTAGCAACAGTTTCCCTGTGCCAGGCAATTTTCTTCAGTCATTGACAAGGCACACTTCAAGTGTACATGGTCAGCTGCAAGTCTTCAGTGATGGAAGAGAGGTATCTTTTACAAGAAGAACAATGTGCTTGGAAGGCCATGCTTATAGGATACTTCATTCCTGGCCTTTCCTTTGTGGTCCTTTTAGATTAGGAATGTATCTGATGGGAGAAGTCACTGCTCTGAATCCCCAGCACACAAAGTCAATGAGGTCATGAGATTGCCTTCCTTTGTTGCTTTAGAGAGAATGATTATTGTGATCCCACTGACATGAGGTAGGAGAAAGAATTCCTGCAGAGAGGAAAGAAGACAGTAAAATAAAATAACTGATGTGGTGTAAGGAAGAGGTAGGGAGTTGGAAAAAAAGCTATCATCTCATGTATAGTTTTGACTGGATATGGTCCAGGTAATTAAGTAAATCAGTATTGTCTATGGTACAGTTAAGATTATCTCAGATTTTAAAAGGAGATTAAATATTATGTTTTCCAACTCTGATCTATGACTTGAGTATTGCTTATAACATTTCTAACAAGTGACCATGTGCATTTACCTTGAACACTTTCACTTGATTTTTGAAGACAGCCTATTCTCATTGAGGACAAGATTGAATTTTTATTAATATTTTCCTTGTATGGAGTCCAAATCTGTGTACTTCAAGACCTGAATTTTGGTTACTTATTCATTTTTGCATTTTCTTCTTTCTTCCTTTCATCTATCCTTCCTTCCTCCATCTTTCCTTCAAATAAGGAAAAAGCATCAAGCAAATAATGAGTCCACGCTTCCTTAATGTGCAATTCAAATTTTGGAGACTTGTCACTATGACCCTTTCAAATCTTCTTAAGAGTTAATATCCCTGTTTGATTTTGTTTACGTGTTAGAATTTTCAATCAATTCCAAATTCCTTTCCATTTCTTAACATAAATGCAATCTACTTGTGCTCACATTTTGAATCAGCGATAGCAGAGCCTGTAAGTATTCAATGAGGAAACACTCCTTTCAAATCAAACAAGATATGATTTAGGCTCTTGTGAGTTTTCCTGCCTCCAGGTGTTTGATTTTGCTCCACATGTGATATGAAACTCCTTGTTTTGACAGCTTCTTGCAGAAAATGACTACATCTCAGTTGCCAGCTCTTGGGATTCCAATTATAAATTGTTCTCTTAATAACACTACATTTCTTGCTTACTTGGAATAGTTTTATCTATTTCTCAGGGATATTACTAAAATAAAACAAGTAGCAGTGTTGATTTTGTATGGATTTTTTTACTATCAGAATGATAACCACAAAAGCACTGATGAAATTAATATCCTTATGAGTAGGAAGTTACCTGCTATGATAATTATCATGTGAAAGACCCTCTTCCCAAATATTCTGCCTCAAAATTCTACATGTGTCCAAGTTTTCTCTCTTAGTGTCTCTACAAATCAAATTCTTGGGACTGCCTTTTACAGTATCAGATTCTTGGCCAGGAAAGCTGGGTCAGCTTGATCTACTACGTGTAGAAATCCTACTACCCACAAATACATTCTTACTCTGAAACTAAATGCCAAAAATGTACAAAATGAAGTTCCAGTTCTCCAAACTTCCTGCATACTGGTCTTCTAATTTGACTTTCATTATACATAACTGTTCTTAAATTTACGATTCTTTGCTCAGATTGCACATATTCTCCAGCCTCTTTTTTTCTCCCTCTGCCAATAGAAAGCTTTCCTCTCACTACTAGCCAGTTTGCTCTATAATATCCCTTCTCATCTTCAAAGCTCACTTCCTCCTCTAATTTTTCTATGGTGAATTTGACCAGATCCAGAAACAGGTGAGCTGAGGACTGCTGACAGAGGGAAAAATGGAGAAAGTAATGAAATAATGTTAATCCAAACATCTTGTAACTATGCCATGGCATTATTGTAAGCTGTACCATTTCTGTTTGTGAGGGATGTTTACAGATGTCATGTGAATTAGTCACAGGCAGTGAGCCACAAAGAGAAATCTTTCAGGAGCTATTTGAGAAAGCTTATGCTTCTGTGAAATGCTGGAGCAGTTGGTGCAGCCTCCTCCACCCCTTTCCTATCCTTTCTACTTGTGGTGCAACAGTGTAAGATGTGAAGCTTCAAGCTGCAATAGCCACTTCTCAACCATGGTACAAGTCATTGCTAAGTCACTGCTAATGGCAGGAAAAAGTCAGGAAGATCCTACTTCCAAATAACAATATTGAGATGCTGTATCTGGTCGCTTTTGCTCAGTGAGAGATCATCTCAAAACTCCTTTCCTTAAAACAACAACCATTTATTTAGCAGATGAATTTATAGCTGGCAGTTTGGTTTTGGCTTGGGTACAAGGGTTTTCCATATTCAGCTTATCTTACTCACGAATCTGTGGTCCAGCTGGGAGTAAGAAAGAAAGTGTAAATGTTTAAGATCTCTTTAAAGCTCAGGCTCCAAACTTGTGCTATGCTGCTTCTGATGCATGCCATTAGCTCAAGCAAGATACAAGGCAGATACAAGGGATAAAAAACAGTCGTGGCCTCTGATAAGAGGTATTACAAAGAAACATTCGCATATTTTCCATCTACCACAAATACCAAAATACTCTGGGACCACCTACCTTTGGACTTGCTGCAACATGACCAATAAATACGTTTATGGTTTAAAACACCACGAGGCTCTTTTTCTGTTACTTTTGCCAATGGATCCAATCTTCCCTCTAGCTTTCCAGTCTCTGGCCTTCAAGCTAAGGAGGCAGCCTTCATGCTAGACAAAAATCACAAGTTAAACTAATTTTCAGAACCAAAACACACCATATACTACTAGGAGTGCTGGTATGCTGAGAAAATTATTCTCCTTTCAATCAGTACCATAGAAAATCTATGGGTCTGTGAAAGATTTCCACTTTTAATTATCTGCCACACAGTCCTTGTCAAAGAGAAATGAAACAATCGCCACCCCACAGAGATTACCTGTTAGATCTCCTTCCTCTAGATTCAATAAGCATCAATCTATTCTACCTTGCTTTCCAAGCATCTGTGTGCAGGTTGGTCTCCTCCATGACATAGTGAGACTCAGAATGCCCCAATTTGTGAGTCTTTATTCTTCTCTCATTGCTGGAACACCTTTCTCATTGCCATCACTGACTGCCCTGCCTTTGTGTAGCAGGTATTTTTATTAGTGAGATTTCCTACCACAGACACAATCCAATCTAAAGGAAGAGAGGCTTGATTTTTGCTCATGGTTTCAGAGGATTCAGGTCCAAGTCACCACCAACTTGAGAGCCACTTGCTGTAGCAAATATCTATTCTTAAAATTCAGGAATCTCAAGTAACAGTAAAGGAGCTCTAAGTAATTTATACCTCCCTATGACTTTGTATTAACCATGTTTCTTGCTCTTCGATGCTTTAATGTATGCCCTAGAGGCACATGCTGGACATACCTGTCCTGCACAGCCCAGTAATGTATCTGAGTCACCTGGATTGGCTTCCTTTTGGGTGGGGGACAGGGATGATTTTCAAATGAACCAATCTGGACTTTACAGCTCAAACCCCCTTATCTATCATCCTCACACAATGGGGCCAGCTCTGCCCTGAGGACCCATGGTCCCTGTATGGACAATCTGGGGAGCTCCTAGGCCCAGGGCCCTCTGAAATTATCGGCATCATTTGGTCCCATGTTTACACACTCTATCCTTCAGCCTTGACGTGTCTCCCTACAGAAATTGTCACCAGCCATCTAGGTCCACAAGCTCAGGGGCATTTTGCTCAGTTTCTTTAAGTCACTACTGACCAAACTAAAGGGGACTATTTATTTTGGTAAAAAGGAAAAAGGATTTATTGAAGGCCAGCTTGTAGGAGAAGGAGGGACCTCATTATCCGTAGGGTCTTTTGTAGCAAGGAACAGTGGAGGAGGAAATACAATGAGCCAATGGACATGTTCAAGGGTGTTTCATACCTCCCAGCCCAGGATCGCTTCTTCCTTTCCCTATGGAAATGAAAGTGGGCTTTGATGTCTTAGTGTCAGCATCTGTATATTTTGTCCATTTATGTGGGCTGAAGAAAGACAGAAAGACGAGGGTGGTGTTTTATGCCCTAGGTCTGAGGAAGTTGGGAGATGCCACTTGTCTCTAAAGAAAAATAATCTAACTTTTAAAGTTACATTTTGCCATGCTCATTATAAAACTACAATAAAGGTTATTCACTACAGTGACCAACCTGGATCCTGTTACTTCCCGAGTGCCCCAAAGCCTGCCCAAGATATATACTCCCTCTTGTGGGAACTGTGAGTATAATGGCATGTTTCTCCAATGCAGTCATCTCCTGAGCTTACAAAACCACCATAATAATAAAACCTTTTAAAACAGAGTGAATAGCTACATTACTTGGCCAATACCCAGGTAGAGCCCAGAATGAAGAAAAACAAAGGTTTTCTTTTTTCTCAGGACTGAAAGTAGAAAATTTTAAAGAAAATAGAATGTACAGACAATTGGAAGGAAGAAGAAAAGCTATTATTTGCTAGCAAAATGAGGAGCTGGATAAAGAACTCGAGGCACTTGAAATGAGGAAATAGAAACGTAAAAAGGAATGAAAAAGGAAATACAAAGGAATTTGTATCACTTTACTATTGTGTCTTAAAACACTGGTTAACATATGAGTTGGTTTGGGAGGAAGTTTTCATTTCTCCATCTTGACTTACAAAAACTCCTGCAGGTAATTCTCATGTGTGGCTAAGGTTGAGAACCACTTTACTAGAAACTTCTTGTTCAAAGTAGGGTTCTTAGCCCAGCAGCACTTGAACAGCCGTGATAATTAATTGTGGGGTCAACTTGAATAGAAACACCTAGCTGATTG
The DNA here is from genome assembly GCF_053883595.1 of Heterocephalus glaber. Classification (NCBI taxonomy): domain Eukaryota; kingdom Metazoa; phylum Chordata; class Mammalia; order Rodentia; family Bathyergidae; genus Heterocephalus; species Heterocephalus glaber. The sequence continues at coordinate 15,792,625 of NW_028258357.1, read as the reverse complement.
GTCTAGCACAGTTCTGGGTGTGTCTGCATGATGGACTTACTGAAGGTGGAAGACCAATCCTGGTGGTGCTAACCAATAGGCCTGTAGCCTGCACAGAATACAAAAGGAAAAAAGAATGTCTTGATTCAGTCTTCGTCATTGCCTTTGGACATCTGTCTCCAGTCTTCCAGTGCAGACTATTTGGCTTTCTGATAGAAACTCACACAGGACTCTGCAGTGAGCTCCAGGCCTTTTACTTGTAACTGGATCCTTCTGATCTCCAGCGTGCATATGGACCTTTGGTATTTTTCCACAACTGACTCTATAGGTAGCCTCTGTAAGCCTACCTTGTAAATCTAATATACATAGTTATATTATATTATATCATATTTTGTATCTGTTCCTCTAGAGAGCCCTTTGAGAAAATAAGGTGTCCTGGATCCAGCTTGTACTGGCTTAAAAGATCTGATTGTGCACATCTCCTCTTTATTGACATTGCTTGAAACATTGACAATATAGGTTGTAAATTCTCTTCTCCCCGCTGGCCCTGGGACCAATTGTTAAATATTTACCAGCACACCACTAATTAGGAACTTCTTAGAAGTGCAGCATCTAGGGCTCCAGTGAACCTACTTCAAAATCAACATTTTAACAAGGCTCTCAGGTGATCTGTTTGCATATTAAAGTTAGAGAAGCATTGATAACATCCAAACTTGTGATTGTATTCAAGACTCATTAAAATGCAACTCAAGGCTGGGTGTATAGCTCAAAGGTAGAGAGCTTGCCTAGCATGCACAGGATCCTGGTTTGATCTCTGATACTGGAAGGTAACAGAGAGAGAGAGGGAGAGAGAGAGAACTTGTATAGTACTTTATACAGTAGTCCCTCTTAGCTATGGAGGGTAAAGCCAAGACTTCCAGTGGAGGCCTGAGGCTGTGGGTGGACTGAATCCTATATATACGATGGTTTTTCCTATACATATATACATGAATTTAATGCTTTTCTCATCTTAACTAAGCATCTATCATGTAGTGTGGCCATAGCTTTTGTAGTTTGAAATATGACAGCAAAACTAAACATGAATTTCAGTTTCCTTCTTCACAATTTCACAGAAAGTATATTTGTTTTTGCCATAGACCTTAGCATCCAATTGTTTTTTCTTCAGTTAAGATCTTCACTTTTTAAATTAGGGCTTCTCTTTGACATATGGAAATAGCTGACATCATTACTTTTGCACTTTGGGGCCACAGAATAAGGGTTACTTGAACACACACAGTGATATACCAGGATAATCCATCTGACAGCCACAACAACTGCTAAGTGACTAATTGGCAGGTAGCATATACAATATGGATACACTGGACAGAGGATGATTCAGGCCTCAGGCTATGCAGAATGGTGCTCATTTAAAACTTGTCAGTTGTAAATAAATGGATCGTCATGTTCAGCAAAATAAACCAGACTCAGAAAGACAAGTAGTTCATGTTTTCTCTCGTATATGTAAAATCTAGAAAAATAACACGGAGGTAGAAGAGAGAGTACTAGAGAAGACAAGAGGGGTCAGGAGAAGGACCAGGGGAGTAATGGGGGAAAATAGGTAAGATCAAAGTATGATGTATGTATTCATAAATATGCCACAGTAAAATTCATTATTTGGTATAATAAATATGCAATAAAAAATTTTAAAGCAAGCTGATTATTTCTGGCATTTTTCTATTTAGTGTTTTTAGACCACAGTTACCCTCAGGTAACTGAAATTGTGATAAAGCAAAATGGCAGATGAGGGGAGACTCCTTTATCACTCCACTAGCTCTCTCTGGTCACAGGGAGTTCCCTCCCTAAATGTCCTCAAGGAATCCTGGGTGCCCACACCTCTTCAGAATTTTTTTTTTTTTTTTTTTGCTTTTACTACTAAAATCAAGTATCATCTCCTTCACACGGCAGGGAAAAATAATTATTTTGCTCCCTAACTTGTCCCTGCAAGCTTTCTCAGGGTATTCCTTTTATCATTTAATTCTTTCATCACTGTGCCCATCCCTCTTGTGCTTCTGTAACCACACACCACAGACTGGGAAATTTCTTAGGGGTAGGAGGTAAGGTGGCCCACGGTTCTGGAGGCTGGCAGGCCCAAGAGCAAGGAGCTGGACTCAGATATGGGCCTTTGTGATTTATCACCCTGTAGCTGAAGATGGAAGAGCAAGGGAGTGCAAGAGCCAGAGGACAAGATAGGAGCAAATGTCTTTCGTGACAATACCACTCCAAATATCCATTCCTGGGATAACAATATTAATTCATAACAAAGACAGAGATGATTAAGTCCCTTAAGTTTCCAACACATGAACTTTGGGGGACACGTTCAAATCATACTCACCACCACGGTCTTATTCGACTTGCAAATGGAACTGTGACTTGTAAGATCCCCCCAAAGCAGGCACTGTGAATTCATCTGTGAGTCCCTACAAACAAAACAAACTCACAGTAGGAGCTCAGCAGAAATTTGTTAAATCTATAAATTACCTCCTTGAGGAGATTTAATCCAAAAGTTCTAAAAATCTAGTTAATTCTAATAACATATGTATCCGGGACAAATGTGAAAGAAAACCTCAGAAATAGAAATAAATGACAAATGAAAGTGCTTTCCTGGCTACGATCTGTGCCTAAGTACTTAGGAATAACTGAAAATTAAAGGTTATTGCTGCTTGTTTTGTTGAATAATACATCTGCAACCTAGAAAACTGCATGTCTATTTTATTTACCAGCACAAATGCCCATTTGCTCACAGACATAGCTGTTTGCAAGCAAATTTCGTTCCCATGCAAAACAAATGTAAATTTGGCATTAAACAAGTGCCAATTATTTCCTGAATGTGGAAGGGAAAGGAAGGGTGATTTAACAGACAGAGGCTCTGGACAAGGAAGCAGAAAAGGCAGCCTAGCTCAGCTGCACGGGCGCTTTCATCACAAGGAGTGAATGTTTAATCTGCTTAATTGGGTAGGCATTCAATGTCGATGAGCAGAGACCCAGTGTTCCATGTCATTTTCTTTCCCTAGGAGATGGCTGCTGTGACCTTCCACAGTCTCCTCCACTCACTGGTAGAAAATAGGAAGCTAATTTGGACTTGTTCTCATGTTTCTTTCATGCAGTGGAGGGAATTCGTTTGATGAGCCCTGTGTCAGTTTTTATTGTGAGGCCTGATTACTGTGATTAATTTTAATACTACCAGTTACCATTTATTAAGGGCTCCTGAGGTGCCAGGCATTGCAACTGTGGAGATTCAGGCTCCCCGTCTCTGGCTGAAGTTTTACCACTCATCACAACAAGGTGATTGAGGCAGTGTGGGCCCTGTTCTGCAGATCAAGAGACAGCGACTCCGCTTCCAGTCCTATGTTGGTGAGTGGTGGAGGACGAATTGCAAATCAGGTCTATTTGCTCTAAACCTCCTGCCTATTTTTCCCATGTGTAGTCTTCCCTTGTTTAAATTCCAGCTGCCTACTTAATCCTTTTCATAGTTTGATCTGTCCGTTGCTCTGGAGAACTCTGTTCCACTCTCAGGAGCACCTTAGAGGAAAGATGCACAGTTCATTCTGCAGACACCTCCACCTCCACTTCTCCTCTCCCCTCTGCTGGCTCCACACACTTCCATGGCCTCAGGAGTGTGTTGTGCTTTGGTTCCTCGCTGCATTTTCCAATGCAAGCCTGCACCTCCCTGTGCTCTGGGTGCTGCTGAGCTCCTCAGGTCTCCTGTATCATCATCCCATACTTACGTGAGTCCTGCTACACACACACACACACACACACACACACACACACACTTAAATTTACCTGCTTTATACTCTAAACATTACACACAACAGCAGCAAATATGATAGAATAGTTCCTACTCTGGACCTAATGTGTTTCAAAAGACCTTGTCTGGCTCTGGGGGTATAGCACAATAGTTGACCTAGTTTGGTATTATAAATAGTTAAGTATGCAATGAGTGCTAATTGGGTTCCAGGTACTGCTACAGGCTCTGGATATTCAGCAATCAACAAAAGAGTCAGTCGCTGGCCTCATGGAGCTCACCTAGGTAACTGTTATACCCCTAGCACTGAACTCAGATCAGAAGTACAGGGATGACCAAGCTTACCATTTCCATTCAGGGGGTTACACACTACTGGGAATGCAAAATTAATGTTAGCAAATAGGGAGCAATAATAGTAGTTACTGGACATTTATTATGAATCAGGCACTTTCCTGAGCCCTTTATAGACATTAACTAAAATTCACTAGCATCATGGCAGTTTTGTTAAGGAGGAACCAACGAGAGAATAAAGTAACCTGTCTACAGCGAACACAGCTCATGAATGGTGGAGCTGAGACCTGAAAACAGGAAATGAATCCAGGTAAAGCTTTTGTTCCACCAGAAGTCTTTCTCAAAGAAAATATATTAATGAGCAAAACCTTTCATGAGTAAAGATAACCTCTGAAGATACATTTATAGGAAGCTGGAAATTTCCAGGATATCTCAGCACAAGAGAATGTTAGGTACACGTGAGTGCACTGCCATCCTGAGAATCTCAATAAGCACCTGGTCAACAGCAAGTCCCCATTTCCCCAGTGCTGGCCCTGCAGCTGGCTGGCTGTCTTCTCCAAGCAGAGCAGCATAAGCTGGCCAGGTCTTCACCACATCTTTCTGCTCCTTCTTTTGAGTTTCTGTAGTGCCAACATTTTTTCCAGTCTTATTTTTTCTCTTAGGTAAACATTCCAACTGACATATAAACTGTATATAATCTGGGAGACTCAAAACACAAAGCTGGGCATCCTGTAAATTTTAGAATCACAAAGAGTAAGCTTAGGTGCCAGAATAGAATACTAATTTCTTTCCTCCATTTAATTACAGAGTTTCCATGATAACTGAAAAAAGAAGAGCCAGGAAGAGATTAGAGAACACTCTCCTATTGGGGCTTGAATAATCTTGCTGAGGTTCTTTGGTCAAGTTTGACCTGGACATCACCTTGCTACCTGTGGCCCAAAATTATTCCAATCAAATGATCTCTTATATATGATTCCATAGATAACAAAGGGAGAAGCAAAATAAAGAAAAAATTGAGAGGTATGTCATTTTATTTTTATTGTTTGGCCAATAACATCATAAACTAGAACTCAATGTATCTTTTAGCATAGATGTATTATGCAGGCAATATAATAAAGGGCTAGATTCTTATGACATATGAAAGTAGAGGAAATAGCAGAATATAAAATTTTTTGTATGATAAGTTCATAGCCAAAATTCTGTTTAAGCCCTATGAGTGTATCGTATTTCAAGATGCGCCTTTTGTACATCATTCTGATTGATAACTCAATCCAAGTTTTCTCACTGTGTTAGTTACTTTTCTCTCATTGTTGAGACAAAATACCTGACACCCAAAGTTAAAGGGGAGGGGTCTACTTTGGCTTACAGTTCGTAGAGTTTTCAGTGCATAGTCAGCTGGCTCTGATGCTGGGATGGAAAACAAGCATCAAAGAGGAGAAATGACATGGAAGGCACAAAGCAGCAAAGGTTACAAGAGACTTTAACAGCGTCTCCCTGCCCGTTTCATCTTATTCATACTATTTAGGACTGGTAGCACACACACCCTTAAACCTAGCACCCTTGAGCCTAGCATTGCATCATGAATCCATTCCAGCTTCACACACTCTAGAGGCTTTGAGAGGACATCTAGAATCAAACCCTAATACTCACCGACCTTTTCATTGCCTATTTTTCTAACATGTTTGTGTGTGTGTTTCTAAAAGTGACCTTAAATCTATTTTGAACTTTAAATGAATTAAAATATTTTCATATTTTGTCCTTCCTCTCTTACATTCTTTGACCTGTCCAGAGCTTCAATCTTTTCTGTTTGCTCAGCTGAAGTCCTGCTTTCTCAGGTCTAAAGATTATTTCTCTTGACAGAAAGCAAACAATTAGGAGCTGCAGAGAAAAATTGCTCCCAGTGCTGATCCTTGGTGTCAAACACCAGTTAAAGTCTAGGTAGGAGAAATCTAGGTGCTGGAGAGCCGAGGGCCAGAGACAGGCAGTTGCTAGGGAGGGCAACCCAGCCTCTGAATCCTGAGAGCAAGGAGCAATTATCCAGAAATTGACTAGGAGCTAGAGTCATGGGTCAAGAAAAGAACTGCAAAACTGAGAGACAGGTAGACAAATCAGGCAAAAGTAAAGAAAAAAGAAAGTTGATCCTAAAGGCAATACTCTGAGGGTCCAAGAGAAGGTGCTAGAAAGTCAGAAGTTTGGTTTTCTGGGGTCCATGTGGCTGCTCCTGTATTTGGCTTAACATTTCCCTTTGGCATAGAAGTTCTCTTATTTCCTGGGGCTGCCTGGGCAGCTGGTGACATCACATAGCCGTGCTTTATCCTCTCTGACTGTGATTTTTCCCTTTTACCTCCCTGCAGCTTCCTGAGAGTGCTCCTCAGAAGCATTTTAACTTGTGGCCAGGTTTAGGTGCTGCAGCATGCACTTAGTGCCTGGGCCTCAAAGCATTCAGAAGGAAGTCAGAGCATCTAATGATGAATTGATTCTTCCAAACAGGATTCAAGTTAGCTCTGTGTCTCTGCCTTGAGCCTGTGGATGGCACAGGAAGGCACCCAGGGAAGGCGAGCACTTTTCATACCTAAACTGGCCCCAGGAAATTTCTGTGACATAGTTGTCATTTTACAACAAATGGGCTCAGCATCTCTCCTAGCATTAAGAAAATTATTATGCACAGGAGTTATTTTTTGAGTCTACCAATACTTTTCTCTTTTCTTTTAAACATCAAAAAGAAGTAATTCTTTCTACTGATTTTAAAACATACAACCTACTGGGTCTTGCTCAGAAATTCTAGCAGCTCTCGTGTTTCAGTCCCTGATGAAAACATCTAGCATCTTTGTTCATTCATTCATTCATTCATATACCCAAGAGAACCATTTATGGAGAACTATGATGTGAGACACTGTGTCAGTACCTTCATAATTTATTAAAAATTAAGAAACTACTATGTGTTAGTTGCCATTCTTGATGGAAGGGATCAAAAGACCACTCTGTACAAGGTCATAGGAGAGGAATAAATTGTATATAAGTAGAATAAACAATACAGTGACACCTAGTGTGGAAGTAGACAATAATCCCTGGGGTGTGCAAAGATATCAGGACACATTTCATAAAGGAGGTTTGAAAGGGGTAGATGTTGATTTCTCTTCTGATAGCTAAGAAAAACTAAAATTTCTGAGTTCAGCAGAAGAGAAACAGAAGCTCCAACAGCAACCAAGCTACTATTCCAATAGAAAAGTGAGGCCAGAGCTAAAATAGAGTCAGATAAGAGGTACAGAGGTGTTGGGATGGAGAGATAAAATCCAGCCCCAGGCATACTTTAAAAAGCAGCTTTTGTGAGAAATGAGTCCTGTGAATAGTAAAGTCACTCCCTGTGACTGTCCTCAAACAGTGGGGACCCATTGGTAGTACATATGCTTGTTTTAGCTAGCAAATAGGTCAACAGAATTACCAATGGACTCTGACATCTAGGGACCACTCTAAAAACAGATCATCTGCCACCCTAGCAGAGTTTTTAATGAGGATTGCACCTCTGAAAGTGTTTTTTGATAGGTGAAAAACTTTACCAGCACCTTCCTTAGGAAGGGGGCAAGCCATCCATATTCATGTTCTTGACATGCTGCCCACACCCAGTGACGTAAGAAAGTTCCACAGAGGGGATTTAAGCCAGGTATAAATTTAAAGTCTTGATACTTTCAAGATATGCCTTCATTTTTTTATTCTCTAATTTATCTTCAAGAGCCCTTAGCAGTACCTATAACTATGCAGATGCTCAAACAATATTTGTTAAATTGAATCAAGTTAAAGTATCATAGATGAGCAGATTCACTGCGTCTGGAATCAGACAAACTGAGTTTGAATGTTAGGGCTATGAAGACTAGATGATTATAAGATGTTGAAGCCAACAAAACAAGGGCTTTGCCTGGCATGTATTTGGAATTATTCATATTGTCAATGTCTCTTAGGCAGTGGTAGGTCTTGAACTTGTGACTCAGAGATTCAACATTTATATGTTAATATCTTTCCAGAAGATGTAAAGGCTCAAAAAAATCTCAGAAAAACTTGGCTTCTGAGTCACTTTTTCAAATATACTTGCAGATGCTCTTCATTTCTCCAAGCTACTAAAATCAGTTTCTCTCTATCAATTTTGGAAACGTGCTGCATATTGAGATCATTCTTCTTTGCCAAATATAAGGCTTCCTCAAACTTCATCCTACTTGATTCTTTTGGAATACTTAAAATTTCCCCCCATATTCTCCTTCAAGTTCTTTTGACATTTGGAAGAATATCCTTTCATGGCTGTTCTCCTGTCTCTTTCTTTATCATTTTTGCTTCTGCATTACACTTATCAGAATAACCCATTAATGTAGAAACTACTATTCCTATTTTACCTTGATACTTAGATGTCTTGCCTAATATCACACAACTAGTTTTTGTATTTGAAGCCTGAGCTATCTAAATCCCTTGTCTGCACTGATAAACACTCAACTGATTCTCCAGTGAGATTGAATGAGATCATAGGGATAAGAAGATCATTCTAATAAAAATAATACCATTAAAATAACTAATGATCATGTAGTCTTTATACCATGCTCAACACAGTTCTCAAATTTCACGTATATTAAACTCTAATCTTTAAAGAGGTTAGGTACGAGGTAGGTTCTGTTACTTCATTTTATAAATAAGATAATAAGGGTACACTTTCTTAAGAGTGCCAAGCAACTGGCCTTTATTCTGTAGGCAATGTTGGATACTCAAAAATATTCTTAAGAAAGAAGCTAAGTGATAGGACCGTACTCAATTATTATAGAAATATGACTTTCAGGAATGTGCAAGAATCTGAAAGGATTGCAGAAGAGCTGGAAACCTGTCAGTAGGCTGTATAGATTTAAATGACCAAGGCCCAAGTAAAGGTAAGACAAAAAGCAGGGAGAGAAGGAATGTCTTTAGTCACATATTAGAGACATATCATCAAGGCTGGTGACTGTCTGGATGTAGGAGGTAGAAAGCATAGGGAAGATGGTTTAGGGCTTCTTTGCATGAGGGGCTTTATGGTGAGTGTATTTAGTTAGTCACATTCTGAAATTTGGGTATGTAGCCTCTCACTCTGGCCTGGCGCCCTATTACTCTTAATTAACAGGGTTCACCCCAGGGAAGCTGGGCCCCTGCCAGGACCTGCTATGGCCTCTCCTGCTCCCTCCAGATGATGCTTGCTGTGCTGCTGCCTTTTCCCTGCAGCCTTGTTCTGGCCCAGGGACGAGGGTTTCAGCTGCTGGCTCAGCGGCCACTTCACAAGTGCTGCTCAGCGACATGGCAACACTGTTCCCCTTCTGCCAGGCACCAGCTGCTCTCTTGCTGGGAAAATGAGAACTTAAAATTGTGCTTGGCTGAGTCTTCAGGTCCTTGGCAGCACTGAAGTTATCGATTTTGATTCCCAAAGCCACCCTGCCCACCCCATCTGCACTTTCTTGATTGATACTAAGCACTGCAACTCCCCTTAGTGCTGGCAAACATTACTTTTCTTGACTTTCTTCTTGCCTTTTGCCATGGGTGTTCTGTTTGGAAGCTAAGAAATATTTATTGAGTGACCACTAGAACTGTGCCAGGCTTATGTGAGAGGCTGTGTGTATAAAGATGAATAAGGAGTTTGTTGATCTTAAGAAACTCTTGGGCTGCTGGGGGAATAAAGGAGTGAAATCACCAAGAGAGTAATACACACAGCTGGAGGGAGCACAGAATACCATGGGAGGGTCAGAAGAAGGAGGCATTGGGAAAACCCTGTCTTGGTTGGGCATTCCGAAGACTGCCAAGCCAAGCTTCCTGGAGCTCCATGGCATGTGGGATGGTCCTCAATGAGAAGGAAAAGGTGTCCAGGGTAGAAACATAAGTGAGACTGTGAGCAAAGTCCATTGGATAAGAGAAATTCCATTCAGAACCAGGACACAGTGCTTCTAGTTGGGGATCAATAAAGATTCCCTATATCAATAATATAGAGTACATGTGGCAGGGATGGGGAAAGGTTTGGGAGAATGTTGAGAGATGATGGTGGAGAGGAGACAAGAGAAATAGCATTAGTGGCCTTGAATATCATGATTCAGAGTTTGAAAGTTATCCACATGATAGTGAAAAGTCCTTAGCAGACTTAAGGAGAAGTATAAGATGTTAGATTTGCTCCTTAGAGGTTATACTGCAGTGGTGTGGACATTTGGGTGGAACATTCAAAGCAGACACATAGAATCCCATTAGGAAGTTATTCCAGCCAGCCAAGCAAGAGCTATGGAGAACTGCACACAAGCAGTTAGAATGCGAAGGGTGGCAAGTAAGCAGATTTTAAGGGATTTGTATGAAGGTAGAGTTCATGAGATTTGGGGATTGATTGAATCGGAGGGGAAAACATGGGCCATAGAACTTGACCCTCTTTGAAAGTTAGTGCCATAAAAGCCCACTTGATCACATTACCACAACGATCTCCCAAGATACTAAATTTAATTCCTTATCTTCAAGTCTCTTTCTGGAGTAATATCTTCTAATAATATTAAGTCAGCCTTGAGCCCTGAATAAGTTTGTGTCATTGGCAAAAACAAGCATCCTGTTGGGTGTGCATGGTTTATCAGTGTAGCCACGGGAGCCCTTCCTCTCTCCCAGCTCTGGAATCTCTGCAGTGCACAGTGCAGTGAGAAGCCTAGCTGTCTCCCTGGGAGAGGACCATGTTGGGTTTGACACATCTCCGTGATGAGAAGAAATAATTCTAAAAGCTTACTGAATCTTCTCTCCAGCAAGACACCTACCAGCTAACTGGATTATCAATCAGCATCTTTTTGTTTCTCAATTGAAATGTCATCTAATCTTCAAAAAACATCCACAAAGCTATACCTAGCACTCACAACAGTGTTTGCTCTCTCTTTATCTCTCTTACTGAGAGCCAGTCCTATACATGTTGTTCATTTGTTTCATTCATTCAAGAATTTATTGAGCTCCTGCGCTATGCCAGGCACTGGAACAATCTTGGGGATAGAGCAAGGACTAGAACTCAGCACCTGCCAGCAGGGAGCTTCTGTTTGCTGAGAGAAAACAGACAATGAGCACGTAAGCAAATTAATAAGCCAGATAATTTTAGAGACTGAAATGCTACAGTGGAGGAGTGAGATCTGCTACTTGAGTGAAAAGTAAAATACACCTTTAATAAAACTGGTGTGATGCTTTACTTGGACAAAAGCAAGTAAACAGAGTAAGTGTGATTGGGACTTCAGAGGGCCCATGAGCTTAGTCTGGTCAATATGGAAGGTCTTAAGGAGTCTCAAGTGATCAAAAAGAGAAGCCAGACACATGGTGCTGTAGAGGCAGTGCTTTCTGGGCTGGTGTCCTCAAGAAGGGATAAGTTTGGCTTGTCCAGTATAGACAAATGTTCCAGTGTGTCTGTAGCATAGTTATATCCAGCTGGCTTATTTTATTAGGTCCTTTCCACATTGGTACTCCATGAGTTTCCAGGTTAATTGGATTATTTGCATACATACTGTTTCTTGCTAAAATTCTATACTCCTTGAGGGCAAGGGTATATCATATACTTCGTCTGTTTTCCCCACAACTTCCAGCACAGTTCTAGAAACATTACTAGGTGCTCAATAAATTCTTGCTAAGTTCAATTGAATTTGCAGTAATAGGGTCATTTTTCATAATATAGAGTGTGAAAGAAAGAAATATCTAGTGAACAACACAGTGACACTACAAAACAAGGTACAAAAACAGACAAGTTGCTCCTCAAAGACTTGAAGGATATGCTTTCTTTTTAATGACTGTTATCCCCAAGGTTGTTAAAGAGCCATCTGAGTTTAAGAAGTCATTTTCTATGACAGCTGTCTACATTTTAGAGAGAAAGGAATTTTCCAGGACATGGCCTTGGTAATTACAATTGATGCAATTTGCTGCTGAAAACCAAGGGCAGAGAAGAAAAGAAAACTAAATTTTTATATCCAATAGCCCAGGGAAAGGGCAAGGAACAAGAATAAGGGGCAGAACCCCAGTGGCAGGGAGGGGCCATGTCCCAGAATCCCAAATCTAAGAGGGACATGTGAGAGCAGTGAATCTGAACAACAATAACTAGGAGAGGAGACACAGGTGGAGGAGTGGACCCAAGGGCCAGATGTCTACCTTGATTAACTGAGGTAGTCAAGCCAGTGAGAGAATGAAGACTAACAGAGAACGAGAAGATGAGGAGAATGGTTAGTCTCGAAGCAAGACAGCCTGAGAGCCCAGAGGACCATCTTTGATAATTCCCATGGGATGTCTGATGCTAGCTACAGCATCATTTTGTAACTTGCATCCATTAACAGCCTCATAGATGTACATTCTGTGAGAACAGCCCACAGTATGATGTTTTGTTTTGTGTCCTCTCTTGACATCATATTTTTCTGTGATATGGATCTTTGTGGTAATGACCTCTGTTGCCATGGTAATGCTTAAAGGCATATTATCACTTCAAAGTGCCCCATCATGCACTTAATTTTGTTACTCAAGATTGCAGTTTCTCATCTTGCTGGATTCTTTCTCTCCCTGGATTTTTTCTCTCCCTTACTGGTTTAGAAAAAGCAGGCTCCAATGTTGGAGAGTGCTGTATGGTAAGGAACCGAGGACATTCTTTAGTTGTCCCCTTGTGAGGAACTGAAACTATCACAACAATCTATCAAAGGTGAATACTGCTGAGAGCCATTAAACTTGAAAGGAGATCCTTCTCTAGTCAAGTCCTAGATAAGACCAGAGCCCCAGCCAACATCTTGGTTGCAATCTTGAAAGCTCTGGAGAGGATGTAGCTAAGATATGCCCCAATCCTGACCCACAGGAACTGAGAGATAGTCAATACTCTTTTAAGCGGTTAAATGTTTAGTAACATCTTTATGTAGTAGAAGATGCGTGCAACTTTGTCTACCTATACTCTCCAACACTCCAACAAGCCTTCGTCACAGTATTAGCCCTCTCTGCTGGGAGTCTCTGTTTTGTGTTCCCTCTCTGACTCGGAGACAAGCATAAGCAATGACTGCATCTTTCTCCATGTCCTCAGAGCCTTGAGCAACATCTGGGCCCATGTGTGATACATGTTCACAGAACACATTTCTCTCTCTCTATCACAACTTTTCAAAAAACTGATGCCAAATTGATTAGATATTTGATTGGATATAAGAGGGTAAAGCTTGTTTTCCAAGTGTCTGAAACTGAAATAGATCACAGGGGTGGAAAAGTGACAACTGCATGGTGATGTGCATTTAAAGGCAACTTTTCAATGGAGTCTTCTTGATTAATGAGGTCCTTCATTTGTGCAGTCACTAGGGAAATTTTTAAAAAGATCTATTTCCTCTTATGCTCTACTTTCAAAAGCACTGCCTTCTCATTATGAATAATCAAACACTACTCTGAAGAAGGGCAGACATTTAGCTTTTAAGGCCTACTATTCAAGTGAAAAGTAAAGTATTCCTTTTATAAAACTGATGTGATGCTTTTACTTGGATAATTTAATACTTTGAAAAGTGGCAGTGTTCATGCTCCAACTTTTGGTTAACTAATCTGTTTGAGGAGTCGCTTTGCTGAGAACATTCTAATGATTATTTAAAAAATTTTTTTTGAGTTGAGACCAAGTACTTGTTCCTTTTTTGTGTTTTTTTAGTGTTAATTTCTTTTTCTGGTACTGTGGACTGAACCCAGTGCCTTCCCAATGAACTACATCCCCAACCATTTTTGTTTATGTTTTGAGACAGAGTCTCCTTAAGTCATTATGTTGGTCAGGTTGGGCTTGATCTTGCGTTTTCCCTACCTCCAGCTTTCAAAGGCTTGAAATTATAAGCAAGTGTCACCAAGGCCAGCTTTTGTTTCTATTTATATGAATGTGCTTCCCATACAATTCTAACACAAATTTTACACAGGAACCACATGTGGCTTAGTGTAATTTTTTTCTACTAGATAACAATAAATACTTATTGAAGTGAATTAAGTCTGAGGTTTATTATAAGTGCAATATATCTGCATGATGACCAAGGAAGAGCTTCAGAATTGAATGATGTAGGTTTGTGTAACAGCCCCAAATACCTCGAGCTACATAATCTTGAAGAAACTGCTGCTGATCTGAACACACCCCTTCTCTTCACCAGCACATCAAGCCTAAGTGAAGAGTTTTCACAAAACAGAGAGTCTCTTCATGTGAGACCTGTATCGTTGCCACTACTAGGGTCCTGGCCAATGTTGTAAGGAAAGAAATATAAATGAAAGAAATACAGATAGGAAGGAAAACCAAAACAAATTTTTAAAAAAGAGAGTTTATCAAAATGGCTAAATACAAGATTGAGATACAATAATTAATAGCAGTTTCTACAAAGCAACAAGCAGCCAGAAAATTTAACAAAAATTCAAGTATCATCAACAAAGAATCTGAGCTGGGTATGATGGTGCATACCTGTAATTCTAGCACTCCAGAGGCTGAAGGAGGAGGATTGCCTCAAATTCGAGGCCAGCCTGAACTACATGATGGACTCTGTCTCTAAATAAATAAATAAATAAATGGAATTTGAAATAGGAATACAAAAGACTTATATAGAGAAAATCTTGGAACTTGAATAAAAGAGAGACATACTTTGAATAAATGACAACACATTTTATGCTCTTGGATAAAGACATAAATTCTCCCCTAAATTTACTACTCACAAACTTATGCAATATCAAGAAAATCTTACTTGAATTGTTTTTTTTTAGAAACTCAGTAATTTGTGTAAAAATTTTGTGGAAAAATGTATGTCCCCAAATAATCAAAACAACATTAAAAACCATAGTTAAGAGAGAAGGACTTACTATTGAAGCATATCATAAAACTCTGGTGAAAATGTCACCTTTTTTGACTTAATCTATGGATTTAAGGTCATCACAATCACAGCTTTACAGGGTGTTTTGTTTTGTTTTGTGCATATGTGAACCATGATACATTGGTTCTAAAATCTGGAGAGAAAGGCAAAGAGCCAAGAATAGCCAGAATGTTCTTCAAGGAGAAAAACAACATGGGAGAGCAGCATACAAAAGCATCAAAATTTATTATGAAGCTACAGTAATTAAGATAGTGTGTCATTATTATAAGGACAGAGAAACTGGTGAATGAAGCAGAATATAAAACTCCCTTAGCTGACTCACAGATATGTGGAAAATTAATGACAGAGCTAACATTAAAGAACATTGAAGAAAGGATAGATTTTGCAATAAATAAAGTTAGGAGAGTCATCCATATGGATAAAAATGACATTGAGTTTTTATAGCATACCATACACAAAAATCAATTCCAGTTGGATTATAGACTTAACTGTGAAAGGCAAAACTATAAAACTTCTGGATGACAAAGAAACCATCCTTAAATGAGCCTAAAAAACAAAATATAAAGGAAATGAATACATTTGATTACATTGGGTGTAAGGACTTCTCTTCATCAGAAATAACCATAAAATAAATGAAAAGTTATGTACTGGTAGTTATCAGCAGGCATAACTGCCAATAGATTAGGCACCAGGATGTCTGTCTGTCTGTCTGTTAATCATCATCTGTCATCTATATAGCTGTCTAAAAATAAAACAATCTGATAGAAAAAATCATAAAAGATAAAAAGTAATGAATAGTAAATATGTGAAAAGATCCATAACCTCATTAATAATCATAAAAATGCAATTTAAAGACATAATTTCCATAAATACTAGAATGGATAAAATGTAGTTAGTTCATACAATAAAATATTAGAGTGATAACAAATGAATTACAGCCATCCCACACAAAAACACATTGGCACAATGGAATTAGAAGGGGTGCACAGAAGGTTGTATTTCTTATATTAGATATTATGTACACAGGAGTGCTGTATTCTTTAGACTTTGTGCACACCTCAAAATATACTTTTTGTATTTAATACACACTATATCTATGGTAAAATGAAGTCAGGAGTATTTTCTGGCCTGGAGATTTTTGCCAGATCTAGTCCTGAAGGAGTAAGTAGATGGGCCAGGAGGTCTCCAGAGGGATGGTACTTGAACTGTACGTTTCCTTGGGCTCAGGAAAAGTAGCCTTTGCCTCCAATGGCCCTTATGGATACTAAATAAATATAAAAATTAAGATTATATATTGTGCCTTAAAGTGGTTGTAGGAGTTTTGCTTTCTTAAAAGAAGTCAGGGAAATCATGGGACACAATCACACCTCCATGAAGGGAGGGAAGAGCTTTCTCATTGTATGCCATGGTTTGATGTTTGCATCCAAAATTCATGTTGCAATCTAAGCCCCAGTTTAACAATAGTAAGTAACAAGGTCTCTAGGAGATGATTAGCCATGAAGGCAGAATGGATGATATTAGTGTTGAAAAAAGGGCTGGAGGGAGCTAGCGAGGCTCCTTTGCTCTTCCACTGGGGAGGACACTGTTCCTCCCCACTGAAGGAGGTAGCAACAAGGTACAATCAAGGAGACAAAACACAGCCTTCACCAGACTCGAAGTCTGCCTGCACCTTGATCTCGAATTCCTCAGCCCCCAGAACTCCAAAAAATAAATTTCTGTGGTTTACAAATTTCTGAGTCTCAAGTATTTTGTTACAGAAATACAAACTAAGACACTTTATGGATTATAAAGGAACATTGGGAGACAAAGAGAGATGGTCATGATTATAAACCATGAGTCCTGCTCTTTCAACCTTCTTCATAGCTGGTTAAGAAAACCAAATGAGATGATGGATATAAAATAGGCTGATAAGTAAAATAAATACTAGCTCATATAGTTAATATTACCTTATTTAGGATGGAAATACAAAATGATTTATTTTTTTCTATGCACTACTATTATGGGAATTTTCACATATACAGATCTACTAAAATGTAATCAATTGAATTTAGGAGAATTAATTTTACCAGATTTATGGTCCATGAAAGATTGTGGGTATTGAAGTTTCTAATATTTGCAGTGTTCACACAATTTGCTTAATTCAGAACAGCCATCAGAAGGCATAAATCTGCCTTGGAAGGGAGCCGTGGAAATGTTAGTCCCTGAGTACAAACTGACTTTATTCTTAAATGCAGCCATTCATTTTACCCAATTCTTTCAAGTTTATGTCTTACTTATTTTCATTTTTCAGGGGGAGAGACAAAGGGATGCTTGAGAAGTTAAGACTTTGAAACTTTTCCCTTAAGTTTCATCTCTTGTTTTGCTAAGTTAGGTTTAGCTATGACACGAACAAACAAAAACAATACAAGAATTAGCAAAAGCTGAATTGCCAGTGTGAGCCCAATATGGTGATGGTAAGTATAACACTGAGTAGTCATGGACCTAATGAGGAATGTTAAAGATATTTGTCATTTTAAATCAAAATTAGAAATTTAGGCCATTCAGTTGTGTCTTTGTATACTTTATGGGATTGCTTTTGGATCATTTGAGGGAGCAATGAAAATATTTGAAATGATTTTTTAAACAGGTAATTTCAAAAGAAAAAATTAGACAGCCTTTAAAAAATGTAATAAAAGGAGAGGGACATTATATGTCATCTTCTCCTACATTCTCATTTGGCAACTTAATATTTCTACAGGGAAAGTAATGCAGGATATCTAAATGTCTGAAACTAAATATGGCTATAGTGCTTTTGCTTCTGTTACTTTCTTGCCTTCTTTGTATGACCTTCCTTTTATGCTAGGTGTTCTTTGATTATCTTCATCTTGAATCTTTATAGAACTGTACATAAAATGAAAAAAATAAAACCAGGCAAAACCATACGCCTGTTGATTACCTGATTCCAAGATGAGAAAGAAAAATGGTATTTCTATATGTTTTATGTATTTCCTATGACGAAAAATGTGATTTTCTAGCTGTTATTGACTTGCAGAGTATATATTCCCTACAGAGCAAATATGCTTCCATTCTGTTCCCATTGAGATTATTTGCTGATTCTGATCAACTCCAGGTCTGGATTCTGGCAGAGAATTATTCAGATGATTGCCCTGATTTCAGGCTGTATTGGCCTAGCAATGCTCAGCTCTAGGGTATCTCCCTACCAATCACTCCTGCCTCTGACTTGTTCTCCAGCTCAGTGGTCCCTAATCCACCATTCTCTGTCACCGAGTAATCGAAGCCTATCCTTCTCAATTACTGTCATAGAATGTCAATGTTGTAATTTGTTTGCAATTAGGACCATTCCAAAAATCTATCTTTTCTTTTTCCCTTTCCTCCATGAACTTTATAGAAGAATAAACATGCCAGTATTATTCTTGCCCACGAACAGAAATCAATCTATACCACATTCCCTGGTGTAACATATATTAGCTTGTCACTGAAGACAAACTTTATATTTACTTAAAGATGTGTCACTTCACACAAAGCATTGCAGACCTGCTGTAAATAAAAATGAATGCCTGTTCAGGTGTTTTAAGAAAGAATTATTTTGAGAAATATAATCCACTCCTACAGTGAAAAGTCATGGGATGAATGTACCATATGCCAGTTGTGATGGGCCTCAAGGAATAATGAGTTCCATTTTGGTGAACTTGCTTTATATTTCACTGACATGATAGCCAATGTATTCACTGCTGGCCTACGAACAAAGGTTTCTGAATAATGTTGTAAAAGATGTAGTAGAAAGATATGCTGGGCAATTTAGTGGATTCTTTGTTTCTTCTTTGTTCTATATTTATATGGTGTTTTTTAAAGTGGTTTAATGGTTTTGCTTTTTAATTGTGGTGAACTGCCTGACTAATTTTATTTCTTTTTTCTATTTGCTTTGGAGTAATTTAACTTAGACAGTTTCATAAATGAAAGGTTATTTTAATAATTAATTCTGAGTTATCAACTTCAAGGCAAGTCAGTTCATTTATAAAAATTCCTTTCTGTTTTCAGTTCACATTAGATAAGCTCATAGGTAGGTTAAGTCTCAGAAGATTCCTATTAAAAAATAGTGAGATATCACAGGTGCTAGTTTTCTGCAGCCTTTTGCATCATTTTTACTTTTATGCCAGAACTGTGTATACAGTAGGAGCAAGATAAATGTGTGCTGCTAAGAATAAATTATTAAACTTCCAACATTCTATATTTCCTCTATTAAAATTATATAAAGCCAGATAACTAAATTTTTATTTTTAAATCATGGTTTAAAACCACCTACAGCAAGAATAGTCAGCATAGTCTCACTATGATCAAAATGCAAAGTTAAATCTACAATTGGATATAAGAGATTGGGTGCTGTCTACCCTAAGTAATGTGAAATGTAATTAATGCTTCAGGAAAAAAACCCCAAAGCAATTATAAACAAAAAGAAAAACTAATTAGAAAACTGAAAGATCTCCTAACCACAGGCTTCAAGAAACTAATTATCAAAATAAAATAAAATATATATGAATGTTAACAACATTCATTTAAACAAAGAATTTTTAAAAGTGACATCTACTCTGATTATACCAATTAAACTGAAGTCAGATACCCTTCTGAGTTAGATTAACTAAAACTTTGCTTTTCTTTTAATATTTTGTAAGCCGATTTTCATAAGCCTGGTCTTGAATACAGTTCGTTCTTAAAGTTTGTAATTTACTTTCTGTATTCCTGAAATGCACAAAAAAAGTTAGAAATGTTTGAAAGAGTAGGTATTGGAAGTTTGGTTTACATCCTATAGCATGCAATTATTGTATAAAAGCACATTAACTCACTGAGTTATTATTTTTTGGGAGGATACACTATCCCCCAGATAGTATGCCAGGAGCAGGTTTATTATGATGTATGACTTCAGCAGTGCCTCTACTCTGCCTGAGCTTAAATTCTGTCTTACTGAGACAGCCAGTAAGTAAACAAATGTAGAAAAATATTGCTGCTTGTTCGGTATTTGAGAAAGAAAATAATAGGGTGCTTTGGTAAGGAATACTGGATGCTACTCAGATTGAGTGCTGAAAGAAGTTGTTTTTAAATGGGGGTGGTTAAGATGAGCCTTGAAGGATGAGAAGCTGGGGGAGGGGGTGAAGAATGATCCCGAAGAGGGAACACCAGGTAAAATGGTCCCAACGCAGCGGAGAGCTCCTGGTGTCCTGGGCATCAGCAGAAATTGGTGCCAGATGGGACAGTGAAGGGAGGACGGGACAAGTGGAGGTTAAAAACTAGCTCAGGGCCTAGTCCTGTAGGGACCTGTGAGCAGAGCAAGGATTTTGTTTGTGAATCTGAAGAGCACTAGGAAGCCACTGAGATCTTTCTGGGAACATGGAGAGGATATGGATGGTGATCAATTTGACGTGATTGCTCTGGCTACTTTGCAGGGAGTAAGCAGAGTCAGCAGGAGCTGATAGCTCAGGAGGAGGTGCTGCAGGGATCCCAGTGGGGAGACATGGGTTAGACTCAGACTCGGGACAACAGAGATGGGGAGAAATAGAGTGGGATACTAATAAGTAAGAGGACTTACCAAAGTCTTGAATGTGGGCAGTAAGGATGAGGAGGGGACTAACGGAAGCCCCCAGATTTCAGATGGGTATTGTTTCCACTGGCAAAAGAAAACAAAATTCTCCCCATCCCAGGGTATTCAAGGGTGACACTTGAGATAGGCAAATGCTGATGAATGGTAATGGAGAGATAACTCACAACTGATAACTCAGAAGAAATAATGATACATTCCCAAGAAATGTCAAACTTATGCTTTATGTTCTGGGGAATAAAAGTACTATGCATTATAGTTAGTAGGGCATTGGGTCCAAACCCTCCGTTCCTCTGCTTTCTTGGTGACTTGGTAAATTATTTAATATCCTTGCATTGAAATTTCGTTTTCTGCATCATTGTAATAATAACACCTAATGTGAAATTCCTATAATAGCATACATGAAAATGTAAAGTGGATTACAGAAAGAAATAAACTTTCTTAAAATGTTTCAAATATGAACATTGCATTTCCAGTACACTTTAAATATGAGCACCCTATCCTGTCAACATATAAATGATGTTTTTGTATCAGTGATCAAGAAGAACTTTCCTAACTTTTTCTACCAGGAGAGAGTCTTTTAATGCCTTGAATTATGAAATTCATTGAAATCAAAATGATAGTAATTAGCATTTTTTGGCACAGTGGACCCTTAACTTCTGAACTCAATTTGTTCTCAAGGGGTGGTTATAACTCAAGTTGGTCCACTGAAGGCTCAGGCTCCTCTACACAGCCCTCAAAGTCTCTCTCCTGTACACAGACAGATCTCAGTGTCCTTAAAGAGACACTGGCCAGGGATTTCTCAATTAACCCCACACAGCAAAGGATGCTGTCATGTTCCTTCCAGAACCCTGTAAGGAGGTTAAATCTGTACCAGAGACCATCTGGAAGCATGAGCAGCCGGCATTCGGGTCCTAACTCAAGACTTTGTAAGTTAAGACTAAAATTCCAGTTGTACCCCAAGTTGTTCACATGCCAGGATGGTTGTAACTTGAGGGTCCTCTGTATGGCAAAAGTATATTATTGTAACCTTTATAAGAATATCATAATATATAATATAACATAACTATATGAATAAAATTTTCTTTGTTAGAATATATGAAGGTGCATTTATTTTCATTTAATTTATAAAATTCTAAACCTTACCTGACTTCCAGTCTTTTGACATTTTTCTACAAAGTAAAAAAAAAAAAATTTGAAATGAAAAGTATTCTCTGAAATCCATAGATTCTGATCATCTGAATGAAAAGAGTTTTGTATGTGTGTGGGGGGCGGATTGATCTAGACACAACAGAGACATAAATAGATGATTTCAAACAGAAGAGGTCATAAAGGGAATATAACTCTATGTTGGACCAAATCCTTACCCCATTAACTAATTATACTGTGTGCTGAAACATATTACTGAAATATATTCTGTGAAATAAAACTTAGTATTGGAGTGTAATTCCACATACTACGGAGAGTTAATTATTAAATATATTATCCATTGCACAAAAAAATCCAGTGTGGATAATGATGTTTTTGTAGGGCCCGAGTGTGAATGACAGAGAACAAATGTCATCATTAGCCTATTTCACACTGATAAAATCAATTTATTAGATTTACTTCTGTGGCATGCCATTTTTCTTGGTGCCATACCTTTTTTAAAAAACATGAAAATTAATACATTTTCATTGTGTGAAATTGAAAAAGTACATGAAACTATTACCAGGAATCTCTGTCCTTAACATCTTACTAGTGTTAAAATTTTAGAGTATTTTTTTCAGAAGTGTTACATGAACTGCTCATATCTTATGAAATGATGTAGCATATTTAATTTTCTATTCTACTTTTCTCACTTCACACGGTATTGAGAAAAATTCCCCACATAATGTCATATTCTTTTAATTATAATTTTATTTGGTACATGATTTCCTCATGAGTTCTGTTTGAATTTCATTAAACATATTGATGTATTTATATATATATATTTATATTTCTGTAAAGTGCATTATTCTGATTCAGGCAGACAACATTTTTCTTTTTAAGTTTTTTTCTACTTAAACCTTTTTCTACTTTCAGCATTCTGTTTTTTGTGTTTCATAGGGCAGGTACATTGCTTGTTCAGTTTGTTGTTACAGTTTTTATTTGTTCTATATGTAAGAACTCATGTTCTTTCCTAATTTCTAACTGGGTATTGCTAATACAGAGGAAAAGCTATTGATTGATCTCTTTTATCAGCAGCTACTTATCTGCTTGCTAGTTGACTTTCTTGGATTTTCTAGGTAGAAAATGTATCATAAGCAAAACAAAAATATTATTTTACCCTAGATGCTTTTCTTGATTTATTAATTAGTAACAGTTCTTAAATAATGTTAAATTATGGGAGCAAGTGTTCTTGAGATTGGGATTAGGATAAACATGTTAATATCTCATTGTTGCATACGAGATCGCTTCCTATCTCTGTACAACTATTTCTTATCTTATTAACTTTCTTTTTATTCTTAATTTATAAGAATTTATACATTTAAATCAAGAACTATTAGCTTTTATGAAAATATCAGCAATTCTGTAGGTACTCTTATCTTACCTATGATCTATAAAGAAGAATAAAATAGTAAAAAATATATTGAAAGTTACTACTTTCCAAGAACTGAGATAACCATTACCTAAAATGTCTTATTGAAACACTTTCTAGTCTAATTATTTAAATACAGGAGAACCAAAAATTGCATATTTTTTGTTAATTTTTGTAAGATAATACAACATGAAATATCAAACTGACAATTTTATTAAACTTAGTCAATAATTTTTCTGTGTGTGGTATATCTTAAAACATTCAATACACAGTGCAACATTACAGTCTGGACAGTAGCAGCTAGTCTCTTCCTGAATTCTTTCTGTGTTGTTGTCTTTCTTTGAACAACACTCTTTACACTGTTGTGTTTGCCTTTCCTTTTTTTTCTGTGGGTGGTAGAATTTCAATAATGTCCACACACTCAACGTAAAGGTGAAGCTGGTGATGATGTATGTCCAGGATGGCATCTTGCTATCTTGTATTTTTCAAGTATTTGTTCTATTAGGGAAATCTAAATTATAAATGACTTTTTGAACCCCTTATTTTGAATAAATAACAAATGAGATCCATATTGTTTGGTCCAGAAGGTGAATAAATATTTTATAATATTTTTTCCTCACTTCCTGACTACAGGATAGCTTGCTAGATATTGGACAGCTCTGTCACCACTACCCATAGAATTATTAGAATCATTGACCACTACTGGAATTTTTTAGTTTTGTTTCTTCTTTCAATTTCGTATTATGACTAGTTGATGATAAGGAGATGTCTTTTTTACTTTTCCTCTCTGATATGCTAACATCTCTCCCCTTTTCAGTTTTTTCTTTTGTAGATCTTTGGGCATTTCCTTCCTGTTCAGTCTCAATGTCCCAAATGTGTCTATTTTATATTGTAAAAGAATATCACTGAGTCCTGGAGAAGTATACAAATTATAACTAAACTATAACTAATAGAGACCCCCCTTTTTCTCTCCCCCCTTTTTTCCTTAAATTCTTTTATTGATACATTTTATGTATACAATACGTTTACATTTATCATTGGATGCTTGTCCCTGTACATGATGTATCTTGGTTCTTATTTTTTCCCCCATTACCTGTGCACCCTTCACCCCCTCCACCCTTCTCTATTTACATAGACTTTGTTTCTATTTTTTTCTTTTCTCATAATTTTTCCTTTCCCTTCTTTCCTTTCCACTTCCCCTCCCACTTCCCCTCCCCCTTTGGACCTTTCTTCCTATTTCAAATTATCAATTATTCATTTTAATCCTTATTTACACTTTCAGTTTCTCACACTAGAGAAACTATTCGGTATTTACACATGTGTGTCCTATTTATTTCACTTGAGTATGGCCTCAATATGCATCCATTTAGCTATAAATGCCTCTAGTTTCTCATTCTTTATGGCTGAGTAGTACTCCATTTTATAAAAAAACCCCACATCTTCTTTATCCAGTTTCCAGTTGATGGGCACTTGGGCTGTTTCCAAGCTTTAGCTATTATGAGCTGTGCTGCTATAAACATGGGTGTACATATATGGGTGTGGTATGATTCTTTTAATTCTTTTTGGAAGATACCCAGCAGGGGAATAGCTGGGTCAAATGGGACTTCCAGTCCTAGTTCTTTGTCTCTCTCTCTCTCGACAGGATCTCCCTGTGTAGTTCAGGCTGACTTGAACTACTATGTAGCCCAGGCTGGTCTCAAAGTTGTAATCTTCCTGCCTCAAACTCTTTGAGTGCTGGGATTACAAGAGTGCACCACTACATCTGGCAAGTTTCTTAAAAATAACTTTAAAAGGGCCAGGGATTTAGCTCAGTGGTGCCACCACCTGCTTTGCAAGTGCAAGGTCTTGAGTTCTATCCCAGGTGCCAAAAACAAACAAACAAACAAAAAATAGCTTAAAAAGAGGTAAATTTTTTTGGAAGTCGCTCTTATCTGAAAATATATGTGTTCTTTCAGTAGCCAAAAAGCAAAAAGAAGTCTGAGCACAATCAATGATGTTCCACAGATGTTAAGCAAATATACTCTTTTGTTTTCTTTTTTTTCAAGTTATTTTTTTTATTGGTACATATTTGCCGTACATAATGATCATATTCATCATAGGGAATTTATACTTGTACATAATATACCTCAAGTCTTCTTTTTGCCCATTCCCTTCCTCTCCCTTCAACCCTTCTTCCCCTCCTCATTTACAAAATCTTTGTTTCAATTTTTTCCCTTCCATTCTTTCCATTTTTTCGGTCCCTTTTTCCTACATTTCCTTCCCCCTCCCCCTCCCTTGCTCTCCTTCCTATTTGAACATGTTCTTCCTGTGTCCCAATATCTATCCTGCATTTGAGTAAATAAATTTTAATGGCTCGATTTAATGAAGTTAAAGTATAGGTAATACTGTTAGAAAATGTTTATGATGTATTTAACAGAAAAAACTATATATATTTCCTAAAAGCTGACAAGAAAAAGATAAACCAAAGAAAATAGAAAAAAAGAAAGAAAACAAGAAAGGAACAAGCGCCTTTGGTCAAAAAAGGTTTGCAAGTTACTCAGCATCTCTAATAAGCAAAGAAATATAAATGAAGTAAAAAAAATCAGATATTCTTACCCAATTAGTAGGTATGTAAAAATTGATATCAGTACTTACAGGTTACATAGAGGCCAGTCCATGGTCTCAGAAAGCAATAATAGAATACTTATTAATTTTTAAAATCATCCTTTTTAGTAATTTTTCCAAAATTTTATATATAAAATATTTACTACTGTATTGTTTGTGGTCACTCCAAAATAACATTGATAGAAATGGTTACAGCGAAAATGGTTAAGAAACAGAGAACATTTTTAGAATGGACTAGTATGATGCAGCAACAATAACAAAAAGAAAGAGGAAAAAAGAGAAAAAGAAATATTGCCAACATGAAAAGATATTTAAGATAATAGATATATATATAAACCAAGCTGCAGAATAAATAGCAATATTTCATGTTAAAATTATGAATTAAATCATGTAAAAAAATTAAAGAAATATACATTCCAGTTTTGAGAGTAGTTATCTCTGACAGCAATGCTCACCTTTTTAGGACATAATGTTTCAATGATATATACCTCTGTGTGACATCTGTGATTTAAGCAAGGTACATTATGATATGAAACACAACAATAAAAATGAGTCCTAGGTCCTTCATTATAATCCCTAGCATTTCAGCCCTTCTGGCGAGACCCTTTTCTTCTTCAGTCTTAGTGCAGGACACTGGTACATATTAGGATGTGTTTCCCAGGGAGGTGAGGTGAGAACATTTGGTTTTTGTTCTTGTTAGATATGTGAAGACAATTCCATCACAACGTCTATAACCTTTCCTTTTGAATATTTAATACTTCCTGAATTCAAAGAAAAGTGGCAGGATGCCTTATTTTAAATAATTGTGAGATTCTGCTCATTAACTTATTTGAAATATCAAATTATCTCTTTACTCTATGGACTAGAATAGGAAGAACCTTAAGCAGTAGTCTAATTTTCCCCATTACGTTTTCTTTCTGAGCAACATTGGCCAAACCTAGCTGTGAGGACTAGGCAGACAGATGTTTTCCTCAGAAGAGGCCATTTAATTCTTAGAGGATTTGGATTATAATATATACCTTGAAATGTACACCTTCTAGATACTTCCCAAAAAACCCAATACAAATAAAAGAAATTTATAAGTCATCTACCATATATGCCATGTATAAATACAGTATTGTAGGGCTTATTTAAGTGTGCACTTCATGAAGTATTATCTTGGTTATGCTATGGTGGTGAAATTACTATATTTTAGTACTTTTCTAGTAGACCAAGAAATCCTCTTGCATTGTCAACCTGCCCTTTTTTCCCCATTGTAAGAATCTGGTCATCCTTGTTCAGAAATAACTGCTGCTAGACTTCAAATTTAAATATTTATAAGGGTGGAAATTCAAACCATGTCCTGTTGGGGAAGGAAGCACTCTCTCTTGCTTGATTTTCCTCATGGGATCCAGGAAGCACTTTTCTCCCCTTGTTTTCTCATCTAATTTGTAAGATACAAATTTCATTAATATTTAAAGCTAAATATTAAAAGAAAGCAAGTTTCAAACACAAGGCCTTTGCTGCGGGTTTTCCCTTTGTAGATCTGTGCTAGCCAGCTCCTTGTCAGCACTGTTACTTGACAAAACCATCAGTCCTGCCCAGAAACCTTCAACTGAAAACCAACTGGGGAATTGTGTGGCACAAACCTAGGTTAACAACGAGAAGGTCAATCATTTGATCTACAGACTCGTGAGTAGTTTGGGGGTAAATTGTGGGAAACACAGGAATGTATCAGGCATGTTCTGAGACATGTGTCGTTAGTTAATTTTGTCATTGGAGGAACATGTCAGAATGTACTTACATGAATGAAGACACTTTCCATGTCAGCAGGTGATGGAATCTTAGGCAGCGTCATTGTGTATGCAGTCCACCACTGACTGACATATGGCTATAAAGCGCATGATTTAGATTCCAAGTGGCTCTTAGGAAAGAAGAGAACAAATTGGGACAACTCCACAGGCAAACTGTCCATGACCAGGGTCTAGGTAACGAGAAGATGGCAAACCAGGAGCAGAGATGAGGCTAAGGGTGCAGTCCCAGAGTCCCATGAAAATGACCGAGTTCAAATGACTCAGTCAGTTTGTAATTGCTCAGGTCTCCTCTAAAGCTGTCTGCAGATGGGAATCTCTGCCTTCCATGAGAGGGAAACAAAAGAGGTGAGCAGAAGACTCACAGACTCATCTGCGCTAGCAGGAAAGACAGGAATCAAACACATAATTCTAAGGTTCTGCAATTTAAAAGCAGAAAACAGTTACAGGATGCTATGGAAACGTAGAGCAGGTGGACCTATTCTTGGCTGCAGGGTCAGAGAAAGTGTCTCTGGGAAAGAATTGTTTGTTGCGACTGAGATTCAGAGCATGATTAGGCTCTAGCTAATCTGGAAATAGCGGGGACGAACATTCCAGGAAGAACGTTCCAGCAACCCTGGATGGGTCCATAAGAGTTTGTCACATTGTGTCACTGTGTCTTCCTTGACCGCAGTGACCTCAGAAAAGGGGTACGTCTTAGTCACCCTTCACCTAGTGCTCTGCCTGCACACAACAGGCCTTCGAGACAGATTTGCTGAGTGAATTCATAAAATGTTTCTGATCCATGAAATGTGTGCAGGAATATTCATCGTCTCCCGAGTACTAGGTCTGAATTTTGGCTAACTATCCGTGAGAGGACAACAGGACCTCAACTCTGCTCTTGTGGTCCATACTGCTGAGTATCCCAAAGCAGGGGTAGATGATGAAGACACATTAGATAGTATAATTTTCTGTTCATTTTTCTTCTTTGCATTACAAATTAGACCTCTAATACAGTATGTATGAATAAAATGTATTAATTTAAATTAATTAACATTTTGAAGTGTTACACAGTTTCCAGAAAAAATTTTAAAATATAAAACAATATGAAATCTATTTAAAAATAAGTATTTATTTCAATGATAATTGCCTTTACATTTCATTAATTCAATTTGTGCCTACAGATCATATAAAGCAATCTATGAATTAATGATACGAGTCCAAATGGCCTTGAGAAGTACACACACACTCACATACACACACACACGTATGTATATTTCTAGTAATTTGTGGTTTCAGAGCTTCATACAATCGAAAACTTATAAAGAAATTCTCTTTATCAGTAGAAACTACTTATACACTTATCAGAAAAAAATGAGTAGTTATCTTAGCAATCATCTTTCAACTATTTGACTATGTTCCCTTTCCTCTCTGCTGCAATAGAGAAATGACAACTTGTGTAGTATGGATCACCGGTCCAAATATAAATGGCACGATGTTCATTGTCTTTCAAGCACAGTTTTCCTGACAGCTTCAAAAATATCCAATTTAAGATATCCTCCAAATTATTTCCATTTTAATCTTAAATTAAAAATACATTTAAGCAGAATATAGTAAGATAAAGAATGTATCTTGATTTCTTTAAAATGACATGGTTCTCAGAAATCACCTTTGCTTTTTCACTTTGGAGTCTACATCCCAACAGCTTCTATTTATAATTCCACAAGACAAGGAGGTTCTTAATATACAAAGATTACTCTTCAGGTTCAACTAAACAGACTTTAAAATAGTTCTAATTAAATTTGTCTAAATACTAATTGATTGACCTAAGGCTTTGTCTTAGTCTTATTCATTTTTGAGTTCCCAGTGCTAAACACTCTATCTAGCACATAGTAGATGTTCAATAAATGCTTGCTAAATAAATGAAAATTAGACTGGGGTCATAAAAGTCCTTTAGGAAAACTGCATTATTGGAATTTTATATAGTTTAATTATAATGGGATTTGAGATTCTCAGTTAAGAGATTCTATAAAGATGTATAATCAATATTGGTAATAGGTCTTATTATTTGGAAGTGACAACATAGTTTTTTTTTAATGACTCATATGCCACAGTACATAATGTTTCTGTTTGATAATGAAACGTTGCATCTTCTAGACAGTATGCCAGACATGATGATTTAAGTGGCTGAGTTTAAAAATAACTTCCAAGCAGCCTCACTAAATGAACATGCCGTACAAAGAGGACTAAGTGAAATGTTTAGCATTCAGGTTGAAATTATTTGTAGCAAGTCCAGCCTATTTTTGCTGTATATAAAACATTTATATTCCTGTAATTTTACTCACTGACTTAAAACAAAATTTTATTAGAATAAGGTAAAGTAAATATGATAAGTAGCTGTTCCTTATTTGTTTTCATATTTTAAAACCTGTGATATTTAATTCTGCCGCCAAAATGGATAAAATATTTCTACTTTTGGTAAGTGAAAAACAAATGGATCTGAGGGAAAACACCAAATACCATTATAATTAAATAATGTTTATTCATTCTAGTGGCACACACAATATGTTGGCCTGTGAGTATGTGTACATATATGTGTGTGTGTGAATGTATATGTGTGTGATCAAACAATATGGTGAATATTTAAATAAAAATGATTACAGCAAAAGACACATTGCTGTCAATCTCACTCAAAATTACCCCCACCCCCGCCACCACTTCAAACATACTTTCCCCATCATTTTTGCATTTTATAAAACAGTTCTGGAAGTCCTCTTTTGTGAGTGTCTTTTTGTGGCTGCCTTGATGTCCTGCACTGATTCAGACTGTTTATGACAATTTCTATTAAATAAAAATACTATAGTGTGTCCTCATCTTAACTTATTCATGGAAGGATCTGACACTGTGATTTCTGACTCTTCCTCAAAGCCCAAATAACCATGGAAGGTAAACATTCTGAATTTATTCAGGGCATCGAGGTAGCCATGACACTGCAGCTAAAGACATTCAAGGGAAGGGATGTCATAGTTTCTTCCTCTTTGCTGTGACAAAATACCTGACACTCACAAGTTAAAGGAAGAAAGGTTTATATTTGCTCATAGTTTGTAGAGGTTTCAGTCCATAGTTGTCTGGCTCCAAGGCAGGGTGGCATGGCACAGAAGAAACAGTTGTTGGCACAGCAGACAGGAAGCAGCAAAATTTCCTTCTTCTTTCCCTTTTTATTCTGTCCAGGCTTCAAGCTTATTGGTTGGTGCCACCCACACCCAGGGTGGATCATTCCTCTTCAATAAATCCATTATTCACACCCAGAACTACAATAGACCAATCAGTGGACTAATCCAGTATCACCCACCCATGACCCAGTCACTCCCCAAAGCCCCAGCTATGAGCTCACGAGGCTTTGGGGAGACATCTAGATATAAACCATAACAGAAGACTTCCAGAACTTCTTCAGAAAGTGGCAAGAATGATGAGATAAGTGTGCTTGAAGCATAGAGTATTTTGAGAGGAATTAATGGCAATATGTCTTTCGCTGTAATAAATTCTTAAAAATTTAATTGTTCACCATATTTTGTGATCACACACACACACACACACACACACACATGCACATATATTATAGTAAGACCCAAGTGCATTGATAACAAAGAAGGGGAAAGGACAGGAAATTCATATTTTTGAATACCTACAATGTGCTTATTTTATTTCATAAAAATCTTCCTAAGATTTGTATGAAGTGGGTATGTAAATTTTGGTATGTACAGAAGCTGACGTTAAGAGATTTTATGTGACCTGTCCACATTCAGCCAGCTGGAAGCAAAAGAGTCAAAACTGAATGATTAAGACAGCCCTGCTTCTCTGTTCCAAAATCCTATCCACGCCACTAGCCATTAATGAGGAACTTTGCTCCATTTTTTACACAACAGTTACATAAAAAGAAAGAGGAATCCAGCTACAGCTAATGCCAATGATGGACTGAAGCAAAATGGATCAAAAAATCTTGCTTCATTGCTACTCAAAAACCTTAAAGGACTCACTATTGCTCTGTGGATAACTCAGAAAGAGGATGGGATGAAGAACTCACTCTTTCCCCAGACAGTTTGGCTTTTCACCTGTGGGAAGAGCAGGTGAGGATCACTGATGAGTAGCCCCGGGGTTCCAGAAATGTCCTGTGCACACCACATTACAAACAACACAGAATCAATCCATTAATTCTCCAAACAGCCACGCATACCTATTGTCATCAGGCACACAGAAAACATTTTGTTCAGTGTACTGTTTTAGATGTGATGTCTTAGATGTGTTGCTGGAAAACAGACCTTAGAATTACTAAAATGTAAATTAGAAAGGACGGTCCAAGTCAAATGGAAAATGAGCTTTTATTGCACACTGACTGGAACAAGCCCTCTCTTGCTTTATGAATAGGCTTCAAAGCTTAATTGGCCACTGCTAATGCATCCAAATGCTAAGGGATGTGCAAAAGCCCAACTTCCTCTTACATCAAAGTAGCCGACTTGCATTTAGATAGTCCTTCATCAATTACAAAATGTGGTTGCATAATTGGTGTATTTCAAGACACAGCATACTCCAGTCTAAAAGCTATATTGTGAGAGTGCACTTGAGTCTCTTTCTTATCCAATCCACCCTTCTTATTCACAGAATTTCAAAAGTGTAATTTTTATCATACCACAAACAATTGATAACTGAAAACACTGAACCACTAGATTGATATAGAAATAAATAAAAATAATTCCCCACATCAAATGCACATCTTAAAGTGTATTTTATTAGAAGGGAGGAAAAAAGCCATCTAGCCACAATCCAAATGCAAAACCAGATATGATATTCAGTGGAAATGTTTCCTCCTTTACATTCTATAATCATCTCCCCATTCCTTCCTCTACTTCATCATTTTCTTTCACACACAACAGGTTCTGTACTTCATCATTCAAAGTTAAGTTGAGATTCCCAAGATATCCTGATATTAAGCCAATAAAAGCCTAATGATATAGGAATGATGATTTTAGGCATAGCGGTGTTTATGTTTGGTTTTGTTCACAAGTTTGGGGCTATGTTGAGTAATGGAATTGTCATGATGTTGAATAATGAGGCTCTGTCATCATCTTGGACCCCAACTAGGGGAGAAATTATATCTACTTACCACACAGCACAGTGAAGAGCACATAAAATAGAGGAGGTTAGACACACTAGTCAGAGAATACAAATCATGGCTACAGAAATCTACAGGAGCCTACCTAAGCACACTGAAATCTCCATCAATTGATAAAGACTACTTAGAACAAACTTTATACCAATATCTGCAGAGCCTGGGAACTATCTACAAAAGAAAATAAGGACTAACACAAAGATACTACCAATCTCAGCACAGGTTGTGAAAAAACACATATGGAACCAGGAGAATCTGAATAAAGAGTCTCCTGTCATCCACAATGGATGACAACAGAGTTCTCCTTTTGACCCCCTTAGTTAAAAGTTGTCATCAGTTTCTCAATGAGAACAAGTTGGTAGTTTATCTCAGAGCCTCGTGTGTGTAGAATTTGAAATTTTTTGTATGTATGGTAATGTTCTAGTCTGCTTACAGTGTGTATTCATGTCAGTCTGAACAGTTTCTTTTGTAGTCATGAAGTCCTTAATGTAAAGCCCCCACTGATGGCATTTTATGATGACACCTTCAGAATAGAGCTCTGTTAAACTTCAGGGTTCCATTGAGGGTGGGGATACACAGGTGAGCAGTCCTGCTACCAGCTGCCTCAAATCACTGAGTTATTTAAACTCTTTGTGAATCTGCTGTTGTTTAGAGTATCAAGAGCACATAATCATGGAATTTTTCATCTTATTTTCTCCTGGTATTCAAATAATCTAGCTTCTTTATCTGCTTCCCCGGAAGGCATGGGAATTATCTCACACATTTTAGAGAACAGTAAACAGGCAGATAGATGTAAAATGACTTGCATTCTTTGGAAAATGAAAAACCCATATCAGAAGTCCTTCCCCTCTGGGCTAATTCTCCACTGCACTCCCTTCCTGAGCAAATATGCCAGAATCAAATCACCTCTCATCCTTGTCTTAACAACATCTACTTATGTAAGCTCTGCAAATGCAGAATCCCCAACAAGAAAAAGCACAGAGCATTTATAGTTGTGACCCACACAATTTAAAGTTAGCTGGGAGGCTGGCAAAGCACAGTGTCATGCTGAAGTTATTTCCAGAACACCAGGCTTTTCTTCAAGCAAACCAGCTCAAAGGATGTCAAACTTGCCAACCTATGTTCCCCAACACAGTTTTTATAAGACTAAGTGGATGGTGGGAAAATTTTATCCTCTCAGGTATTTAATTAATCGGGAAGTATTTGTTACTTACCATAGGTCAGATGATAAAACAGAGACATCACCAGGAGTGTAGCATCTGGGGTTGGACTTTATGGCCTTGAAGCTCAGCTCTACCAATTACTGACTGGGAGGCTTTAAGAGAGTTACTTAACCTCCTGTGCCTCAGTTTCCCATCAGTAAACTGTTGACAATAGTAGGACCTGCAACATAGAGTTGAGATGAGAATTAAAAGAGGTAATTCACTGTAAGTGCTTAGTGAAGTACATGCTTTATAGAGCTCATAAATATTTATTAAGAGCTCATAAATACCAGCAGTTGTTATTACATCTCCAGGACCTAGTCCAAATTCTGGCACATTGTTCTAGAGGGGAGAGATGGAAGACATGTAAGACAAGGGTAACCAAACAGTACTGAAAGTATGCACACAAGAATATCTTTGTTAAAAGAGTAGATCAGGTGAGGAGGCTCTTCTTGATGGCAAAGTATTTGAATATATAAGATTCTATGGGCTTCATCAGTGTCCAAGAAGAGGACAATCCATTCAACAAATGCTTATGGGATCCTACAACACCGTAGATTTGTACTCAAATACTGACTCCTTTGACTTCAGAATTAGGTTAAAAATTTCAATGGAAAAAATGGAGACCAGGCAGAAAATAGCAATTTCAAACTGCAAGAGAGAAAAATCTGTCAGTCCTTCTGAATTTGTTCTCATGTGTTTGGGTTTGGAGAAAAAGCTGTAAGAATCTCCTTTGGGAAGATTAGAGGTAGAGGAAAGAAACGTGCATGATAGCTTTCCACTTTCCCTGATCTATTTTTTAATTATTTAAATCATTAAAGTTAAATAAAAATCAAACTAAAGACATGACTATGGATTTGAAGGAGTCTTGCATGCATAGTCATTAACATAATGACATGCAAATGGTGGACATCAATGTATTTTTATTGAAGGAATGAGTCAATTTTTAAATGAATTAGAGGAATATCATTACAAAATTTTCTTACCCAAAATATCAAGCCAGCAATGGTCTCACAGAGAACAAAGGTAGACTTGAATGAGGGAGAGGCACACAGTTCACTATTGTAGGAATCTCTGCTTTAGGTTCTGGATGGTTCCATAGAAAGAGATAGCCACTACCTCTCTTTTTTTCAGAGAGCTCAGAGAAAACAGCTTGAGGTAGAGATGGTAGGGGAGGAATGGCTAGTGAGTGGAGAGGGGAATTAAAGAGAAATTACCCCAACCCTTTAAAAAATGCTAAGGAAGATTTCATTTGAGACTACCATAATAGAGTTAGGACTATTAAAGAAGGGATAGAGATTAAACTCCAAACACCCCAAAGGCCTCTGGGAATTTATAGCCAGAGTGAGGAGATTAGGAGGTGGAAAATTACTAAGAGGAGATACCCAGGGCAGGATAACTGTTGATAGATTGGCCTAACAGAATTCCTGCTAAAGGGTTAGATTTCAAAGGTAAGGAGTGAGGAATCTGATCAGATGTCAAGGTGGGAAGATTCTAGTCAAATGTCTTACTTAGCAGGATGTTCTCTAAAGGCCCAAGTCTAGCCGGATTGGGGAGAAATCACAAGAAACTGGCCAAATGTGCTTAAAAAAATAGGAAGTCTTTATCATGGAACATCTCCATGAAGGGTGTTTGGTGTCTGGTTTTGTGAAAATATGTTCTATACCATTTTGGTCCTCTCCTGGGGATCCTCTTTTAAGACACGATATTTGTTTTTATTTTTTTATTTTTATTTTTTTTATTTTTATTTATTTATTTTTATTATTTTTTTCCCCATTAAGTTTATTGGTAAGTTTTCAGTATAAAACACAGTTACATTCATCATTGGGCTCTTGTACCATTATATGAGTATCTTGGTTCTTATTTTTTTCCCCTTCCCCTGCCCTCCCTTCACCCCCTCCACCCTTCCCTATTTGCAAAGACCTTGTTTCTATTTTTTTCCTCTTCTCATATTTTTTCCTTTCCTTTTTTTCCCTTCCCCTACCCCTCCCAATTCCTCTGCTCTTTTAGACCTTTTCCTCCTGTTACACCATATCAGTTATACATTTCAAGACATGATATTTGAAGGAGGGTAAAATATAGAACCAGTTTATTAGGCAGCCTTTAGGGTCTCTTGCATCCCCTGTTTCTCTCTCTGAGAAAAACCTTATGTAAAACACCCTTGGGCCTCTACAGCTATTTCTCTCTTCTGCCCTTTCTTGTAACCACACCCAGCATATCAGAGGACTGTACATTCAGAAACTTGGGTGCCTGTTCCTCATTCAAGTCAGTTTTTGCTTCCCCTGAGACTAGTACTTTTTTTAAGTGAAGAAATATTGCACTGATATTTTTCTAATTTATTTAAAGATTATTTGATTCACTGATTCAACAAAATTTTTGAGTGCCAATTGCTGTTCATTATGGTGCTGGGGAGAAGACACAGAATCCTTGGCCAGGGCTGGGTGGATCAGAACATGGTATTGGAAACACTCCCAAAGTTGAGCACTGGTCTAACTCAAAGGGAAAATGAACCAAATAGGGTTATACCGGGATATGAAAGAGATCGACAGTTTGCAGACAATGTCTTTCAGCCTTGACTCTTTATGACCTGTCACCACTGGGCATAAACACTGAACCTCCTGCAAATAGGTCCTATTAGCTCTCTGTATTTTTAGATAATCAGGAAGGCTTTTGTTCTTTCAATGAAGTGTACCCAAAGCAGTTCTTATGGTACTATACAGTAATAGGCCATCGATACTATTTTTGTCCTGGGAGCATCACAGGTACTTAAAAATGAACATCAATGAAGGATTGACAATAATCCATGAAGGTAAGCTGTTAGATCACATTTGTGTCCCTTCTGTTTTCATTTCATTTGTGTCCTCAAATCCCAAGAACCAGTCCAGGGAGAAACAAGAATTTCTAGGCACAGATCAGTAGTACTATCCAAAATCACAATACTCACAATCAAAGGCCCTAGGTATGTCAGAGACTCACTCATTTTCTTTATATATGCAAGCCCCAAGGAGAACCAGACTTCTGATAGTCCAAGAAAAATGTGTCTAAAATGAGACAAGCTCAGATTTCTAGCTCACAGTCACCCATAGTCCCATGTTTGACATGCAGATTTTCACTGAAGACACAAGGCTTCCCTTACTTTTCTGTCACTGGGCTGTGTTACTCTATGGACCAAATTTAACATTTGCCATATGAGAAAATCCTAAGTGTTTTTGATGTGTATTCTACCTGTATCTGGAAAAGCATCTCCTTCTTTAGGAGTTTGGAGGGAGCATTGATGCTAAAGGTATGATGCACACACAATAGCCTTGATTTTGAACTTTTACAGAGTGGGGAAAATAAGTTTAGAGACTTAAAATGGAACTTCACTCTAGTAGTTCACTGTAAAAATCATGTCTGGTGATTACCAAGTGTGTGATTTCACTGCACTAAAAAGCCTGCTGAATTGGGTCTATTTCTGAATAAAGATTGCAACTACTCTCCCAAACACGTCCACTCTGCTGGAGATCCAGTCCTCAAGTACACTTTCTGGTCTTTTTAGATTCCCTTTGCATTTGCTTCTCAAATGCCTTTTCTTTTCTGAAAGCCTGGGTGATAAAGGGTAGCAAATATAACCACAGGTTTCAGCCATGAAAATGCAAGCAGGGAGCAGGTTTGCACAAGGACAGCTTCAGCATCCTTTCTCTGTGAAGGCTGTCTCCTACTGGGATGCTAATGAGAAGGTAACTCCAGTCACAAGAAGAAAATGATGGGAAAGAATGAGGATAAGTGGGAAAAGGGAAAGATACCTGTAGCATTAAAATTTCTGAGCAATAGGGCATTTCCTGATAGCAAAACTTCCCAGAGTCAATCTGTGATTCCATTAGTTTCCTTGGTTTTGTTTGCATGTGAATAAGCAGATTATAGCTGGATTTACTGATGCCAGAAGGAGCAGGCCTAAAAAGAAAGAAAACAGATATTTCTAATAGAGTGAGATATAGATAGGGAGAGAAGTTCCTTAGGCAAAAAATGGAAATGCTAGAATATGATGCTTCATGAACATAGCAATAGTATTTTAGAGAACCCAACCTACAATTGTCATAGTCCAGATATATCTGATGTTAAATCTATGTCCCTGTGTAGACAGACCCTGGAGAATGGTGTTGATTATCAACAAACCCTAAGTATAAGAATCTGCATGTCGATGAATTTCTAATAAAAACACATACCATAGCGGACTTAAGACAGTGTTATACTTGGTTCAAATTGTGATGGATGCTGATAAAGATGGAATCATTAAGATTTAAAGCCAGACACCAGTTGTAACTTGGACTAAAGTCAAGAAATGAGTTCAAAGAGCAGCAGGTTAGGAGTATAAAGCCAACTACAAATAAGGTATCAATCAGGACTCCGGGGTCTGGTGGTCAGTCAGCCCTGAGAACACTCCTAAAGATATGCAGCCTTCTTCAGCCTAAACAAGATCTAATATTTAACAACCAAGTCAGGCAAGTTGCTGGCAGTAGAGGAAGTTTCAGGTAATAGCCAATGCCAATCGTTGGGCACCAGTACAGGGAGCAGTATACCATTGCTTTCAGGAGCAGGGGCTCCAGAGAAGAAACAAAGATGGAGTATGTTAGTCAGCTTTTTGTGGCTATGACAAAATGCCTGAGATAATCAGCTTATAGGGAGGGAAGATTTATTCTGACTTTCAGTTTCAGAGGTTTCAACCATGATCATTCGGCCCTGTTGTCTTTGGGCCTGTGGTTAGGCAGTGGATCGTGGCTAGAAGGAAGCACATGGCACAGGAAAATGCTGACCTTGCGGTGGCAGAAAAGCAAAGAGAAAAGAGTTGGGTTCCCAGTATCTCTTCCAAGGCACCCCCTGAATTACCTGGCTGCCCTCTACTGGGCCCCACTTCTGAAAGGTCCTACCGCCTTCAGGAGGTGCCATAGGCTGCTGACAAGCCCTTTAATACATGGGCTTTGGGGAGACATTTGCTATCCAAACATAAAGGAATAAAGGCATAAAATCGGTCATTAGACAAAGGCTCCAAGTCCAAACGAAAAGTGTTTTGAGGACGACAAATGGGCCCAAAGAGAGGTATTACACTTAAAATTCCCTGGTCTCAGTTTGAATTGATTCCAAGGAAAATGATGTTGCTTTCTATTTGTGAGAAGAGAGAACAAAAGAAAAAATTCAAGAAGGGCTTGATATTCTGAACTATGCTCAGGTAATCCTTTGCCAAAGAGTACCATGCAAAATAGAAAATGTTTTTCTGGATTGGAAAGGCAGAATGAGATAGTCTTATCTCTTGACTTTTAAATGATCTGCCATGGTTAGCTATGATATATTCAGCATGATTCTTCTGAAGGCCAAATTAAGGCAAGCAATTTCCCTGTTCAATAACCTCAGAAATATATGAGTAGGATTATTATAAGACCCAAAAGGATCATATGATTCCTAAAGTCATCATGCAGTATGTTAAATAATATAAGAAAACTGGGTCTCAAGGAATTTTGAGGAGAGATGCAGCGGGTGTAGTAACTTCCTATTGTTTGATTTGTGCTATACTACACCTGAAAAGCAAATACTGAGAACTTATGTTGTAAGAAACAGCCACTCAAAGGGCTAAAAAATATTTTCCTACTAGTCATATAACAACAACTACAAACAATTTCAAGGTCATAATCCCTGATTTTTTTTTCACCCACACAAAAGAATTACCCTTAGAAGAGAAGTTTTGAGCTGAAAAACAATTTTGTTGAAAATGATCTTTCTTTTTCTGAGGGAAATCAGTGGCTTACCCAAATATGAAGAGTTAAACAGCTTCAGTGCCACTGCTACATCCAGAATCTGATCATTTCTGAAATGCCTGTTACTCCAAACGAAAGCCTCAAAGTCTGAAATATGTCATGAAGTCTCCTGTTTCTAAGGAACTCCTTGGTTTATTGTCTCATGGAGTTAGACCACAACAGCTGTGCAGCAGATAGTTTTAGAAAATGTTGCCAGGGATTTAGCTCAGTGGTTCTGGTGCCTGCCGCATAAGTGCAAAGTCCCAAGTTCGATCCCCGGTACCAAAAAAAAAAAGAAAATGTTAACTCATCTTTAACACACCAGGAAAGAAGAGGGCAGCAAAAGCTAGACTCTCCCAGCCTCTCTTTGGGTAAAACAAGTAGAGGCTCTGCTTTTCTCTCCGCTGGGTTCCACTGGGCCCACCAACAGTCAGAGTTCATGTTCTTAACTTGCCACCAGAAAGTAATTTAGCACCCAGAAACTCTGGATTATTATCTGTGGAATGAACATAAAGCTTGATTTTTAGAGGGTTACTTGTATAGATTAAAAAAAAGAAGAAGAAATAAAACAAGGCAGAAGAAAATAGGTGTTATTTGTTTACCATTAAAATTAAGCCTTTTCACATTCAAACCATTTGCGTCATGTTCAAACAACTCCAATCCTTTTGGGGCCCCCATGACCCCTATATTTGATTCAGTGTTGATTGTGCTTAGATTTAATGTAATTAAGAATGATAAGTAAGGCAGCCGTCCATTCGAGTTGACGATGGCGAGCTTGCGATAAGCCTTTCTTGCTGAAGAAGTAGGCTGGTTGTGATCGAACCACCTCCCCATCATCATCCCATTCTTATCGTGCTCCACACTCAGTGTCTTTGACCTATATTTGATTTCCTTTTGCAATATGTGCTTTTGATCATGAATCTGCTGGGAAAAGGCTCCCTCGAAACGCAAAACAAGGTACGCTGTTTCTTATTTGTTTGAATATACAGGAAGCTGGTGACAACCCAATTTTCTTCTCCTACATCTAAGAAATCGAAAGGTCAGGTGTTAGGAGGGATTATGGAGCCTTTAAGAGGCAAACAGCCCACCCTGCTGCAAGCCTTATCGGGAACAAGACCAGTTTTCCCTCCTAAGCCTCTGGTGGGCAGCTGGGGCTGAGGCTGGCAGTCTGCGGGGCATATCACACAGCTTATCACCGAGCAGCATCTTTGAAATGCCAAACTTTATTTATTGATCTTACAATTCTATGTTATCTCCAACAAGTCACGGGAAAAAGTAATACATTTTGTATGGATTAATCCTTGTAATTTTACACAAGGAACACCCAGAGATAACTCAAACTCACTTTGTTTTCTCATTATCTAAACAGACATGTCTTTCTTTAAGTCATCAACAGGGGTCATCTCTCAATGCCCTTGTAGAATATTCATTAATCAAATAACTAATTTGAAATGGACCTTCACAGCATTATTCATTTCCCCATCCTTCTCCTAACATCAGTTTCAATGCTTTGTGTGTATAATGATTAGGCTGATGTTTAATTAATTGTGAAATTGTGAATTAAGGCTAAGTTAAAAGATAAATCATTTTTTAGTGCATAAGAGAGCAAGATAGAGAGCCAGAAAGAGCCGTGAGCTTGATTGGTGGGTTAGGTGAAGATTCACACCATCACGACAGTGCTAGGTTTTGAGGCTCGCCTTTGAGAAGCGTATCTCATCTGTCTCTTCCTTCTTGTTGCATTCCAAATTCATCACCACATCGAAGAGAAGATGCTACAGGCCACTGAACAAATACGCAGATCGAAGTGTGATCCACTGTTCTCCACAAACTTCACTGTGGAAAAAGTGAACAAAAATGATCAGAGAAGACCCAGGTCTGAAAATCAGTCGTACTTTCGTTTACGGTGTGTGATAATCAGAGTGCTGTGGTTTTAACCACAGGGAGGAAAGGTTTGATTTCCAGTCCAAGGCTTCCTTGACCGTTCCTGTCTTTTGGCTTGCACTGTGCCACGAAGATCATTCTCCAGTGTACCACAGTGTCAATCAACCTAGATTCTTTGCGTTTTTAAATGTGCCCATTCCCCTACTTTGACCATTAACCTGTGGGGTACAAGGTTCAAGTATTATTCCTCTTTGTTTATGCAACATGGCATTTAACACTTGTGTCTCCAGTGCAGCAGATTCTGCATTTGTATTTGTGCTTCCAGGAGCATTCTTTTTCCTTATGTCAAAGTGGCTGTCACCTCACTCAGATACCTCCTCAGATGTTCTCAGTCACCTTATTCACATCACACCCTCATCTCTCTTACCTTAATTTATTTCTTCTTCTGAGCACTTATCACAACTTAATATTATATTTGTATTTGCTGTTTATCATCTGATTGTTTTTCCCCTGCTAAATATAACCTCCAGGAGGAAAGAAATGTATCTATTCTTTTCAGTGCTGATCTCCTATGATGGCACATAGTGGGTCTTAAATCTATATTTGTCAATTAATTACATGATAAACTATTGTGAAAAAGAAGCTTTTTTCCCAATGTGGTTGTTAAGCTCTCAGAGGCTACTAAAGGAAGAAAGACTGATTGAGAATTAGTCAACAGAAAAGCACATCCCAGAATTAAGGTTAGATTCTTGACTTCATCAGCCAGACCCAGTGATGCTTAAAGTTGTCCTATATATGGACATTCAGTTTCACAAGACAATACATTTCCTGTTTGCTTAGATGGCTTGTATTTCATTTCTTTCATTTGCAATCAAATAAAAGCTTAATAAATACATAGTCACTTCTACACTATTCATATGTTAATCTTGTTACCTTCTCCCTGCCTAGAGTATCGCTTAGTTTTCTGTATTCTGTCATCTGTCAATATGGCTACATTTGCTCATCCTAAAAGCACATCAGCATCTCTTTGGGTCCATTGTTTATCCTTGCAAATACATATTTGATTTCTGAGGCTTGTGTTTCCCAGCCTGGCTCATGTCACAGATTATCCGATGCTCACCTCCATCTATGACATTTCTGACATATGGAACCTGACCTGAAATGAGTATTCTACCCACTCTGGTCTCTAAAAACCAGCAGCAGTTTCCTGCCCACTCTGCTGCCTGCTGAGCAACGTTTTTGACACAGTAATCTCTCCAACACAGAACATTATAGTACATCGGTTATTTACAAAGAGTCTAATGCCAGCTGCCTGAGTGTGACTATTAGCTCCACTGCTTACTAGCCATATAACCTCATGCAAGTAAGTTAACCACTCCTTGCGGCTTCCTCATCTACCAATCTAGAATAATTGTGCCTGTCTCACAGAGTTGTAAAGGAGACAACATATTTAGAGCACTTAGCATA
This sequence comes from Heterocephalus glaber, assembly GCF_053883595.1. NCBI lineage: Eukaryota > Metazoa > Chordata > Mammalia > Rodentia > Bathyergidae > Heterocephalus > Heterocephalus glaber. The sequence goes on along the minus strand of NW_028258357.1, from coordinate 15,749,731 downwards.
GTACTTGACACATAGTAAATGTACAATATTTGTGGCTGTCATTGTTTTGGATGTGGTAGCACAAACCTTCCAATCAGATGCCAGGAGAATGAAAAGATTTTCCACCACCTCACAAGTTTCACAAAGGTTCACTGAAAATATGGCTCTGCCTTCTTTTTCTTCACCACTCTTCCTCTCTGGCTACATAATGAACACCTTTACTTTCTGTAGCATCGGCCCAGAGATAGTCATTAGAGTAGGCAGTAAACCTGTGCTTAAATTGGTTATTAATATTCAATAATCAATGATTATTATTAACATCAGTCAATATCAACTTTGTTAATGGTGAATCAAGGTATTTAGTGACAGGTCTTTTCCCCTGCTCTCCCATTGAAGCAACTTTAGGTTTCAAAGGGACATACCCACTCTTCCTGTACAGACTTAACTCCCTAAATCCTTGTCTTTTTTCTTTTCCTGGGGAACTGGGGCCACTGAAAAGAATAGGTAAAATTTATTTCCTGGTGGAGGTTATATTCAGTAGAGAACAGATAATCAGATGATAGGCAGCATTGCTGTACTTATTTCTCTTCTCAGAAAACTCAGTCAGAAGCAAGGCCTCCTCAGCTGGAGAGAATGACTGCTCTTTTGAAATAGAACCCTGGAACTGCTCCATTCTTTTGAAATCGACATGACATCCAGAGACCCTCCAGACATCAACAGTGTCTTTCACACTAGTTTCAAATGAGTTCCCCAGAAGCTTCTTCCTTTTGAGTCCACTTTGATTACTTCTCTATCCCAAGGTTCTAAGACAAGAATAGCTTGCATAGAATAATCACTACTAAAATTCTGACTTTTAACTTCGCAGTAAGTGAGATGTTCAGCCAAATAAAGAACAAACAAATGAATGGATGAGAAATGGGTCAGTGTTCACTATCTTCTCTGTTCTAAGGCCTATGGGTAAAGACATTATCTACTAGCTCACCCTCATATTTTCTTTCCTGGACTTGCAATATTTTTAAATCTCTTTCATCCTTCAGTAACTAAGAAGCCAAGGGAAGTGGAGAGAATAGATTCAATAATCCCAACTAAACATAAACTCAGGTATCCATAGGGACACCAGTGGATGGCCAGGATACTTCTGAATATCTCTTTATTTCTTGCTTACATGAAAATAACTTCTCCAAGTTCCAGGAAAGGATTTACTCTCTGATTGCTCTTTAAGCAAACTTTTAGCATGATATCCCTACCTTCAAATAGTTGTTCTAACAGGAGTGATTTGTGTGGAGGGGGTTGTAAGTGTTTGGAGTGTGTTTCAGGATATGTACCTCCAATGTCACCAACTGTAAGGTTTGCCTGAAGCATGCTTACTGCTAACTTGGTGTGTTGGTTGTTGTGGATAAACAAATCAAGCTCAAATCCACAGGTCAATTACTCTGAAGAATGCCTCACAAATTTTCTTGTCTGAAAAAAAACCCACTGTAAACCTTTTCAAATGAATCAGAGATTTTCAATTAGATCCACTACTTTGACTAACAAGCGGGTCTTGTGTTTCTGAATGCTTGAATTAATTGTGATAAGGTCCCTGAGCTTAAGTGTTAAGGAGGCACCACATGCAAGCTGCACTTCATAGTGACATGTCCCTTAGAAACCAATAATGCAACTGAAAAACACCGTCTCATCCTCAGCAAAGCAGAGCTTTCTTAAAACACCAAACACAGTACAAGTCATTTCGAAGTCTAGGCCATCCTCCCGTTAAGAAAATGAATGTGTACGGGAGTCCCTTATGATTTCTCACAGGGGTTGCTTGCTCTGTGACTGCCTAATGACAGGTAACAGTTGGCCAACATTAGGGATTCCAGATCTTTGAATGTCATCAGTCAGTAACATCCCTTCTTTGTCCAAAAATATGGAAAACCAACATGAGCACACCAAGATTTTCAGCTGTCAAATATACTGGGCCACAAATAGTGAAACAAAATAAAAGTTCTTGTGGTTATCACTATGATTTAATAAAATGATAGCTTAACAAATGCCACAAAAGTAGAAAGGATGTGATTTCTGAAAAATGTCCAACCCTGTGAACTGAATTCATTGGGCTTTTTAAGTTGTGATGTTGTTTTCATTTTTCTAATTTCATGGGAGGTGGCTGCAGACACGATCCCCACATGTCTTCAGAGGCCTCTGGAAATCAGCGTCTGACTCAGTTTCATAGGTCAAATGCTCAAGTCAGCTAAGGCATGGATAGCTGTAGGAGTGAAAGTGAAACATGTTCTGAGGCTCCGTCCATGTCCCCTGCACTAAGCCCCTCTGTCTGGTTTCTACACCCTCTACATTCCTTCTGCTCCCATTTGGAGCCTGGGTGGTGCCTATCCAGGAGCAGAACGCCCTTCCCTCGCTGCTGGGAGCTCTCGGCCTCTTCCTCCCTGTGCTTCCGGCTCCTCATCTAATGGAGGTCAAGAATCCACTCAGTCCAAAAGCATCAGGATTCTGAAGATCTCGCCATATCATTCCCAGAAGTCTCTTCCAGTTTGTTCCAGAATCCTCTTGTGACTATTTCTGCAGCAGACTTTCTCTGTTCTGACAGAAGTATTTTTTTTCCCCTTAGGAATGCAACCCATGTGGCTCTCTTGGAGCTGCACTCCACAGCCCACCACCTAAGCATCCAGTTGACATGTGACCCATGCTGGACTGACTGCAGCAGGACATTTGTACCACAGACTGGGAAAGAGGGCTTTGTTGGGTGCATTGGGTTGAAGAGTGCACTCTTAGTGTTCATTTCCACCTGGAACCTCAAAATGTAACCTGGTTTGGGATAAAATCTCACTAAATGTAATTAAATTAAGGATCTCAAAAAATATCCTGGATTTAAAATGAACCCTACATCTGGTGGCTGGTGTCCTTTTATAAAAAGAGGAGGATTTAAGTATAGAGAACAGAGGAGAAAGCAAAGAGGACATGGAGGCAGATATTGGGATGCACTTAAATATGGAATGCCAAGGAATGCTAAAGATTTCTAGCAACCACTAAAGCTAGGAGAGAGTCATACAATGGTTTCTCTCTCAGAGCCCCCAGAAGGAACTAAGCCAGGTGACACCTTGAGTTCGGACCCCTGAGCCCCTCAATTGTGAGAGAATACATCTCAGTTATTTCAAGCTACCTTATTTGTGGCGATTTGTTCCAGCCGCCCCAGGAAACTAATACAGTGGGTTTGCTGAAAGACATCTTGTCCCTCAGAGAATTTTTCCTAAGAATGGAGAGCAAATGAGTGAGCTTTGATCATAAGACTGAGTTCCTGGACCCAGCTAGGTTTGAAGTCAGCTTTACCTCTGGGCTTCCCAATGTGTATGCCAATAAATGCCCCCTTTTTTTAAAGCTCAACCTGGTTAAGTTTCTATCATGGATAGCTGAAAGGCTTCTGATAGAAACATAGCTCGGTGCTCAGAAATTCTTATTCATCTTTCAAGAGCCTGCCATGGTAGTATTTTCTTCTCAAAGCCAGCCTGAAAGACTCGTTTCTTCCTCTGGGTTTCTATAGCTCAGCTCTCCTCCCACACACAGCGCCATTAAGCTCATCTTATCTTCCCTATGAGACCTTTTGCCTTTTGAAAGCAAGAACCCTGTCTTTATCTCCTTTTTTTAGTGCACAAGCTCTTTTCCATTTACATAGCAGGTGCTTGGTACATATTTGATAAATGGACAAATGAAAAGCTGAAGGAATCAGAGCTGGGTTTCAGGGTTTATGGCAGAGAATAGAAAATACAGTTTTGTGTTAGGTACTCTCCTTATGTTCATAATCATAGCAAACACAAATCCTTAATCCACTTGCTTATGAATTGTCCTGCTAGGGAAACCAGCCAAAGATGAGTACTGCCGTGAACAGGCATTGACTTGGTTCTGTTGCCAGCATAATAACTGCTAGGCTGTTGTAAATGGCAGTTGCTACTTGAAATCTGAAGTGTCTATCATAGCACTCTTTCCTGTTTGAAACCTTTCAATGTCTTCCTCCTACTCCCAGGAAAAGGTCCAAATTCAGGTTCGTGGCTTACAAGGTCCTTTGAGATCTCACTCCTCCTTACCTCTCTAAACTCCATCTCTCAAAACTCCCCACCTTGCATCTATGCTTTGGCTTGCTGCAGCCTGACCAAACCAAGCTATTCTCTCTCTCTCTCTCTCTCTCTCTCTCTCTACCCCCCTCCCTCCTTCCCTCCTTCTTCCTCTGTCTCCCTCATCTCTCTTCTCTGTTTCTCTCTTCAGGACTTCATTTTTTTCTAGAGCAGTCCCTGCTACAGATTTTTCTCACCTTGCTCACTGCTGTACATGTTTTAGGCTTTTACTTTGATGTTATCTCCTCCAGAGACCAGCCCTCATCCTCAGAGGGTCCTAATAATGGGCTCCCCAAGGTCTCTGCACCTCTCTAGCTTAGCTTAATCACACTGCATTGTAATTCCCCATTTACACACCAATCTAACTCATGCTATTTGAACTGGGTCTATTTAGGTCAAAATTTCCTTTCTACCATACATTATACAGAAGGGATACTTAATGTGTGGTTGTCAAATGATGTAGAACGTCTTGCTCATTCCTCTAGTGGGTCTTGGTTTTAACCCTGCCCTTCTTTATTTCTTCACTCTCAAGCCATGATAACCCTTCTTACCTGGGGAAGATGAGACAAGAGAGAAGTAGGAACTGCAGTAATTTTAGTGAGTGAGGACGGTCATTTCTAAAACAGAATCCTTGTTTGCTTAACTGTCCATGAAAACAATAATGGGGGTCACCAAGATGTGTTTACTGTTTTAAAAAGCCTTCTAGAAATCACACCCCATGACAAGACTGTACAGCCTAACAAAATGCAAAGAGGCCAGTGACAGAAGGCAATGTCTATGAATGTTAACAAGAAATTGCTCTGTTTCTGCTTCTTGCCTAGTGGAACTGTTGGGGGCAGGGGAGTTTACATGTCTACATGAGGTCAGGTATAAGCATGCAGACAGAAGAGCTTATGTCTCTGATGCAGGAATTTAATTGCTTGTATCAGGCTTTCTAGATCAGTCTGCCTCTGTCTGAGCATGTATACACACCTGAGCCACTGTGGAGGTGTCCAGCAGACCTCCTAGACTTGAAGAAAAGTCTACAAGGGATAACACATTGAAATGACTTTGATCTTATTTGTTACAATAGCAAAACTGAGTATATGTTGACTACTTAAGTATTGTTTTCTTTTAATCTCTAAGACCTGACACAGTGGAGACACACAATCAGTGTTTGTTGAATGAATAAACAAATGAGTGAGTGAATGTGTAGAAAACAATTAACAATTAACAGTGGAACCATTCGCATGGCAGACCATTGCAAATCACAATACAGAGTTTGAGGATAAAGAAAAATAGATAGATGTAATAGTTGTCTCCAGGCATTATATCACAGAGTCTTTGTACTTTCTGCAGTAGCAATAACTTGGCCAATAGCACTTGGTTAAAAACACAGTCTCTTAGAAGAATCATTGCTATAAATCTAAGTGCTTTGATTGTTTTGGTCATGAATGACTTTCCTCAAAATATCAGGAATGTAGGATTCATTGATATTGGTCTTAGGAGCTCTGTGGAGTTTAAAATTCAATAATGAATCCAGGAAGTGGTTTGCCATTCACTCAGTTAAACAAAAGTCTCCAATAAGTAGAGTTAAGTGAGGTGGAGACCAATTCTGAGACTCTCTTTGGGTCCAACTCTGTGACTCTGTGACACCTGGTTGGAAATAACAGCACTACCTATGCCATCGCATTTCCTTGCCCCTGAGTTTGCAGAAACCATCATGGCATCAATACTAGAGGCAGGCCTTTCTTCTCTAGTACATTGATTTTAAATTAAATTAACTTTGATCTTTAGGTCATCTCCCACATTATAAAACCTGAACGCCTCACTAATGATGAAAATGGAGTAAATGATTTGAAGCAGGTTGACCAATTTAAGTGCTTTGAAACACAACTAGTGCAAAATAAGAGTATCACAAGCTTGCTAATTAAGGTTTGTTTCCAGACAGACTGATGGGGGAAAACTGCTTGAGCAGCTGATTCTTGGAAAACAATGGGGATTTTCCAATGGCAACTCCCTTTTCTCCTCTACTGCTTTGGGTCTTTTTCAGATTTGCTGTCATGAGTCTCATTTTCCAAATACCAATCTTATTCCACAACATTCTCTATGGGTGAATGGTCTTAAAGGAGTGTACTGGTTATATATTGCTGCATAACAAATTAGCCCAAAACTTTGTGGCTTGAAACAACAATATTTATTTTCTCATTGTTTCTGTAGGGCAGGTATCTGGGCTCAGCTTAGCTAGGTTTTCTGCTGTGAGCTCTTTCACAGGCTTTGAGCAAGGTGTCAGCTGGAGATACAGTGCTTTGTAGCCTTGCAGGGAATGAAGAATCTGTTTCCAAGACCAATCATATTATTGGCGGCAGGATCCAGCTTCTTGCAAGGTGGGGAACTAAAAGACCTCAGTTCTTTTTAGTCCCTTGTACTATAGACCTTTTCATATGGAAGTTCAAACTATAATAATTTGCTTCATCAGAGCAAGCAGGCACAAAGAGCCAAAGAGAGGAAGTGGGAGCAGAAGCAAGAGGACCAGAAAGATGGAAGCCACAGAATTTTAAAACCAAATTTTAGATGTGCCGCTTTACCACTTTGCCTGCATTTTATTCTCTAAAAGTGAGTCACTGAGCCAGTCTACACTTACAGGAAAGGGACTGCATAGACCATTAATAAAGGAGTAGGATGACTGGAAAAAAATCTAACAAGTCTGCCTAGATTGAAGAGCAAGTGCACGGTAACAGGAAGTAGTTCTCAGACTTCTTTCTTCAGTCTTCCCTGTTAGGAGATGTAAATAAATGGATATTTGTGATCAAGATAGCTTTCTGTATACAAGAGAATTCTTTGCTATGGAGATGCTTTGGAGGTTGTTTTTTTGTTTGTTTGTTTTAACCCAAAGTCTTTGTCCTCAAGGAGATAGTGTTAGGAGATCGTGTTGACCTTTAAGAGGTAAAGCCTTATAAGAAGTCTTTGGGCCAGTGGTGTTGTGCCCTCAGAAGAGGTGGAGGTATTTCTTTAGGTCCTTCATTAGTTCTGAAGGGAGGGTTGATATAAAACCATGATCCTGGCTTCCCCCAGTGACTCTTAACTTCCTTCTTGGCCATGTGATCTCTTGCTCACACATGCACTGCAGCCATCTGCTATGAGGTGACACAGCCAAGAGCTGAGCCAGGGCAAGTACCATGCCCTCGAATCTCCAGAACTGAGGTAAACATACACCTTCTCTTTATAATACTAGCTTGATTTGAGTACTTCATTGTAATAACCCAAAACAGACTAATATAGTATGCTTTATCTTAAAAAGTGAAGAAATTTTGTATATATCCTCAAAGGTGAGATTTCTGGATCATATGGTAGTGCTACTTCAAGGATTTTGAGAACACTTTGCAGTGTTTCCCATAATGGGTCTGCCAGCTTATATTTCCACCCAAAGTGTACAAGGGTTTAATTTACTCAACACGCTCACAAACACTTTTGTGTTTTTAATAGTAGTGGTGTTTTTCATTGGTAAAGGTGATACTTGTGAGTTTGATTTGCATTTCCCTAGCTATTAGTGATGTCAAGTATCTTTTCCTACACTGTTGGCCATTTTTATGTTTTTAGAGAAAAGCTCATTTAAACTTTTGTCTATTTTTAAATCAAGTTATTTGTTTTTCTGCTACTGAGTTGTATGAGTTCCTAAGGTATTTTGCATATCAATACCTTATCAGATATATGGTTTATAAATATTTTCTACCAAACTATAGACTATATTTTCATTTTGTTCATTGTTTCTTTTGATGTGTACAAGCTTTTAAGTTTGACATAGTCCTACTGATTTATTTTTGCTTTTGCTGCCCATGCTGTTGGTGTGACATCCAAAAATCATTGCCAAGGCCAATGTTAAGTAGGTTTGTCCATATATTTTCTTCTAGGACTTTTGTGGTTTCAGGTTTGATTCTTTCTTGAATTGGTCATTGTGTATGGTATAATATAAGGAACCAAGTTCATTCGTTTGCTTGTAGATAACCATTTTTCCCCAAAGTATTTATTGATGAGACTATCCTTTCCCCATGTGCTTCCTTGGCATACTCTTTGTAACTTGTTTGTTTGTTTATGTTTAGATTTATCTCTGGGTCTCTCTTCTACTCCTAGTAATTCCTCTTATGGGTATACACTGAAAGAAAGTGAAATCAGCATCTTATAGAGATATCTTTTCTCCCATGTTCATTGTTGCATTATTCGCAATAGCCAAGGTATGGAAAGAATCCACATGTCTTTTAACAGATGAATGAATGTGGGTGAACCGGTAAGACACTATGGTAAGTGAAAACAAAAACAGACAGAAAGAAAAATACTGCATGATCTCATTTATGTACAGAAAACAAAGAGTAGAATACATAGAAATAAGGAATAGATCAGTGTTTTCCAGGGATGGTGGTGGCTGGGAAAGGGAAGAGAATGATGGGGTCAAAGGTCATGTAAGATGAATAAGTCTGTTGGCAATACACAGCATGGCCTACAGTTAATAATACTGTATTATATACTAGAAAACTGCTAGGAGAATAGATTTTAGGTGCACTTATAAAAATGTAACTATGTGAGATGGTCGATATGTTAATTAGCTCCACTGCTGCGTCATTTCACCTTAGGTATTGGAACATGAGGTTGGGTTCTTTAAATATATACAATAAAAGTTAAACAAATTTTTGTATTTTACTTTATCTGGCTCATAATATAGTAAGCGTTAATATGATACAGGAAAGTTTTAGATAACTTAATAGATTGAATATTAAGGTAGTTGTAGAAGCAAAATAAGTAATGTGTTCTTTTAAGATTTGCTTTTCCTGTAACTCCTTGTTTAAGGTAAAGATTATCTGACTCTAACCCGTAACTTCATTAACCTACCAAAGTTACCAGGCCAGGGTGAATTTACAATGTCTATGGCCTATCTTGTGTCTGTGACTTATAAATAGGAACTGGAATTGTATTTACATATCAAAGACCACTAGGGATGAGATAATGGCTAAAAAGGATATAAAAAGGGAAATGCTGAACAAAGGAGGCGAGACTGATTAGACGGGTTTCTGGCGTTCCCGTCCTCTCGCGAGAAGAAATTTTATTATTTTATCCGAATTCTGTGTCTCTGTATATTTCTTTCTGAGATTTCCATAACAAATAAACTATACTTATTACATTCTGGATACTGTTGGAAATGCTTGATTTGTAGTGTGTCATTTAATCTTCATGTACCCACCAAGAAAAACCCTATAAAAGACTATTTTTAAAGATTAGGATACTGAGGTACAGGCAGATTAAATAACATGCCCAATTAAGTCAGCTAGTTAAGGAAAGGATCAAGATTTCACCAAAGCAATCAAAGTCCAGAGTCCTTGCTATAATGTATTACATTTCATTGCCTTTCTTAAGTGCTTCAAATTACCTGCTTTTATGGGGTGAAATGTGTCCCTCTGAGATTCCTATGTAGAAGCTCTATCCCTAGGACCTCGGAATATGAGTGTATTGAAGAAAGGTCTTTAAAGAGATAATTAAAGTTGAACAAGGTTATTGAAGTGGGCCCAAATACAATGTTACTCCTGTCCTTACAAGAGAAACAGAAGGAAGACCGTGTGAAGGCACTGAAAGAAAATAGTCATTTATAAGCCAAGAAGGGAGGATCTCAGAGAAAACCAATTCTCCAATACCTTGATCTGGGACTGCTATCCTCAAGAATTATGAGGAAATACATTTCTGTTATTTAAACCACACAGTCTATGGTATTTGCTATGACTACCCTAGCAAATTAGTGCATCTATCACAAGAAATATTATTATTCCAGGATGGTGAGCCGTATTTCATCGTGGATTCTAGCATCCCCTGGCACAGGCTACTTTTACTAGCTCAGGTGTTGCAGAATGCACCTGGGATTTGGTAGCCAAAACACAACTTATTTTTAGCTTGTAAAATTAGGCAAGCCTCATAACTTCACTACAAAGTGAGGTTAATAACACATACTCACAGGGTATTGAGGGGATTAATGGGAAAATGTGAAAGTGCCTAGCACAGTACCTGACATATATTAAAATTTTAGTGCATGTTATTTATGATTTAAACAGTAAGTTACATGTTAAAATAATTACTGAAGATGCAGAACAAAAGCAAAGTGCCTTGTGCACTCTTGATATCTATGTAGTCCTGGAAAGAAATGAAAAAAATATTTTCAGGTTTCCTGTAGTGTAGGCTTCCTCAAAGTTGGCTCATTGTAATTTTCTTCATACTGATTCAGACCCTTATTACATTTTCACGTAAATTCAAAAATCTCAAGAGAACTCCAAAATGGCTTACTTTCCAATCTTCCATGAATCCATTAGATTAAATCTGGTCCCAAAAAATGTAACATTCACTGTTATAAAATATGCCATGTGTTTAAAGCTACTAGTGTTTATTGAGTTCCTAAGGTGCCTGCCAGTAAGCTACTACCAATAATCTGCCTTCTAATGGCTAATACAATGGATGCAATCTCAGGCTTCAGCAAAGGTAGGACAGTCAGAAGGTCAGGTCAGGGGCCATAGCAATTTGTTTGCATTTTATGTTCATCAGATTGCTTTTGGAACATGTGATTGTAGACACCCTTTTAATTTTAGATGTTTACAAAGAATGTAGCATTCATTTACTAATAGAAAGTCTGGATGCTGATCTTTTGAAAGATATGAGAACATTTGGCTAGAAGATGAGAAGGCCCAGAAGGGACACATTTAAGTGTTTTTAGATCCTTGGGATTTTATTATGTGAAGGAACATCTCATAGCTCTTCCTCCTCATGACAAAACTGCAACTTACACTGAGGCAGGATTCAGCTCAGTAAAACTAAAAATTTCTGCTGTAGATTGAATTTAATCCTCCACAAAATTTTCATATGCCGAAGCACTGATGCTCAATGTGACTGTGTTTGCAGACAGGGGTTTTAAGAATTATTTATAGCTAGGTGAAGCTATAAAGGTAGGGTTGCAACCTGGTAGAATTGGTGCTAAGGAGAGCCAGCTTGACCAGACTGCAGCCACGTTGAGTCCTAATTGCCATGATTGCCCCCGAGTAACCCCAGTCTGTTTTCCCAGCATAACTTCGCAGAATGCTGCAAACAGAAAAAACCATCAGAGTAGTATGTGGAATTTCACAATTGGACTCTGGTGTCATCAGCACTGGGACTGAGTCTGATGTCCTTGATGTTAGCATGGAACAAACCAGGTACTTTCTGGCTTGGATGAGAGTCACTTTTTTCTCGAATACTGTATAAGCCCTCCATCTCTGGCCCAGGTTGCAGAGATTTCCTGGTCTTGTTGCTGCCTTTGACTGTGCTTATTATGTGGGTGTGTCCTCACTAAATGGCACTCTGTACAACCCTGGACTGTTTTCCTCTTTCTTCCTTCAGTCTCAAGGTGCCGTGTGGCCAGTTCTCATACAGTGGGCCAGGAGTTGTCTGGAACAGTAACTCTATAGGGAAAAGAAGAAATCTGTCGTCCTCTCTCTGTCTCCTCTCTCATCTCCTCTCCTTCTTACCACCCAGCCTTGGAAAGGCCATGCTCAGGACATAGTAAAAATGTGGTCATCTTCAAGCTGGGAAGAGGGGTCTCACCAGGAACCAAATCTACTGGCACCTTAATCTTGGACTTCCCACACTCCAGAACTGTGAGTTCTATAGTATTTTGTTACAGAAGCCTGAGTTATCTAATAACATGTCTAAAAAATAGAATCAAATAACTTAAAGAGCACTTAATTTCATTTAATTTAAAGATCAAGTGTGTTAGGGCACACCATAGAAGGGCAGGTTAGAAGCTGGCGTGGCTAAATTTCATGGCCTCTTTCTCCTCTAAGATTCTGCAATTTCATGAGTCTTTAAAAGCATAAAGATACAGATTTATCTTCAGATTGCTACCCTTATCTTCTCACGTTATTAAGGATGGAGACTAGACAAATTAGTTTCATCTCCAGTGTCAACTCTGGTTGATTGGTAGTGGTGGACTGGGACACTGTTTTGAGAAGGAGCTTTGCAGCTATAGAGAAAAAATGAATCATGGAAAGAGCTAATACTTATTGGACGCTTGTCATGCACTCAGTCCTATTCTAAACACAACATTTGTATTGATTCACTCTGTACTTGCAATGATTCTAGAAGTTGCAGTAACATCAGCATTTTTAAAAGAATGCCAAGAAATAGACAAGCGACTACTCAAAGACCATGTGTCTAATAAATAGAAAGTCAGACCACAAAACCAGCAGTTTGGCTTGAGGGCTTGCCAATAACTATTACACTATGATGCCTCTCCAATAATCCATTTACCATATTTATTATGAATGGTAGGGGGTTAAATAACTACATGCTGAGAAAAAAAATTAGGTCTGATTCGATGGAAACACAAACTTAGCAAGTACGCACAAAATATTTTTATTTGAATGTTATCATTTTTCTGACCCAAATCAAAATTTTCAAAGACTTCTTAATAATTAAATACAGATTAGTACCCAATAAACTTCACACTATAATTTATGGAGAACTAGTGCTTTGAATTCTAGTATTTCTTTCAAAATTCTAAGGCCATGTTATTCCTGCTTCTGGTATAATGGTGGTAGAAATAGAGAGCATCGCATATTAAACCATTTTACATTGACTTTAAGCCATTTGTGATTTCAAGAACTCCAACTCTCTTCTTTATCAAATCCTCCCTTTCAGGTATCTGTTCATATCCATAAGTACGCTGGGGATCACATATGCATGTCACTTGCTCTAGCCATCTCATTCTTTCCATTAGCTCTCTTTTGCTCTGGCTTCCTGTGACAACAGTGTTTTCTTAAGTGTTCTCAGGTACCCTCTTGTTCAGTATGCTGATAGCTGCAAAACCATTTCCTGCAATGTCTTATTACTGTGACTGCTCAAGGTGACGCCATTGTATTTCTCTTCTGTAGTTTGAATTTGGTTGATCTGGTTAGATAACCATACCTGTTGAGTATTCTGTCAGTAGCCCTCAAATCTGACACAAAACAATAGGCTTTTCCCTTCAGAAAATCACAGCCTTGTCTCCAATTAAATCCAAAATATTATTCCCAGTATCTTTTCCACCTCTGTATCTGACAATTTATGAGACAGGCAAATGAGAGAAACTGGATTGTAAAAAACTTTTCCAAGCAAGGCATTCACTGTGGATATGTCCGACTGTTTTACACTATCTGAAGGAAATTCCACGTCTCTGTCTTCATGAGTCTCAATTAAGAATTTATTTAAAATACTTCTTCCTACCAAATTGGCCTCAAGAGTCCTGCGCCATTTCACCTTCCAACATTTCCTTGTGTTTCCTTTCCTGTAGTGAAGTCTAAGGAGAAATGATGAGAATCTACAATCCTTGATCCTACGTTCTAAAATGCAAGATGTGAAAAATCAAGTAAAGTAGGTCAAGGCTTCTCCGTGTTTAGCAGAGACTAGCGCTTTCCCATATCAGCAAATATTAAAGTTGATAGGCAATCAAAAGTGCTAAGTCTTCCTTTGGTATATGAAAATCTTATCAAATAGGATGCTATTTTTATCTTAGCCAGAGAAAAATGGAACAAATCTAACTATATAACTTTATAGCTTATGCCTTTTTAGATGGCTATTTTGTACATTTAAATAAAGATACTTTATTTTGCATTTATTTGGACAATAAGTAACAGTTAAACACATTCGACTCATTAACTATGAGTGAAGCCTGTTTAAATGCAGCCGGTGGTTAAGCTTTACGAAACCTTCAGGGATGTGAAGCAATATTTAAAGCTGAAAAGTCTAATAGAACAAAATGGAGGGATATGCAAGGAGGAATAATACTTGAATTCAAAACTAGAGGTACCTGGGGGAAAACTTAAAGTCTTTGGTTTATTTTGAGATTGTAGAGGTTATGAATATCTCCTATTATTCTGGGGCATAATAACACTCAGTTGGACAAATATAATAAAATGTGTAAGTAAAATTAAATGATAGTGCTATTATTCTTCCTAATAATAGCAAGTCTAATATCTAGGGTGCATGCTATGTCCTTTTAATGAAAAATAAAAATGTAAAAGGGCCAAACTGTTAATATAATGAACTCGTTTTTGAAACAAATTCACCTCACTATTATCAGTGAATGCTTTTAACAACTACTTGCAAGTTAAAGAGAAGATGCTGCTGTTAGTTAATAGATTGAGGCATTGGGTTGAAAGACATAATGAAGGGAAGAGCTGTAGGCTGAAGCCTTTAATCTTTCATTATCCATGTATGCCACCTGCCTCATTAAAATGCACAAAATAGAATCATAGTTATACCCAGTTGAAATTGGAATAATTGACGAGGATGTCATCCATATCTAATCTTGGAACCATTAAAGGTCTTGGTCCCCTGGAGTTCATGTTACTGCTTATGGGAAAGATCAACCCTGTTATGTCCAACCAACAACCAAGTCCAATCCTTCAAAATAGGGAACAATGTGTTTGGAGTAGCTGGTCTACCTTTCTAGGGCCCCGGCCAGTAGCCTTGATGTAGAAGTCTTGTGGCCCACAAGCTTCTGACTTTTGTCTGGCACCCAGGATAGTATCCACCCAGGATAGCATCCATTTCTGGTTTTGATGTAGAACTTAGTAAGTTCACATCTCTGAGCATTATTAGTGAATTTGATCTGCATCCCCTTGCAATTTTTAAATTTGATTCTAGATGTGTCTCTAAAGCACCATAGTTCTGTCCTTAGGCTTTGTGGAACTTTGTGTCTATCTATAGTTTCCCCTTCCTCCCACTCTTAATCAATCACTTACTATATGGTTTTTGCATTTTCCCAGTCTTAGTCAGAGGTTCTACAGCTGCTATTTGTCCCGTGTGATGTTCTGGTATTGCAGATAGAGCGGCCCCACTGCCAATGCAGTCTGGCTTGTGTGGACTGGGAGTCTGCTTCCTGGTACATTTATGTTCATTTTTACCTTCTGTATCACAAAATGAAAACTAAATGTATAATCAATGAGGACAAGAAGAGGAAGAGGAGGAAGTACAGGAGAAAGAGGAGAAAGAGGAGGAGAGAAGGTTGTATGTGAGGAGGTTGCTTTAGATGTAACTAACACAGTCATGCATGTGAGGTGGTTAATCATTCTAGCCTCCTGGTAAGAAGGAGGCTAAAAGAATAGTCCTGTGGTCTCTTGTTAACTGAGATACCTGACCCCATAAGGACTATCCCAGCAGAAAATGCTTTCAAATGTCTATCTCCAAACTATAATATCAAGAAGCCTGAATGCATATATGTATTATATGTGGCATGTATCATATATACATACATATAATCTATGTAAAAGAACATATCTTCAGGTAAAGTGTATTAAACTCTACATGTGTAATGTATGTATGAGAGAGAATCCTATCAGGATAGATTTTGATTTCTGGGAACTTCAAACACAATTTAGGAAGCTATCTTTAAGAAAAAGAGCACAAAATTATAAATTACAACTTAATCATGATAATGAATATTTATTTAGAATGAGAATAGAAATTACAACAAACATCAGTAACATAACAGTACTTACATTCATCAATTTTTTGACACATCTCTACTATACTTTTCGCTGCATATTTTCTGATTGTTTCTTCATATGACAATAATTTTTAAATATAACCAGTTCTGTAGAAATTAGAAAATAATCAGTCTTGTAGCAATATAGATACCTATGTTTTTATTATCGATAATTTAGGATGGGGGCTGGGGATTTAGCTCAGTGGTTCTGCTGCCTGCCTTGCAAGCCCAAGGTCCTGAGTTTGATCATCGGTACTGCAAAAAAAAAAATTTAGGATGTTTTCACCTTCATCACTAATTATTTGTAATGTCTCACAAATCTGAGAAAATCATTATCTTACATGTGAGCTATTGCAGATGAGTACCTTTGTACTCTCCATTAATGATATTGACATAGTTTTGGGCCCTACGAACATTGGAAATCTGATAAATTCTATTTCTTAATATCACCATCAAAAAAGTAGATTTCTAAAATTTGTGTTTGTGATTGCAAATGCTGTACTATAATGAGGAGAGATGTATTCTAAGAGGAGAGAAATTCTGTTTAGACTAGACATCGATGAGAATCAAATCTTCCACTTGCAATTTGATACAGCTACTGACTGGAAGAATTCCCAAGACCAGGTTCTAGTTTCACGCATCCTACTCATGTTTCTCCACCAGGAACCACATACTTACTGTGACCCAGGACATGTTCATATCATGTTGATACAACCTCTGGCCTGTACCTTGGTGTCATGAAGCCAAGTGAGTTCATGTAACTAATAGCAGGAAGTGCCTGGAAGCTATTTTATCATCAGGTAGTCAGTCCAGTGATCCCTTAACTATGCACAGAAGGAAATGTGAGTCACAAAATGCATCCCACTAAACACAAATCAGTGTTTCAACAATTGGACTTTCCCCTACCCACACCCTCCAAATGCCTGCAGTCTTATTACATGACTTAATATAAGGGAAAACATGCTAGAGTGGAGTTTGGAATGGAAAGAAGCACTGAGCTTAATTATTGTTCAACTGTCTTATTTTGGCCAATTTTTTCACATTTATCGAATCTCAGAAAGGGCTTGTGCAGTTGGTTTTCAAAGTTTTCTTCAGGCTAATCCAACTTTAGTCCCAGTTAATATTTTGTTGAATGCCTAGAATAGGTAGGCAACTTAGTCCCCCACAAAAATTCCTTGGTGATAACTTAGTGTTTGGGGTCTATGCTTTGCAAAAGGGCATTATCAAAGAATAGATTCAATAATTAGGACTCTATAGCAATGTAGGGGCATTTCTCTGAAGATGCCAAATGGTGAAGATAGCAGAGAATAGACCACAAGAAAATCCAAATACATATGGAAGTATTCCCATCCATCTTCTAGCTCTTTATTGAGGGAAAGTAGTATTTTACGATGACAGGCAAATTATATTATTTGTCACTTGTTGAATATTGTGACATAATAATTGATATATTAACATGATATATCAGCCTTTTGCACCTGAATTCTGATACAAAGCATCTGAAATTCTTGTAATTTTTCTCAGTGGTAGGGGGTATTAGGAACATTTTATTCAGAGTGCTTTAAAAACCTTGCAACTTCCTGGGTGATAAGAGCATTTTGTCTTCTAATGAAGCAACTCTGAGACTCAGATAGTTTCGTGAGGTGGTCTATTCACCTGAAAGGCCAGACCATGGTTAGAAGATGGAATACTAAGCCCCATCTCTCATTCTCTGAGGAGGGGATATGGATTGGAAATTGAGTTGGTAATCATGCAGTCAACTATTGTGGATTTCACATATATCGAGAGCCTATAGTATTTTCTTTCTTCACCTTTCTTATTTTACTTAACTAGTGTCTGCCATGTTTATCCATGATTGTGGTACTACAAATGATAGGATTTCACTTCTTTTACAGCTGGTTATTACTCTTTTTTTAAAAAAATAGTAAATTTGATATGTAATAGTTAAATTCATTTTGGGTACTTGGTATATATTTATAAACATCGTATCTTGATAATTTTTATCCCTTCCCCATATTCCTATCCTCTCTTTTCTTGATCCCTTTCTCAATTTCCTAAATTTATTTATCAGCTCTAAGAGTCTTCTGGTGGAGATTTTTGAGTCTTCACTGTAAAGAATCATTTTACCTGCAAATATGGATAATTTTACCTTTTGCTTTCCTATTTGTATTCTTTTTATTTCTTTCTCTTGCCTGATTGCAGTGGCTGAAGTTTTGAGTACTATATTGAACAAGATTAGTAAGAGTGGATACCCTTATCTCATTCCTGATTTTAGTGTGAATGCTTTCAGTTTTTTCTCTTTTAGTATGATATTGAAAGTAGGGAAATGGAGGTTGGAGAGATGTAGGTCAAGAGGTACCATATAATGTATGGTTAGATAGGAGAGATAAAATCTGATGCTCTATTTTATAGTAGGGCAACTATAGTTTACAAGTGTTTATGGTGCAATTCAAAGTAGCTAGAGGGAAGGATTTTGAGTGTGATCACCACAAAGAAATGATGTTATTAAAGAGATGGATATGTTAATTACCCCAATTTAATTACAATACAACGTTATACATACGTTGAAACATCATACTGCACTCCATTAACATGTACACTTATTATGGATTGATCAAAAATTTTGTACACAAGTAAAAACTAAAATTGAGGGGAAAAATAGATCATGCTTATATAATGAAGGCGTTGTAAAAAGCCCAAACTTCAAGGTTTGGAGAGCTTCTAGTGGGTAAATCCATCCACATGCTGGAAAACTGATGCTCTCTAAATCCACAGGGGTGGAAGCTCCTGGCACTGGACACTTCCATGCTCAGGACCCTTCTGAACCTTATCTAGGCATCTCTTCTTCTGGCTGTTTATTTGTATCTTTTGTAGTATTCTGTAGAGCTAACTGATTGATGTGTTTTCCTCACTTCTGAGAGCGGTTGTACATTATCACGGCGAGGGTTATGGAAAATCCTGTGCTGTAGCTAAGTTGGAGACTAGAGTGAAGATTCTGGGCACCTGATAGTTGTGACTGGCACCTGCCATGAGAGCAGTCTTGTGGGACCAAGCTCTTCAGTGATGACATCACACGAGTTAGTGTCAGAATTGGATTAAATTGTAGAACTCCGAGTTGGTGTCTCCAAAGTTGAGATGAGTTGGTATGAGGATAAGCTGATATGAGGGGGGAAAAATCCCCATACATTTGGTATCAAGAAGAGAAACAGCTTTCTTTTTAAAATAAGAATATTTATATATATTCAAAAGTGACACATATATGCACTGTAATATAGATTTTTATCATTCTTGACATCTGCTGTGGTCTATAAATCCTCCACAGGGATAGCTGAGCGTATGGACATTATCTGACCATTATGGATCTGATTTTGGTGTCTAAGTTGGGCTAAACCAGGATAATTAGCTTCCACATAGAAGTCTCTTTAAGTAAAATGTATTTCCTGAGAATTTTACAGATAACGGAAGAAGTAAATATTTCTAGGATTGAAACAGTCACCTATAATATGAGTACATTGTTTGAAATAACTACAAGTGGGTGTCCTGAGTTGACTCTTAACTAATCAAGTGGTCCACAGAAATTTGATTAAATTAAGAAAATGATGAGAGTAGATCCCAGAAACCAATGAGGATGCTTTATGATTAAATTTAAGCCAGGTTTAAAATGTTAATTCTATTATCTGTGATTATTAGTTATAAAACAAAAAAAATTTCTATTATGAAGGTGATATATGTAAACATCATAAATCACTGCAGGAAAGAGAGATTCCTGTAGTTCTAAAACTAAAAGTGAGATATGTAGAGATCATGAAGTGGACTCAGAATTTCAGAAATTAGAAGCACATGTAGCTAGAGCATGTTCCTTTGCTTTTCAAATGCTTGCCTGAAGTTACTTAAGGAATCAGTTTTGGTTTATATATTTATCCGCTTCTTCTGTATATAATTTAGAATTTGTTGAAGAAGTATAGGGGTGGTAAATACAAAGATGAGATTATTTAACTTATTTTTCTATGGGATAAAACTTATCTAATTCTACATTCTTTCAAAAAGGTATTTTCTATTCCTTAAAACTTCTAGCAAAGTATATTCAGAGCCAGGCTTAGAGAGAATTCCAATATATAAAATTTTTCATAAAGATAAATTCATCTATCCAATCATATTACAAGCTAGTCTTGAGTCTTCTGTTGTTCTTTTTATGAAAAATAAAGATCCACTTGTTCATAAGCTTCCATACACCAACCATTCACAAAATTTTGCTAAACTCTCTCCCAAGTTCTACATTTTCTTTTCTGACCAGAAAAATTCTATTTGTTTTAATGTTTCCTCACATAACTTTTAATCCACTTTTTATGACTCTCTCTTTCTTTAATCCCTCTTTAGTTCTGCAGCTCAGTTTAGTTCATCTCATATAAAAAATTATTGTTACGTCAGTCGGGAATTTGACTGTAAGTAATAAAACCTCCAGAAACTTCAACAAATAGTATTTTAAAGGCGAAAAATACTTCTCTCATGCAATAAAAGTGTAGTAGTGGGCAGCAAAGGGCACTTTAGGGGCTCAATGGTGTTACTAAGGTTCTATCCCCCACTCCCACCCTCCTTCTCTAGTATGAGGCCATCCTCAACATGCTTGTCATCTCATGGTCACCTCCAATGTCACTAGAATATTACCTACAGAAAGATGGAGAAAAGCACTAAAACCCATTCACTGAGAGATGGAATCTATTTCCCAATCCATTGAATCTGTGTCGACCTTGTGAGTTGCCCTGACCAGTGAAAGGTGAAGGGATTAAAGATATTCCTGCCTCAGGAAGCCCTTCATGCTTTGGCAGCTTGCTCTGTTACTGGCAAAACAGCCTGCTAGAGGAAGAGAGACCACATGGAGCAGAGATTCGACCTCCCAGCTAAGGTTCCATTATATGGATGAGCCTCAGCCGACCCAGATCTACCCACAGACATGTGTGAGCTAGCCAAGACTGCAAGGAGCCTGCAGCTGCACTCCCTAACCCAGTGACAGAAAGAATCATGAGCTACATAGCTGGCTGTTTTAGCCACTGACTCTTGAGATGTGTTTTGTGCACCAATAGATTGTTAATGCACATGAGTTCTTCAGAGTTGCACACTCCTCATCCCATCTCTGCAGCTCACTTGGCTTTGGTGAACATACCTCCTTCTGGACCAATAGAAATTAAGTGGTGCCCTCAGTCTCTTTCTACTCAAATCCTTACAGTAACTTTGAACAAGATAACCTGAGCTCACATGTATGACTCACACATGGTCCCACATGTTCTGTTCAGATTAGTCCTGGGAGATCAGGCTGCCCAACAGAGTGACCCCTTCTTGCTATTAGATGCTGCTGTGGGTGAAAGATCAGAATACAAGGTGTCCCACGAAAGTCAGAATTTTTATCAAACTCTCTGGGAAATCATAAGCCCCCTGTGTGATGCTTTGATGTAGAAGGAGAAGTATGTCTCCTACACATTGATGACTGGGAAGAACTCAGCACACTAGCTACCTCCCGAAGTCCCTCTGCATCCTCCAATAACCCAACCCTCCTAGGGTACTGGGTTAAAATATTTAACTGATTTTTATGATGCATGATGATTTCTTACCTCACATGTGAATATGCCATTTTGTTTTATCACCCTGAACACTGAGATAAAGTAGTTCCCACATGCAGATTTATGTTTTCTAACCAGTGCTAAAGCCTCATTGGTTTGCAGGTAAGGAGCAGATAAAGAAGACAGGAAGTTAGACAACCACTCTCTAGCTCTCAGAGCTTAACAGAAAGGATGGTATTCCTTAACTCAAATTTTAATCACAGAACTTTAAATTTACTTGAATGGCATCATTATCACTGGAGATTCAAAGCTACCTGAAGGAATATAAACATTGTGTAATGAATGCAGGTGAGGATAGGCCATAAATGTTGAGAGGACTCCTGGTGGGTGCTGCAGCAAGCAGCTGCCCTACAATGTCTGTTTTTATTTAACATCTTCATTCATACGCCAGAATAGGGAACAGACAGCACAGTGATGAAATTCACAGATGGTACTCATTTGGGAGGTATTATGAATACCAGGGATATCAGGGAAATGATACAAAAGGACATAGGGAAGGAATAACAATGAGACTTGACTTTGAAAATGCAAAGCAATGTCTGAGTATAAAAAATTGAAATCCTGAACGTTTAAATAGAAGGGAGAAAACTGGAAGTCAATGTTGAAAGTGACATCAAGTTGGATAATGGAGTTAGATTTAAAAATAGGCCCTTTGAAATACAGTAGTGAATTTAATAGTACATATCTTAATTTTTGTTATTCTCCAGAAGCTGAGTTAGATGTCCTTCCTATGTGCCCCTTTATCCTTAACCTGTCACATTGTTTTTATAAATTACCATTTGATTTTTCTATCCTTTCCCATCATACTCTACTCTTCTAGCAAACAGGGATTGGATTACATTCATCACTGTCAACCTTGAGTCTGGCTCTGTGATGGGCACATAATAGGCACTGGATAAATGTGTTCGAAAGGTACAAAAGAAACTGCTTATAACAGCATTTCTTTGTATGTTATGTGATTTTGAAAAATTAATAGGTAGCAATGATTTCAAGGTTCCGTAAGTATAAAAGAAGAGAAAGAGGGCTGCGGAGAAATTAAGAGCTATAGTTTGGATCTAGAATGTGCCACAAAGACTTGGTAATAGGATGACTCTACTGAGAGGTGGTAGAAGCTTTAAAAGGCGTGGCCAAATGGGAGGTCTTTAGGTCATGGGTGTGGGGGATACCCACCAGGGAGACTGTGGGATCCCCAGCTTCTTCTTTCTTTTGTTTCTCAGTCCTAAGTGAGTGGTTTTGTTCAGCACATGCTCCTCTCACTATGTGCTGCCTCATTTCAGATCCAAAAGCAAGGGCCAATTAGTCATGGACTTTAGAACCTTTACCAAGATCCAAAATAAAGCCTTTCTCTTCACAAGTTAATTATCTCGGTTATTTTGCTATAGTGATGGAAAATTGACTAATGCAGCTGGTAATAACAATAATGCTACTTTTTATTTTTCTAAAACTTTTTAAATTACTATGGGAAGAAAAAAATGACTAACTCACATAAAAAGGACAAAGAGGTCGAATTCCTTACTATGGAGATAAAGCATGTGAGAATTATAAATGTTCGCTCTGATCTGCAGAAGACATTTATTTCGAGCATTAAACATGGAAAGCATATCAATTTAGCATGTGAAAGAATAGAATGTGAAATAAAATGTGAAAGTTTACAATAACTGTTCTCAGAATACCATCTAGATACGTCTATCTGGGATGTTTGCTTATGTGTTCTTGTGTTTTAAATCTTTTATACCTTGAATTTTTAACACAGTAAATATTCAGGGCAGTGACACACAAATGATTTTGGGGTACTTACTAATTTTTAAGAATGTAAAGCATTCCTCAGAGAAAAAGAGAAAGAAAAAAATTGAGAATTATTCTAAATCATAGAGTCATATTAAAATCTTCCTTTCACTTATTTCTCAGTTACTTACTTTTTCTAAGCCTCCATGTCCTGGGCATAAGAATGATATGCCCCTTCTGATGTTGTTGTGAGGATTGAATAAGAAAACATGAGCAAAGAACAATTAATGCCAAATGCATAGTCAGATCTGAATGAGTTATTTGTCATCATCATAAGAGAAGAATATCACATGGCAAAGACTTAAGCTTTTATGACCCTTTGGGAAACTAGCTTATTTTGAAGTAGCCAATTTATCCTCCAAGGAGAGTAGAGGTGAGGTAGGGGAAGAGGAGAGCCTTCCTCCCTGAAATCAAAGAGGAATTGATTCTGCTGCTTCTGACTTCTGAGGGTGGGGGGCTGAGTTCATTAATTTCAAACCTGTGGCTTATAGGCCTATGTGTGGAACAGAATATGAAACAGATGATGTCTTCCCTCTGGTGGTAGTGAGAGCTGAAAAGCTCATTAATCTCAAACAGGGGAGGAAAAGGATGTATGTTTCTTAGTGGCAAATCCCTGCCACCCACATAATTCTCTTTCCTTTCTTACAGGAAGTTGATTCCTTAAGACTACTGCATTCAAAATAGTAATACTGTCACCTCCTCTACCAAAACCAAAACAATTTTGGTTTTTGTTGCTTCAATTAGCCATAGTTAATTACAGTCCAAAAATAGTAAATGGAAAATTCCAGAAATAAATAATTTATGTTTTAAATTGTACACTGTTCTATGTAATATAATGAAATTGCACATGATTCTACTCTGTTGTGCCTGCCATGTGAATCATCTCTTTGTTCAGTGTATCCACATAGTATATACTACCTGCCCATTGGTCACTTACTAGCTGTCTCAGTCAATAGTTCCCAGATTTTCGAGGTTTCAAAGTACTTGTATATAGGGTTTAATACCATAGGAGGTTTCAGGTATGCATTGGAGGTTTTAGACGATATCCTCTTGTAAATAAGGGGAGAACTATTATATAATAAAATATTATAGATTATAAGGTTAATCAGATTTACATTTATCCAACATTTTCCAATTAACACTTCCATATGCATAGATCTATAATATCTAAGTGGAAGGATGTTGGTGATTACTCAACTAAGCCTTCATTTATAAGATTCAGTGAAGAAAAGAGGACCCAGAAAAGTTCACATGACTTCCCTGAGATCACACAAATGGAAAAACCACATTGGAATTAAAGCTCATGATGACTTAATTATACATGCATAGTGGATATTGTGTATAACGTTCATTTTGCAAATAAGAAACCTGAGACTTCTCTGTTTCCTCTAGAGTAAGCAGCACTGTCAGGTTTCAAGTCCAGGTCATCACTTTGTCTATAGCATGACTCAGATTTTCAGGGACCTTTGCTTCCCAAAGTAACACTTGTGAAGCACACTCACTCCGGGAAAGCGGTTAGTAGCACCAGACTTACTCTCCTTGTTCTTCCTTCCCCACCAGGCATATTAGTCCCACTGTACTCTTACCTGGTTCTGTCCCCAGTGTGTCCCGAGTTGGAATCAGTGGGGTACATTCATAGCAGCCACTGGCACTCTGAAGAGTTGGTCCCCCTCGGGCAGAGCTGGTAACTGTGCAGGCAGCACAAAGAGCTCCTTTCTCAGAATTGTTCCTCTCTCATTTTGCTGCTGTAGTGGAAATGCCGCCCCCAAAACCTATTCATTTACATTGCATTTCTGAAGGCCTTAAAATAGAATATTATTTTGGTAGGGTGGTATACCGAATTCCTTAAACATCATAAACTGGGCTTCCATTTTTAGTAGTCATACAAATGTAGATTAGTTCCCTGTTGTTGTCAGTAAGGAGTGGGTAACTATGATAAAAGCTATGGTACTGACAACTGTAGGTCATGGGTATCAAGGTAAGTCTTACTACAGCTCCTCACATGTGATGTTTTACATATACAGTATTCTTTCCTGATCTCCAGCGTTATCAAATGTGGCTTGTTTATGTGATGTTTTTGCAGAGTTCAGCGCACACCCTCCAGTCATCAACCCTCATTCTTGTTTCCTCCTGTTCATTAATCAGCCAGGCAGGCCTCTTGTACTGCCCAGAAGTCAGTGGCTGTACACAGGGAAATTCTGCAACCAAGTGTGTGGCAATTTCAGTGTAGACCAGTGGCTCAACCCACAGGCAGGTACCAAGGGTCCCGTCAAAGCCCCTGTGCTTCTTTCCTGTAGTAGTCGTATCTCCAGTATGCACCAATCTGTCCTCATGACACATCTGTGAGCTGTGCCTTAGCCCACAGTGGCAGGATGATGGGCTTGGTGGAGTGCCACACTTGGAGACAGCTGGTGATGCTGGTGGACCAGGCAGGGTGGTAGGCAGCAGAGTGGTGGCTGTGGGTAGACAGGGAAGTGAAGTGGATCTGAACAGGTGCATAAACTGGTCTTATACAAATAGCATGGTGCTGTACTAAATTATTTGTTCAAAGAGAAAGTATTATTTTTTAATTAATTTTATTGATGGATTTTAGGTATACAATATAATGACATTCATCATTGGAAATTTGCACCTTTACGTAATTTCTCTTGGTTCTTATTTTTTCCCCATTCCCCTGCCCTCCCTTCAACCCCTCCATCCCTCCTTATTTATAAAGACTTTGTTTCCATTTTTTCATCTTCTCATATTAATCCCATTCCCTTCTTTCTTTTCCCCTACCCCTCCCAATTCCCCTTTCCCTTTGCCTCTTTTCTTCCTATTTCACATTTTAATCCTTATTTACACTTTCAGTTTCTCACACTAGAGAAACTATTTGGTATTTACACATATGTATCCTATATATGTCTCTTAAGAGTATCGCCTCAATGTGCATCAATTTAACTATAAATGTCTCTAATGTCTCATATTTTATGGCTGAGTAGTACTCCATTTTATTAAAAAAAACACATTTTTTTTATCCAGTCTCCAGTTGATGGGCAATTGGGCTGCTTCCAGGTTTTAGCTATTACAAAATGTGCTGCTATGAACATGGGTGCACATGGGAAGATATCAAGCAGGGGAATAGCTGGGTCAAATGGAACTTCCAGTCCTAGTTCTTTGAGGTATGTCCATACTGATTTTCACAGTGGCTACAGCAGTTTACACTCCCACCAGCAGTGGAGCAGGGTTCCTCTTTCCCCACTGCCCCACCAGCATTTGTTATTGGTTGATTTCATGATAGCAGCCATTCTTTCTGGAGTGAGGTGGAATCTCAGCATTGTTTCATTTGCATCTCTCAAATGACCAATGATGTTGAACATTTTTTCATATGTTTCTTAGCTATTTCTACTTCTTTGTCTGAGAAATGTCTGTTCATTTCAGATGCCCATTTCTTGATTGGGACTTTAAATTTGGGAGGTCTGATTTCTTTAAAATTGTTTATATATTCTAGATAGTAGACCTTCATCCAAGGAACAGAAGGTGAAAATTTTTTCCCACATTGTGGGTTGTCTTTTCACACTGCAGGTGGTTTCTCTTGCTGGGCAGAAGCTTTTTAATATGAAGAGATTTCACTTGTTGATTGTTTGTGCTAGTTCATGGGCAGCTGAGGTTTTGTTCATAAAATCTTTTCCTACACCAATGTCTTCAAGAGTTCTACCTAACCTCTCTTCTAGTCAGTTTAGTGTTTCTGTTTTATTTTATTTATTTATTTTAGTGTTTCTGTTTTAATATTTAGATCTTTAATCCATTTCAATTTTGGTTCAGTGCATGGTGAGAGGTATAGGTCTAGTTTTAATCTTTGGCAAGTTGAAACCCAGTTTTTCCAGCACCATTTATTAAAGAGGCTATCTTTCCTCCAGTGAGGGTCTTGGCTCCTTTGTGGAAGATGAGGTGGCTGAGTGTGTCTGGAGTTGTTTCTGCATCTTCTAACCTGTTCCACTGGTCCTCAGGTCTCTTTCTTTGCCAGTACCATACTGTTTTTATCACAGTAGCTTTGTAGTATAGTTTCAAGTTGGGGATTGTATTACCGCCTACCTTGTCTTTATTGGCTACTATTGCTTTTGCTATTCTAGGTCTCTTCTTGTTTCAAATGAATTTTTGGGTTGTTTTCTCGAGGTCTGTGAAGTGTGCTGTTAGGATTTCAATTGGGATTGCATTAAATCTGTATAGCAGTTTGGGAAGTATGGCCATTTTCACTATGTTGATTCTTCCTACCCAGGAGCAAAGGATGTCTTCCCATTTTCTGATACCCTCTTCAGTTGCTCCTTTCAGAATGCTATAGTTTTCAGAGTAGATGTCTTTGATTTCTTTAGGTTAGGTTGATTTATAGACATTTCAGTTTTTGGATGTTATTGTGAAAGGAATTGATTGCCCCATTTCTCGCTCACTGAGTCTGTTGTTTGTGTAGAGGAAAGCTATTGATTTTTGTGTGTTAAACTTGTATCCAGCTACTTTACTGAATTTGATTATTAAATCCAGAAGACTTTTGGGGGAGTTCTTGGGGTCTTCTATATAGAGTATCATT
Source organism: Heterocephalus glaber (assembly GCF_053883595.1). NCBI lineage: Eukaryota > Metazoa > Chordata > Mammalia > Rodentia > Bathyergidae > Heterocephalus > Heterocephalus glaber. The sequence goes on along the minus strand of NW_028258357.1, from coordinate 15,722,176 downwards.
TCATCTGCAAATAATGACAATTGGATTTCTTCATTTCCTATCTTTATTCATTTTATTTCTTTCTCTTGTCTAATTGCTGTGGCTAATGTTTCCAAAACTATATTGAACAAGAATGGTGATAGTAGACATCTTTGTCTTGTTCCTGATTTTAGTGTGAAGGATTTCAGTTTTTGACCATTTAGTATGATACTGGCTGTTGGTTTTTCATAGATGGCTTTTTATCAGATTGAGGTAAACACCGTCTATTCCAATTTTTTGGAGAGTTTTTATCATAGATGCATGTTGGATTTTGTCGAATGCTTTTTCTCCATCTATTGAGATGATCATATGGTTTTTGTTCTTGGCTCTATTAATATAGTGTATTACATTGATTGATTTGTTTATGTTGAAACATCCTTGCATCCCTGGGATGAATCCCACTTGATCAGGGTGTATGATCTTCTTGATGATCTTCTGCATTTGATTTGCCAGTATCATTAAGGATTTTTGCATCTATGTTCATTAGTGAGATTGGCCTATAGTTCTCTTTTTCAGTTGGGTCTTTCTCTGCTTTGGGGATCAAGGTGATGCTTGCTTCCAGGAATGAATTTGGGAGTATTGCTTCCCTTTCAATTTCATTGAAGAGTTTAAACAGTAGTGGCAGCAGTTCCTCTCTAAATGTCTTGTAGACTTCATCAATGAAGCCATCAGGACCTGGGCTTTTCTTAGTTGGTAAGTTCTTAATTACATTTTCATTTTCATAGATTGATATTGGGTCATTTAGAATTTTTGGTCATCTTTGTTCAACTTTGGTAATTCACAGGTACCTAGGAATCTGTCCATTTCTTCTGTCCTTTCAATCTTATTGGTATAGAGGTACTCCAAGAAGGTATTGATGATCCTCTGGATTTCTGCTGGGTCTGTTTTGATTTCACCCTTTTCATTCCTAATTGCATGGGTTTGGGCCTTTCTTTCCTTTTTCTGATAAGGTTGGCTAAGGGTTTGTCAATTTGTTTATTTTTCTGAAGAACCAACTCTTGGCTTCATTGACTTTTTGTACTGTTCTCTTAGTCTCCATTGCATTGATCTCTACCCTGATCTTTATAATTTACTCCCTTGTATGAGCTTTGGGTTTGTCCTGCTCTTCTTTTTGTAGAAGCATGAGGTTCAGCATCAGGTTGTGTAATTGAGCTCGCTTTGTTTTCCTTATGTGAGTATTCACTGCTATGAATGTCCCTCGTAAGATTGCTTTCATTGTGTCCCATAGATTCTGATATGTTGTACTGGCATTGTCTTTTAATTGTAGGAACTGTCTGATTTCTTCTTTAATTTCCTCTGTGACCCATTGGTTATTCAGAAGTGTGTTGTTCACTTTCCATGTGTTTATGAAATTCTTGCAGTTTCTTTTGCTATTATCTCCAATTGCATTGCACTATGGTCTGATAATATACAGGGAATAACTTCAATTCCTTTGCACTCACTTAAACATGTTCTATGAGTGAGTATGTGGTCTACTTTGGAAAACAACTTGTGTGCAACTGAAATGAATGTGTATTCTGATTTTGTGGGGTGGAACAGTCTACATGAGTAATTGACTTTACATCCAGAATTTCAGAGTCCTTACCTCTAACCTGCAAATGATAGTAGGTTTCTCATAGTATTTTTTATTATGAATTTAATAAACAGAAACTTATCATTCTACTTTTTAGTTAAGTAGTTCACTACTCCATTGGTCAAGATAGACTTGGTTATGATCCAATAACAAATTAATCCCCAAAGCCCATCACTTAACAAAGATGTGTCTTTCACTTGTCTTTCATGCTCATAGTGGTTGAATGAAGGCCACACTCAGTAACTACACTAAGGCTTCATGTATGGAAGCTCAGTACATGTTTGTTGAATGATTAAATTAAGGACTAAACCAACAAATAAAAATAAACATTTATATATGGTATTGTTTTGACATTCCCAAACCTGTTGTTTACAAAGACTACTTTTCCTTTGCAAGGACTAAAAGGACACAGCTAGGTGATTAAGAATACTGATACAGATGTATTTTCATAATATTCTATTTTGTAAAATATTAAATCATTCTTTTCATTTGCAAGAGCAGAGGAAAGGTGATGATATGAAAGCCCTGATGTCCTGCTTCTGGTTTTCCTCCTCTAAAAATCAATCAAAGGAATTTGACAATGACATTAGGTGTCTTCATCATGGCTTTACGGGTCAGTTAATCTGAACTTGCTTTCAAGTCCAAATCTGAGAGTCCAGGTCTGTGTTAACAGGGAATTCTTTTAAGTGAGCCCATCCTCCTTGCCTGGGATAATGTAATCTATATGCTGGGAAGCCATTCGTAGGGCAGGACAGGGAAAATGCACATGGAAGGAGAGACAAACTGCTCTCGGGAGGAATCTCTCTCACACACGCATTTATCTTGGGCAGACACTGTTGTTTAGAAGGAAAACAATCACAGCCAGTTCTGCAGCATTAAACTGCTTAGTTACTCCTGCATACAACCAGGGACAAAGATGAGGGCAAAGTTTACCAGTGATTGGGAGGATTGTTTTATTTCTGTGTTAACATGGTTTCATCCCGTCTGTAGGAAGATGATGCCTATGTGTTTGAGGAGGTTGGTGATTTCTTGAGTCGTAATTAATATACTTGGGCTGTTATTACATATAAAAGATCAGAGTGATGTGTAGTCTGCTCAGTGGAGTCTCTGTGGCATTATTCAGAAGGCCCCGCTCACTCTTTCTATTTCACTTGTCCTTCACCATATTCTAAATAGGTAAAAAGGTAAACATATTAATAGGCTTAATATATTCCCCTCCACCCCCAAATGAATGTGCATGATAGCATCTATCCTGGAAAAAACAAAAGGGAAGAAAACTCATTCAGAAAAATAAAGGGAAGAGGAGAAAGCATTGAGGCTGGAGAGGGGCAAAAAAGAAGCTTAAAAATAAAATTTGCATAATGAGCAAAAGAAAACAGGTTAAAGCCTTGTATTTATAAGCTGACTTGTCTTAAGAATGCCTTGGGGATTAGAATAGACATTAGTCATGTTCATAGCATATATGAGGAAATAGCCTGAGGATATTCTTTCTTTTTATTTCTCAAGAAACAAGCAATTATTTCTTATCTACAGGAGAAATCATCAAAAGTGTGGGCGGGCCAGGGAGGCACACAGTAAAAATAAAGAAATAAAATTTAACCCCTCCACAAAACCCCAAGGAAGTAATCCCTTCCACTTCAAACATGGAGAAGGAGTCTGTGTGTTATCGCAAAGCAATCCTGTCTTAAAATCTTTGAATTCTTTCTATCTAGTCTCTCACTTCAAATAAGAAGGAATTCCGTGTAACAAAATGACAGTTATCAAAAAAAACGGAAGTTGTTTCCACAACCGCCAATCTGTTCCAGCTGCCTACAACAGAGAGAATGAAGTCAAGCTGTCGCCAGCGGTTATCTGTGGTGAGGTGAACAGCTCAAGTGTTGCCCTGCCCTCTCACAGTGGTGCGGATATTACCACCGTGGTTTTAATATTGCTTCAGGGACACGTTCTTGGCTTTTCAGATGGACTCCGATATCCCTTCTATGTTCTCATGGTGGTGAGGATTTTTCTTTAGGAGCCCTCACTGCCACTGCAAATTTACACTCCTCCATGTGATTATTCTAGCAAAGTTTGTTTCTTCCACTTATTTTCCTGAGAATGAGACAGGTACCACTTCTTGGTTCTCCATCATCTATCAAAGGTCCTGGTAGATATGCAGTCGTATGTGTTGAATGAATGAAGGTAGATAAAACTATTAAGATATTTAATTTAAAGTCTTGGGACTGGTCATATTTTTCATAGAATAATCTTCTATTTGGCTCTCCAAAGCATGTCTCATGATTAGGTTGGAGTTATGAACTTGGGAGGGCGGAACACATGGGAGAAATGTTCTTTTCATTCCATGGCATGATGGGTATGTACTACTATGACATCACTTCTGTTCACAGGGATCACTTGGCTCAGGGAGTGCTTGCTTGCTAGGTTTCTTCACTAGTATAGCAACCCTTGGAAGGTGGTTACATTCTGAAGGCTTCACCCTTGGGAATGGGATTCTCACCTTTGGGAAGGGTTGCAGGAGGATGGAAGAACTCTCTTGCCTTTTCTTCTTGTCACCTGACACAACAACAAGGCACGTCTTGGAAGCAGAAAGCAGTCCTGACCAGATACCCATGTAGATTTGGGACCTCCCAGTCTCAAGAACCATAAAGCAAATATTTCTGTTGTTTATAAATTACCCAGTCCATGTTTTTACCTCAACACACATGAGCAAATGCAGTGTCCCTGTTCATTATGTTGGAGAATGATATTAAAAACCAAAATCAGCCTGTAATCTCAACTACATGGGAGGCTGAGGCAGGAGGACTGCAAATCCAGGCCAACCTGGGAAAATTAGCAAGATACCACCTCAAAATAAATATAGACAATAGAAAGTGCTGAGGATATAAAGGCCCTGGGTTCAATCCTCAGTATCATACACACACGCACCTACACACACACACACACACATGCACACCTACATGCACACACACACACACTCACACAAGAAAAAAGATCTCAGCTCTAGGTATGCTCATGCTACTGAAGTATTATTGCCCCTAAGTCCTATTAGTAAAAAGTAAGGAAATATATGTCTGTATCTACTAATATTTGTACATGTGCTATAGATATTTCTGAATATAAACATTTGTATAAATAGAAAGCTAAACATGCATTCTTACTGATGTCTCCAATTCTAATCTATTACCACATTGATCATCCTAGCTTCCTCTCCTGCTTTTATGCAAACTCCCACTCCAACAGTGAGAAATCTGGCTCCTACCATCTGCCATCAATTTACTTAATTGTTCAATTTCAGCACACATATATAGCAATACCAGAGTTTTTAACCCATATCCCTGTGGGTACAACTTTATCAGCTGCAGTACATACTAATATTCAGTTTGTTTTCCTTTTCGTTTTATCAATTCCATTTATTTTCAAAATTACTTGAGTCAGAACCCTTTCTCACTGATGCCCTTAAGTGATGTTGTTTCCTGCATTCAGAATATAGTGAGATTGTTTTGTCACGTTCTGCATTCTGTCCTAGGATTCTCATATCTCCTAAATGATTTGTTCTAATTTGCATCGACTGAGGTTCACTCGGTGCTGTAAAATTCAGTGGGTTATGATAGATGCACAGCATCATGCATCTATAATTATGGTGGCATGCAGAATAGTTAGACTGCCCTAAAAATCCCTTGCACTTCATTTATTCAACCCTCCCTAGCCCTTTCCACAAATCTCTGCCAAAGAGATTTAAAAGGAAAAAACTATTGCCAGACTTTTGACGTTCATAGAAAATCATACAATACGTAGTCTTCTTAGACTGGCTTTCTTTCACTTAACCATGTGTATTTAAGTTTTATCCATGATTTTTCATAGCTCATTTCATCACTGAATAATATGCCACTGTATTTATGTACCACCGTTTATTTAATCATCCAATTATTTAGGGACATTCTGATTCTTTACATTTTTTGGCAATTATAAATAAAGTTGGTGTAAACATTCCTGCATAGGTTTTCATATGGACAGAAATTTTCAAATCAGGTGGCTAAATATCAGAAAGGGCAATTGCTATATATTATTGCCAGTAACATTTAATAACTACCAACAGAATCTCACTAAAGATTTAGCTGGTAATATATTTTAATCAACATTTATTGAATAATGATTATGTTCACAGTTTTACAGTAGACACTTTTACATCTTTTATCTGTTTATTTACTTCTTCTGAAAATATTTATTGAATTTCTAATACTTTGACTAACTCTTCTAGGAACTGAAAATACAGCCATAAACAGAAACATAAAAAGTTCCTTCCTTTAAGGAGTTTTTATTTAGATAGGGGAAACATTATAAATAAAAGAATAAGTAAAAGTATCAAGTGAAGATGATCACTTATAAAAACCTATGGTATGGTAAGGTGGACCAAGAGTATCAAAAGAGGTGGATGCTACATCAGATGTATTAGAAAGGCTTTGCAGAGAAGGTGACATTGGTCCAGATGTCACTTGAAGGTTATGAGGAGGTAGGTCAGGAATAGTTGACAGTATGTGCAAGGCACTGAGACAGTGAAAGCCTGGCATCTTCCTAGTCTGGAAAGACTAAGGGGGTCAGTATGAACCGAAAGGGAAGCGAATGTGAGATGAGCTGGAGTGGGCCAGCCATGTAGGCTCTGAGGCCATGGTGAGAATGTGGCATCTATTCTGGGTAAAACAGGGAGTCACTCCAAGGTTTGAGTGAAAGGGAGAGACGCTCTATCTAAAACCTTAATTGCTCTCCTTTGGTGCCCAGACTAATTTGCGCTAGACCAGCTTAATGAGAATGGACAACAACAGTATGAGCCCAACAATGTCACTTTAAAGGTCTGGTTGGGCAAATCTTACTTGAAGGAAGCACTTTGAATAAAAGGTTGTGACTCCTATTCCTGTAAGTGCAGGGACAACAACAACACCATACAACAAGTGCAGAATGAATGCCTGACAGCTTTTCAGCATGCCGTGTGTGTGTGTGTGTGTGTGTGTGTGTGTGTGTGTCCCCTTTCATTCGGTGCATTAGTCATGGAGGAGAAAGTCCTAGATTAAATTTGAGAAAACTATGGCATAGTAATTTTAAAATGTCTTTCTCCAAACTCTATGATTTGTGCCATTTTATAGATGAGGAAACTGAAGGATAAAGAGATAATGTATCTTAGTCACAATCGGAAAGCTGAAAATGTGGGAGAGCAAGAATGCATCCAGCCTGCCTGGCATCAAAAGCCTTAATTCCAAGAGTGAGTATGTGACCCAGTTATATTCCACTATTCTGGTTAGAGATGGGTTTGGGGAAGGACATGCAACCCAAATTACTGAATGAGACTTAATTTTGGAGTTTCTATGGGGAAGGAGGATCTTTATTTCCACTGTGAAGAGGTTTGTGGGGAGGTTTGCAGTCACACTAATCCAATTAGGGGAGTTGGAGGAGGAGAAGAATCTGATAGACCCAACAGTGTAGCCAAGAGCTTTTGAACTTGTTTGGGTCCCAGATTCCATTTCTGCCTCAAACCAGCTTCTCCTGGATTTTTCTTAGCTGAGCCAATAAATTCTTCTTTTTTCATAAGCCAGTACAACTTGGGTTTCTCTCCCTTGTGTTTAAGGAATGCTGGCTGATATAATAAATTACTAAGAAAATCAAAGTAGCAATCATACACAGGGCTTGATATTAGATATCTTCAGCTCAGACAACCAACCTTAGCTGATATATGTGGTTGAGGATACACTGGAGGGAGAAGAACCTTCATCTAGATTTATATGACTTGGGTTCAAATTCCAGCCATAGGTGGGAGTAATAACAGAGTCTCTGAGCAGGTCATCCACTCCCTGAACTTTACTTTGTCCCACTGCAAAATGGCAATTACGTGACACTCAGAGTTGTAAGAAATAAATGAGAGGCAATGCATGAAGGCATTTGTGAGAGTACGCGGCATATAATAGGCTCTCAGTAAACGTCAGTTCTACATCAGCCTGCATTATGTCATGAATAGCACATTGACTGAGCAGTTTTCAGAATTGTGAGACTAACAATTTCAGTATCCATTTATTGTGCAAGTGCTATATGCCAAGTATTACATCAAAAAATCTATATGATGTGAATAGATGATAGATAGATAGGTAGATAGATAGATAGATAGATAGGGAAAATAGATATATTATCTATGCAGGGGAAAAGGGGGCTCTAAGAGGTAAAAAATTTAATCTACAAGCAACCAGTTTATAAGTGACAGAACCAATATTTGAATCAGGACTCAGTGACAACTGCACCCCATATAGTCTCCTCTGCACTGAGATTTCTGCAGAAATAAGAACTCCCACAAGCACTAGAAACAAAGATGATGGGGTAAAGATATCTTACAGTTAAAGTACATATGCAGAAAGGTCAAATTTACCCCGACTCAACTGAAAATCAGGAAACGTTGTAAGGGTATAGTTTTTTTTTTCCTTATTTTGGAGAAGATGCTGGAAAATCTAAACCACTGAAATCTGACCATTAAGTGAGTAAAAGTGAAGCAAATGCTTTCCTAAATACAGTTCCTTTTTTCTTTCTAAAAGAAAAAACCCTCCACGTTCTTTATTAGACCCCCTTTATTCTCAATTAATCTTAATATTTAAAATGACCCCTTCAATAATGAAAGTGATCATTGTGGTGAGAGGCATTAATGGTACAAAGGTTTTGTATTTGCCATGGTTTTCCAGCCTGAGAGATTGGAGGCACAAATGAAAGGAATGGTAAGATATTACTAAAGAGTTCATTTATTGTTCCTTCTGCATAAAAGACATTTCCCCTCAGGAAGGAGAGGTGACCCATATGTTGCTCACCCAGTGTGATTTTTGTGATCTTAAACATGCCGGAGAGTTGGCTGCATTCTCTTCTTCCCTCAAACTCTCCTCCCCACAGAGTCTGGCTTTAGCTGGTCTGCTCTTCAAACTGGAACTCCAGTGCGGTGTAATTTCTCATCCATTTCACTGATTGCAGCTATTTAGTACATTCTCTGGGAAAGATGATTACAGCTTGCTGGTTCTTATTGCTTAATTTATTTACATGCATGCCTGCTACAGAGTTATTTTGTTTCATCTCCCAAATGATGGCATAGAGTCATTGAAAAATGATGGGCTATAAACATGGCTATACCTCGACAATCCTCAGAGGAGAATGATCTATACTGTCACTTCTAACATCGGTTGACCTGCGTTCCATTGCTGTTCAAACCCAGCCACAATGCACACAGTGCAGGCACAAAATTCCCTTATTTCTACTTTGTTCTGACAACACTTGCACAATAACAGATTTTTTTTAGTTAAAATAAAACCCATACCAAATTGATAGTTTTGGGTTGGTAACTGAAGCAAAACCACATATTTTCTCCCTTTTCTTTTTTTGTTTTTTTTTTTTTTAGAATGTCATATTAATTGGAAGAAAGGGTGAATTTTTGGAACTATGACTGCATTCTAATTATCTCTTCTGCTGTTGTCTGGGCAGGGCTATCCACGTTAGGCTGAACAAATGCCACATTTGCATTTCCGGTAAATGCTAGCATTCTCCACATTTCTTTGGCAATTCTCATTTCAGTGCGAACACCTGAAAAGTTACCTAAATTAATCTATCAAGATTGCTCATCATCACATTCAAACTGAAAGGGGAAAAAAAGGAATTTTCTCCAAGTTGTTAAAAGTCTTGACTCAGCAGAAAGGACCTTGCCCATTTCATTGGAAGATGGAAAGAAGGAGACAATTAGGTGAGAAGGAGCAGAATGGGTGTTTTCTTCTTTTCTCCCCCAAGAAAACAACAGAAGAGAGTTGGTGCCAGCAGGCAGGGGGTATTAGCTCACATCCCAGAAGGCAGGATGCATTAATGAGCTTGTTCTCTCCACTACATCTTATCTAAATAGCATCCAACAGCCTTCTACTCTCTGCATTTAAAATAAAAAAGCAGGGCTCATTTAAAAAAAAACACAACAAAGTCTACAGTCAGACTGCCTCTTTCAAAATCACATTATTATGTTATTATAAGGACTAGACATTTCCCTTCAAGGAGGCTGCTGAAGGACTGCCGTGAAAGTACTGTTTGTACTGCAGTTATTGGAACTTCTAATGATGTTTCCTTCCCAAAAGATGGCAGAGAGGAAACATCAAGGGGCATCTAAGCATTCCACCCCCAACCTTAAGACCTCAATACAGAACGTTATTATCTTATCACTGGTAGATTTTCAAACTTCATTCCATTAAGAGCTAAGGCAAAATGATTTTTTAAAATTAAACAGCAAACAGAGAGGCATGAAGAGGCCTTTATTTCATAGGAATTACACATTGTATTTCTTTTCTTTTTAAGCTTTTGGAGGATGCAAATAGCAAGGCAGATATGGTTTCACGAAAATGTAGAAACACATCTTGCTTTCTATTCTCAGGTAGGCTGAAAAAAGAGCAAACTTGCTGGACCGTAACTATGAATCTCTCAAACACCTACTGAAACATATCAAAAATGCTTCCATAGTTTTGTCTAAGTCTTACCCAAATGAAGAATGCAGTTATCTGTAGCTACTTAGTCTAAGATAGAGTGCTTCAACCAAGAAAGAATAGGAAAAGAAGGATATTAAATATTTCCCTACAGAGAGAAATATAAGACCGAAAAGGATATTTGCTATCCAGTCTGTGCTTTTTATCTTCTCTGCCTCCTTTTTCTGCTATTTCATCATTATCCATGCATAACCCCTTGTTCTTCATTTTTAACAGGTCGAAGAATGCTCCAAAATAATTTTTATCACCTGGAAAAAGAAATGTTCCATTTGACACAGAAAAGACATCATCAGAAACCACGGCAGGGATAAAGAACAAAAAAATCCCAGGCCCCTGAACTGTTAGGAAAAGCATAATTTGTACTTTCTTCTAAGATAGTCAGGGATTTAAAAATGATTTTTACTAAAATCCATGACACTTCCTGTGGCCCTACAAGGGCCTTGATCTTTATTTTGTAAAACTCTGGATTAAAAATGCTTCTCGGTTCTGCATATAGGCATTGACTATCTAGTCATTTAGAGTATGACTGTCTCGAAGTTGGCAAAACAAGGTTATTAGTCCAAATTTAGCCAGCCTGTCTCATTGTCCTTCAAGACTGAGAACACCTATGAGCAGAAGTCTCCACTGCCCTAAACATGTGGTCACCTTGAATTCTAGCAGAGCCTCGAAGATTGCCCTTCAAACCTGGAGAATTCCTCCCATGGGAAGCAAATTCACCCTCAAGTCATAAGGATTCAACCTGAGCGGCGAAATCAGGACTGAGACATTGATCAAGTGGACCCCGGTCCACCTGAGCTAACCCTTCCACACTGGCCTGCTGCTTTTGTGGCCGGGCCAGTCTGAACCCCTGTATCGGAGGGTACCCTTGAGGTACTCAAACTCCAGTCCTTTCCTTGTTTGCCTTTCTTTGTCAGGAGACTGGCTTGCTCTTTGTTGGAGTTGTGCTCCTTTTTATTTTTCCTTACTTTTAATTAAAGCTTTTTTTCTGCAAATCTGTGCTATTAATTTCCACAAAAGCAAAGACCCACACTAATTGTGACAGATTCTTGCACAAGGCCAGCCACAGATGTATGAGGCTCACTTCTTCCCTTCTTTTATCTTGCTCATTTGAAAAGAGTACATATTTCTGCAGGTATTTGAATTGGACTTCAACCAACTGAAGATTTGTCAATAATAGGGTCATCCTAAATAAAGCACTTCAGCCTTTCTTGGAGTTGAAGTAGCAGTTTCACTGTCATCATTTTTGATCAGATGCCATCTTCTATACGTCTTTTTGATGAGTTTTTTATGAAAAAAATGCATGTGGACTCAAAAAGATAAACATTTACTGCAAGTTGATATCTTACAAAAATGTTTTTAAAAATCCTTTGAAAGAATTCCATAATTTGAGAAAGCTGGGATCTTTTCTGAAATTCAAAATTATATGCACTAATCCTCCTGAAGTTCCACTATGTGACATACCTAAAAAAACTACCTTGAAGAAAATTTGAAGTGATCAGATTGGTTTACCTTTTTAACAGCAAGTCAGGTTAGCAAATACTATGTCAGGTATCATATGCAATGTGTGAGATGTCAGATGGGACATCAGTTAATGATCATTTGAATCCCTGACCCACTGTTGCAATGGAGTGGAACAGGCCCATTTTTCTTACAGTTCTACAGACACATCCCAAGGTGTTTAAGTCCACTGTGTCGGCTACATTTTTAAAAAAAATGTTATGGCTTATTTTTATATAATTAGTTCACCGATATGAATAGTAAAATTTTAAAAATAGGATAAGTCTACCATTATAGAAGGGATTTTATGAGGTTGTGAAGCTGGAATTATGTATGATTATTGACAGAGGAAATGTTATACGTGGAAATGCATGGAAGATACGGAACAATAGAAGGAGAACAAGATGATTTGGAAATTCACTTCCTGGGGTAGCAAAGGGCAAAAGTGATGTTCCTGCTTCCTTGCTCATATTCCTGGAGTGAGGTCACTCAAAAATTTTTGTTGCCCATCCAACTAATAGCAGAAAGCGTTTGTTTGTTTGTTCATTTGTTTTCTTTGTTGACATGAAAAGCTGTGATGGTCTCCCAGAAATGTCAACAGAAAATGGTCCACCAATTGTTAGAGATCAGCCATGAATGGGAAAAGCAAGACCACCTCTTACCACGGTCTTTTTGTTACTGGCACATGAAGAGCTAACACTATTCTAAATCACTGTACCGTGCAACAGCAGAGTTACAAAAAGACAAAATCTAAAGCATAAGAAGTGAGCTCCTTGACATAAATTACAGTAAAATTCTTTCATGACTGATTTGAAATGGAAAGTCAGAAAACAAGGAGAATGTTTTTGTGCTTTGCTAGGTGGAGCATCATTTTCCTTACTCTTGTTTTCCTTGAGGATGGGAATTTTCCCCTGGGTTTTCCGCCTTTAACCTGGAGAATAACTGAGCATGCGCAACCTGGTTACTTTCTTTCTCTTATGAAGAGCTGCTTGTAAGGAACGTATTTGCCTCAGGTTCTCTGTTGCTCTTACAGGCATGGTGATAGCGGAGGCATACCAGCCCTAATACTGTTGTGATGCGGTAGGCACATCTACCTAACTCTGGAATTCAGTAGGTCCCCATTCTGCTTGGCTTCCAGAGATGACTGGTCACTCTATCTTAGTCTCTCGCAGTGTTTATGTTATATTTGCTCAAATTTTTCAGAACTTGAAAAGAATAGAACCCACAACATTTAGCAGACTTTGTGCATTATCTGAATTAGTGCCGGCAAGATGATACCAGAAACTTCATGGTCTCTGAGAGGAATTTTAGCTTCTCATATATGTCAATTGGTTAATGCCACTTGTCTTGAAGTCGCAATGTGTGAATTTAAGCACAATTAGCAGATATGTCCCCGCAAGAGCCTAATATTAGCACTCTGTGTTTATCTTGTACAAGGTATGACCAAAATAAGTAATGAATATTTAAATTCTTTATGAAAGTAAAAGACTCATTACCATTGATTTCCTCAAAATACTCCTCCTTGCTTCAAACAGACTCATCCCATTATTCTTGCGAATTTCTTCAGCAGTTCTGGAAGTCCTCTTTTGTGAGTGTCTTATGAAATGTGATTAAAAATATGGTGAGTGTTGCTGCTGAGTGCCATCCAACAGAAAGGCAGACCCAGTGCATCCTGATCCACCTTATTCACCAGATCAGGCACCGTGTGATTGCTGGCTCTTCCCCAAAGTCAAAATGACCATGAAAGGTAAATGCTTTGAATCAATCTGGGACATTGAGGCAGCCACAACAACGCAACTAAAGACACTCAAGAAAGACTTTCAGAACTGTTTCAGAAAGTGTTAAGAATGATGAGATGAGAGTATTGGAAGCAAAGAGGAGAATTTTGAGGAGAATTAATGACAATGTGTTTTTACTACAATAAATTGTTTAAAATTTAAATATTCACTTTATTGTTCAGTCATACTGCATATATAAGAAACAGTTTTGGTCTTCAAATGGACTTTTTTCTTAGAGAAGTTCTCTTGATCTCTTCTTCCCTCCTAGCAATGTTTGGAAAATCAAGTGATGGCTGCTCTAGTAACTGGTCTTATTCCAGTGCTTTGCTTTCTCAACAGGTACGTTTAGAACCTCTCGCTTCCCCCTTATCCTGTGGGCTTTGTGTTACTGGGATTTGGGTGATGCCTTCTTGTGGGTGAACTTTGTACAGGTCGTTGTTCTTCCCATACTCCATGGTATTCCACAACCTTGTGAGCAGACATTTCGGTTTTATCCTACTGAGCCCATTACCACTGAGTCCAGTCATGGAATGCTTCGAGTTATGAGAACTTCCTCCCAAGAAAATTTCTACTTCCTATGTGATTTTTAAAGTTCAGTGTCAGCTTGAAATCCTGTGGGGAAACTGTCTTTTGAGTTATGAAGCAGCCTCACAAATTTGAGGTTAGTTCTCTTTCTTACACCTGAAGGCAGTTCAAGTCAATATAAAAAAACAGAACGTGACCCACAATTCTCAAATTGGCCAATTAGAGAAATGTTTTTTATCTCCATAAAGCAAAGTGATTAAAGGGAGTCTTTGAAAAAACTGCACCCCCACTGACCATGGAAACGGGAAGGAGGGATGTGGTTCTCTGGATGCAGTTCTCATTGTCTCTTGGCAAAAGTCAATTGACCTTTTCAAAAGCAACAAACAGAAAGGAGTTGCCACAGGTAAAACTTTTGGTAAAATGCCTTCTTGTCTTTTAGAATCTGGGAAAAATGTTTGCACAGAAACAGCGTAAATAATTGATAATAGCATTTCAGACAACTCCCCAATTTATATTTTCTTCTTTAAAAAAGTAAAAACATAAAAGCCAAGCCAAAAGGCAACCCACAGAGATCAATAGATGTGTGAAACTCACCTTTGTTAAGAAAAATAAAACCCAATTGTCATCCCAGCTTGGGCTGAGATGGGATGTGTGTTGGCATGTGTACTGGGAGATGCATTTTCCACAGGGTGAAAAGCAAGAGTCTCGGGCTTGTTGTTTCAGTAGTTACTTGAACTAGGCAGGGTCTGAGGAGAGAAAGTGGGTAAATTGTAGTGGATTCATATGTCTATGCCTGGCTTCTCTCTGGAGTGGCTACTAGTGAGACACCAGTGAGCAGGAATTCCAGGGGCAGGAATTCCAGGGGCACCTAGGAGGGTGGCAGATTGGGAAGAGAGCCTCAGGGACAATGGTGTGAATGGAAGCCAGAGGAAGTGAGTCAAGAAGAGAGGGGTTTAGGGCAGCAGCTCTGCAATGAGTCAGACGCAGGGCAAATTCCAGGTTGGGTCAAAGTCTGGACCTTCTGCTTCGTAGCATTTGGGCCTTAGGCAAATTACTTAACGTTTCCATGCCTCCATTTCCTCATATGTGATACTAATGTAGGCACTGCTTCACTGAGTTATGAGAATTAAATGAATTTCTTTATTAGTCACTTAAAACAATGGCTTTCACCTAATAAACACCATCTACTGCTGGTAGGACTAGTTCAACTAACACTACAAATGACTGTGGTAGGGCACAAAGAGGGCACGAGTGAAGGATTCAGGAGCTGATGGGCCTGGATCAAAATTTGGGTTGTGCCAATAAAGCTAAATACTACTTACTTCATGTCACTTCATGTCCCTCAGCCTCAGATTTCTTTTTTGTAAAATGTGGAAAATATGACCTACTTCGTAGCATTGTCTTGAGGATTAAATGAACAAAAAAGTTTTAAAAAGTCTTATCCTATAGTAAATCTTCAATAAATATTTATATTCCTTTTTACCCTCTTTCTCATCCAAGCTCCCAATATTCTGTTTTCTCATAATTAAAGTCCACTCTGAAAATATAAAACATTGCTCCTTTTAGCAAGATGTACTTGATCTAAAATCAGTGCTGTACATGAAATAATGAAGTTGTTGAGACAGTAAGAGGATGGAATGAGGGAAAGACTTTCTTAAGGGCCATCGTATGTAGCAACAGTTTAGTGGTCGAAGGAGTTCCCATAATAAAAACAACACATTCTCTGGCTGCAGAGGACTGTTTATGTAGGAAAGGAGAGAAGAAAATCTTACTAGTGATTCTAATGCAAAGTAAACTCTGATTCACAGACTGGCAAATGTGCAAACCAAATATTACAGGGGCTCAGAGTGGAAAGTGAGCCTGTCCATTTTGCCAATATGGCAAAACTGTGAGATGGAGGTAAGAGCGAATTTGGTCTTTGAATCTGGGTAGGGTTGGATTGGTTGCAATGTAAAACAAAGGCTTGTCCAGAGAATTATCATGGTTATGGGTTGAACTGTGTCTCCCTCAAATTTATATGCAGATGTCCTTTCCTTCAGTACCTCAAAATATAACTGTATTTGGAAATAGAGTCTTCTGCTCACTTTGGCAGCTCATATACTAAAATTGGAAATAGAGTCTGTAAAGATTAAATACAATGATGTCATTAGAGTGGGCTGTAATCCAATATAAGTGGTATTCTTATAAGATGAAGAGATTAGAACATAGAGACACAGAAAATCATGAGAAGCCACAAGAAGACAACCATCTATAAGCGGAGGAGAAAAGCTCAGGAGAAATAAGCCCTGTTTACACTTTGATCACAAACATCTAGTCTGAAGCGCCACAAAAACAATTTTTTTCTATTGTTTGTGCCACTTGCTCTGTGGTACTATGCTGCATGAACAGACTAATACAGTCACCACCAACAAAGGTTAGACATGTAGCACACAATGGGAAGTAGTCGGGGAAAGTGCCAATTTCCTTAGGTGGCTGGGTAGAGGAGTAGTTGGAGATTAGTGCAAAAATGGGAAATTTAAGCAAAAGGAAAGAAAGCCTTTTCTGAAACCAAGGTAGGAGTCTGGATTTCATTCAGTAAGTGAAGGACAATCATTTGAGAATTTTGAAGGGAAATTGATAGATAGCCCAGGGCTAGAACAGGTGGCATTGAGAGGGATGGAGCAGTGGGGGGCTTCTCAGGTAACTTTTGTAAAAGGGGATGAGATGTGAGGTTGGTGGACAATGAAAAAGAGGTAACAGATATGAGAGATTGTTTCTGATGCGCTTCAGGGAAAGTGCTATGAATGGAAGTCAGAGGAAGTGAGCCAAGAGTCACAAAGACATGCCATCAAGCAGGTGACTTCCAGGTCAGGGCTGTGGTGACACACAGGGATTCCTCTAAGAGTTACCTCTCCCTGGCCCTCCTACTTTGATCCTGACATTGTAATTGAGCCAAGTGGGCTCTGATAGGTAGCAGTAAAGATCATATGGGCTACCATTAAATGTAGGAAGAATGACACATTCAACTTACTTTCTAATCTACTTTATTGTGGTATCACCTATGGAAGACAAACTATTTGTTTGAGTGGTGTAGTTTCATGAGTTTTGATGAATGTTTGTACTATAATCACCAGCAGTGTCAAAATAAAGGGCATCTTTACCAATCGCCTAAATTTAATTTTTCCTTACCCCTTCATATCTACACTCAAACTCTAGACCTATCTTTTTACTATACATTAGGTTCATCTCCTTTAGAGTTTCATAAAAATTGAATCAAATAGTATAGACTATTATGTGTTTAGTTTCTTTCTTTCAGCATAAATGTATTTGAGATTCACCCACGTTTTGTAAATTATTTTGGGGGGTGAGCAGTCTCCCTTTGTATTGCTATGATACTTTTTATCTATTCATGGACAGAAGGGTTGTTTTTCATTATTTACTATTATGAATAAAACTGCTGTAAACTGTCATGATGATATTCTAAATGGCATTGTAATTTAAACTTCACTGTTACAATTGTTTATTGCTAGTACTTCCAAGATTTTCTCTTTATCGCTGTGCCAGATTGTCAACTTGACTGAATTAAGAGATCGTACAGAGGTAATTGGCTCAGAGGGATGCTATGCTTACATGAGTAGATTAATCCACTGACGTTTGTTGCTTAGTGCTGAATGTGCTGTTAGGAGGTGGGGCCAGTGGAGGAGATGGTCTTCCTTTTCTTGGTACGGGGATCGAACTCGGGACCTTGTGCTTGTGAGGCAGGTGGTGGCACCACTGAGCTAAATCCCCGGCCCCCTTTCTTCTTCTTCTCCCTGCCTGGCTCTCTCTCTCTCCCTCCCTCCCTCCCTCTCCCTCCCTCCCCCTCCCTCCCCCTCTCCCCCCCTCTCTCTTCCCCCTCTCTCTCCCTCCTTCTGGCCAGCATGAAGTAAATGTCTTTCCTTCACCATGCCCCTCTGCCCTGATGTTCCTGCCTTGATACTCAAAGTGAACTTCTCCTCTTTTAAGCTGAGGGTTTCAGGTACTTTGTCCCAGTGATGGGAAAGCTAACCCATGCACTCTGTTTTTCTGTTTTCAGCAACTCATTTATAATAAGTCTTGGTGGGCCTGCCTGCCTGCCTGCCTTCCTTCCTTTCTTCCTTCCTTCCTTCCTGCCTTTTTTCTTGCTCAGTTTCTTTAATTTCTTGAGTCTATAAGTTTATAATTTTGATCAAATTTGGAAATTTTCTGATCACTATTTCTTTAAGAATATTTCCTATGTCACAAAACCTCTCTCTTGGACTCCAATTCTGTATGCATTATACCCCTTGATATTTTCTTTGAAGTTCTTTTTTTTCTAGTCTTTTTTACTCTGTGTCTTTGACTTTTACATAGTTTCTGCTATTGTTTTTGATGTTATTTTTTTTTGCAGCAGCAGCTAATTGCTGCTAATCCAGTAAAATTATAATTTCATGTGATATTTTTCATTTCTGCAAACTTCATTTAGTCCTTTTATATCTTCTATTTCTTTTCTCATGTTTATGTTTCCTTCAAATTCTTGAACATAGTGAGCATTTTTAATGTCTTTGCAAATCTAACATCTCCATCACATCTGGGTTGGTTTACTTTCACTGATTTTCTTTTTCATTTTTATGGAACTTCTTCTTTGCATGTCCAGTAGATTTTTATTAGATGGTAGACATTAACATTTTACATTGTTGGATAGATTTTGATTGGTTCAGCTTTGTTTTTGTTTTTGTTTTTCTATTCCTTTTAGTGAGTGTTGGTAGGTAGTGTGACAGTTGCTGGTGAATAATTTTGGTCATTTTGAGGCTTGATTTTAATGGCGAGTATAAGGCTACTTTATTCCTGATGGTTGTTGTGCCTATTTTGAGGTTGGTACTGAACACCATGTGTGCCAATGTGTTGCCAGTCCCATCTGAACTCTGGAAACTTCATCTTATAACTCCCCAGAATTATCCTTGCCTGACAGTTTTCACTGTTCAATTCCATGGAGTTTCATCCATGAAGACTGATAGTTTACCACACACCAAATTGACTTCTCTGTTGAAGGTAGGACCTTTTCACTTGCATCTCCATTTTTTCCTGACATTCTGCCCTGAAAAATTTGAGCTGCCTCTGCAAACTTTGATCTCTGCTGCTCCCACTCTGAGATTAAGTAGAACTCTGTTCCTCTTCATTGCCAATGGATCCAGAAATCTCCTTTAGAGAAAAAGCCAGTGCAATCTGAGGGCTCACCTCCATTGTTGTTGTTATTAAAGATACAGCCATGCCCTGCCTGTGACTCAATGTGTGGGAGCAGTGGTTTGGATATTTTGTCCAGTTCTAATTTTTTATGGTGGGAGGATGAGCCTGAGTTCTGTTACTTTCTCATGGCCAGAAGCAGAAATTGTTTAATTTATATTTCCTTCCTTCCTTCCTTCCTTCCTCCCTTCCTTCCTGTTTTTCTTCTTCTTAGTAGTACTAGGGATTGAACTTAGGGCCTTCACACTGAGCTATATCCATAGATCTTATTAAAAAAATGTTTCATTTTGTGACAACAATTTGCTAAGTGACCAATTTGCCCAGACTGAGTTTGAAATTGCCATCCTCCTGCCTCAGTCAACTTAGATTTTCAATGCTGGGCCAGGAAACCAGATAAAATGCTTCAGAGCACAGTCAGTAGGAGAATTATAGAGGGAAATTTTGTTGTTATTGAATAACTAGCTTTTATTGAGAACCTATCAGCTTGAGGTACAGTGCTGTCTGCTTTATAGGTCTTCCCTTGTTTTATTCTCAAAATGGCATTTAAAGAAATGAATTATTATTGCCATATAACAAGTGAAAAAATAATGTCTTAAGTAGTTGTTAAGCACTGGAGTTAAGATTCAGAGCTTGAGCTGTGCGACCGCTGACCCTGGTCCAGTCTACTATGTTCTTCTCCATCATGGAAGTTGCGTGGAAGAAGGATAGAGTGGGTGGTAGTGCTAGAAGATTAGCAGCATGGAAAGAAGATTTTAGGGTTAAAGCAGAATCTACAGATGAAAGAGCTTGGCCTGGCAAAGCCACTCTATGTGGGTGACTCATAGACTCCGCAGTTGTAGCCCTGTTATAATCTAAAATGATATGTATGTCCCTCATTTTGAAAAGCCCTGTTTAAATTCACTTGCCCTAATTTTCAGTGGTTCTCTGCAGCATTTCTGACTTGCTGAAAGTTTGTGATTTTTCTCCTGCCACTTGGAGTCTTTGGTTTGCAAGGGCCGTAACTGGCCTCTTATTAATTTCCTCTGACTTCTTGTCACTCAGCTAGGGCCCTGCAGGTTTTCTCTTTGGGATTTTTCCATTGTTTTCTGTTACTATTATGAAATAGACCTTTGGTCTATGGGGTTTGTTCCACACAATTTTAAGCAGAATTTTATAATTCCTATTATTAAAAAATCCTTCACCAATCATCAACTTCTGGCTAAGCATGAGCCAATTTCCTGGCTTGTATTTTTGGCCTATGTTCTCTGGGAACAGAGCTCCAGCAGCCCTTGTAGCAGAAACACACAGTTGTACCACTTCTCTCACCTGGACTCCAGAGCGCGTTGCTGCTCTGAAGCAGCATTCTGAGATTCCTGAAAACCTCTTAGCACTTAAATCAAATGGCTTTTCATCAGCTTTGCTTTTACTTAATTTAGCTTCTGATTCAGGGATGTGATTGGTCATTAAAACCCTTGATCTACTGCTGTCACCCTCTTTCTCTTTTCTCTTTCATTATCACTGTGCACCCTGGCTAGGTGCTGTACAACTGGGCATTACTTCATATTCTGTTCCTCTCTGGCTGGTGCTAAATTTAGTTTGAATCTTTACAACCTGATTCTTGAGTCTTTTCATCAGAACTTTTCTTACATCCAAACCTGTTGTCTGTGTATCTGTGGTACAACTCATCTCAGAGCTTTGATCTCACTCTTCGTTACAACTGAATTCCAGGGGGTGCTTGGGTTGGTCCTGCATGACAGCTTTAGTTTGCTCCACATGGCGTCCAGGAGTGCAAAGCTTATAGGAGGAAAAATGTGACTATCAATTAGTAGTGGTGAGGTCTGTGCTTCTGGGAGGGGAGAATGTTTGCCTATCATGGGAACACCTCCTTCCTTCAAGACAAAAGTTCTAGACATCAAATTATTTGATTTTTCATCATTTCTATATTTTACCACAGATGCGCATATTTCTGTTTTCTATATTTTTCTGCCTGAATGAAGTTATACTCTTCCTCCATTATATATCTGACCCCTAAGGGACTCTTGCTATTGTGGCAACATTGGTATAACACATGTCCTATAACTAGATGTCTGACATTTCATATTGGCCTGGTTCTTGGTCCAGCCTCTTTCTAGTCCCTAAACATTTCCAGACTAAAGTGTCTTTTCTTATCACGTCTTCTTTCTTATATTAATTTATAGATTCTAGACTGAGGGAAAGGAGCTCAAAACTGTTCCCCTAAAATTGCAGAGATCCCTTTTCCTGGTGTACTGTTTCTTGTTTTGCTGTTTATCTGATGTGAATCATTATGCTCCAGACTCACTGACATATTTCAAAAAGAAAGCCACTGTTTAAGGAAATTTTGTGCTAAGCTTTGTCAAACACAAAAAAATTGTGCTTGTTAACATTCTGTTGTTATTTCAGTGTCTGTTATCTGACAGTCTCACATATCTTTAATACATGGTATTAATGTTTATGGAATCACTTCCTAATAATTCCAGAAAGGCTCAGGATCATAGCATTAAAGAAGATGTTATAGGTTCCACAAGCCAGCTCGTTACAAACCAACTGCTTGTCTCTGTGGATGTCCATGCAGGCAGGCTGGGAGCCTGCTGCTTCATCACCTTGTGTTAGGCTGGGTGTTCATATGGAGCCTAATTTGCAGCCTTCTCCACACCCCTGGGGCACATTTCCACACCCTATGAGGTATCTCTGCTGGAAAACTCCATGTAGCACAAAAGAGCCCATAAAAATAGCATAGGGGTGTCGGAGATTGGAACAGTAGAAAGAAATTGAGGCAATAATCATAACAATAATAATAACAATGGTCATCGCTTCTTCAATGGCCTTTTGGCTAAGATCAAGTGTAATAATAACAATGGTGATACACATGAGTACATATACATACCTGGATATGTATGTATTAACACATATGTGTATATATATTTCAGCTTTTATCAGGGCACTGATTCTGTAGAATACCATTTATGGAAACGCTTCCTGTAGAAAAGCAAAGAGCAACGGAACTGCAGGGGGGCAAGATAAACAGTGGCAAAGATGAATCAGCTTTTCTTCTGAGATTTGTGAGATGAAACTAATGAAAAGAATACACAAGAGAAGAAACTGTGCATCCGCAGCATTTCTCAAAAGGCATTTTCTGGAATTCTAGTCCTTGGCAGTGTAAGAGGCACTAACACAGAACAGAGCAATCCATGCTCAAAGGAGGTTTTGAAAACCTAGGTTTACCAAGTGTATTTTCTTTTCTTCAGGACTTTTCAGGTCTCTCAGTGTAACATTGAGTACTTAGATTCCAAGAGTGGGAAAAGCCATGAGGCATTTCTTGATTTTTCTTGTTCACAGAACATTGTTGCATTAAAGAAGCAACATGAGGGTACTAGTGCAGGAACAACTGGCCAACAGTTCTTCCCTCTCCACCTTGAAATGTGGATATTCACAGCATAAGCCTAAGCAGACTATGAATAAACACTTAGAGTTCATGGAGTTGTAGAAGGTGTGTTTATCACATTGAAGTTTCCAGCATGCCACCTTTAGCATGAGCAATGGGAAGCCATTCTTTGTGACATATTTTGGTCTGGAAATTGGGAGATGCAGAAAATCTAGGCGCTTTTAAGACATTTGATTTCATGGTTTCAGTGAACAGGCCTAGGTATTATGCCTTACCTTGAGCCTGTTTTGAAGAAAAGTGACTGTTTAATAAGGTATTGAATTTATGCAGGAGAAACTACAAATTCAAAATACTGACTCAATTTATTGTAAATTATCTTCCTTCATTTACGAGATGGCAGAGAGGACAAGGAACCTTGCTTTATCAGTTTCCTTCTGGAATCAGGAAAACAAGGTCACTCCTTGCCATTACTTCTTTTCACGGCTCAGAGTCCCAGCTATGTCCTCAGACCTCTTCCCTTCTCTAGACCCTCACCTCTTGAATCACCCACTCTTTGAATCTATGACTGTACTCTTGTTTTGTCCCTACCTTCTCTAGGCTTAAACATTCTGTGGCATTCTAAGATTAACCTTCCCTACGTATCTTCTTCTCTTTGCTAGCTAAGCTCTCAAAGGACAGTCTGCTGGTTGCTACTATCTTTGCTTTGTTGTTTCCCCTCCCTTGACCTTTTGTAATCTGGTTTTTGTCAGAAAGATCTCTCCAAAGAGAAAACATTTGCAAATCACCCATGTGGTATGAGTTCAATATCTAGAATATAGAAAGAACTCCTTCAAGTCAACCATGAGCAGACAACCCACTTTGCACATAGGGAAACGACTGCTAGGGTTCAGACGAGATTTGGGTGTGCGCCCAAGGGTTTATGAGTTGGAATTCAATCTTCACCATGAGGTACTGCAAGGGAGGAAACTTATGGCAACTATGCTGTTTAGAGGTGCAGCCCTCAGGGATGATCAGCATTAGAGAAGGTCATCAGGAGAGCTCCCATGTCATGCCAGGAGAGACAGGCATACTGTTCTCTGCCTCATGTGTTGTGATACCTGTGCCACCTCAGGACCCTGTCAACAAGAGCCCTCACTAGATACAGCCCTTGAACCTTACACTCCAGGGTCAAGAGCCAACATAAACATCTTTTGCTTTATAAAGAAGCTTGTCTCAGGTATTTCATCACAGGAACTACAAATGGACAAACAGAGAAAATTGGTGATGAGAATGAGATTATTACTCTAAGTTATCCAGTCTGTGTTCGGTTATTAGCAACAGATATAGAACACAAATTTGAGTGCATATTTCTTCAAAGAAGATATACAATTGTTTGGTTCTTTTCTGGTATTAGGGATTAATCCTTGGGCCTTCTTACTGAGCTACATCATTCCCTTTTTAAATTTTTGTTTGTTTTGAGACAAGGTCTCATTAAGTTACTAAATTGTCCAGGATGGACTTGAGCTTGTTGTCTTCCTGCCTCAGCCTCCCCAAGTGTTAGGGTTGTAGACATGTACCACAACCCCCAGCTCCAAAGAAGATGACAAATGGCCAAAAACACATGCAAGAATATCCTCAACAGCCATACCACAATAACACACCATTTCATACTCATGAAAATAGTTTTAAAAAATAAGAAATCACCAAGATTTGGTGAGGCAAGGAAAAATTGCTACTCTTACGCATTGCTATTTTTGAAGGAAGTATATAATGATGCAGTTACCTTGGAAAACAGTCCCAAAACCTAAACATGGGATTATCACACAATTCAGGAACCCCACTCCTAGTTATACAACCTAAAGAATTGAAAAGAGCAATTTGAGCAGGTACTTTTATGGTCATGTTTATTACAGTATTACTCACAATAGTTAAAAAGTAGAAATAACTCAAATGTCTATCAATTGATGAATGGATAAAGAAAAAGTGATATATACCTGTGGCAGAACATTGTCCATAAGAAGGAATGAACTACTGTGCTGTAACACAGGTGAACCATGTGCTTATTAATGTTTATCAGCATGGACACGTTGTAATAGGTGTATTATCAGGTGATTTCACTGCAGGGTGAATGTCCTAGAATGTACTTACATAACTAAGCCAGCTACAATGTCACTGAGTGATATCGTTTTTATGGGACCATCATTATATGTGCAGTCTGATACGTGCAGCGCGTGACTGTACTTAATTCGCTCTCTGATTTTAATGTATCTCTCCCAGCTAGAACGTAAGCTCTCCATAAGCAGGGATTTGTACCTGGGTCTTCCCTCCCTCTACTTTATCCCCAGTGCCTCCAATGGAAGCTGGAAGAGCATAGGTCCTCAATAAACATTTGTGGAATGACAGATCATTGAACACAGACCTGGAATGACCTTGATAGTCCCTGAAGAGAATACTTCATATTCCTTCTTTCTTAGCTGTCCTTCTCATGAGACAAGGGTTCAATGCCCTGTTATAGAAGGAAGTCAAACCAAGAACTGGGGAAAGGAGAGCCCCGTGAAGTGAGAGAGAGCATGCTTTATGATAAAATGCATTAGTAAATAAGAATAGCTGCAGAAATAGATTTTAAAAATATAAAACCTTGATGAATGGAAAGTATAAGCAATGGAAAATATATTTTTAAATATATGCAATTCTCTTTCCTATCCTGACCAGAGGCTGGCTGAGTTCCAAGGATTTTTTTTTTTTGAGCATGCCTACATTTTTTGTCAGGGACTAAGCAAAATCAAAATCAAGCAGACAAAAATATCAATTTCTACTCAGAAAATGGTAACGCTGGGAAAACAAAAAGAAAGATGAAGAAGGAAATCCTCCCTGTGTAAGTTTGCATCAGTCCCCAGGGTTGGGAAAGCCTGGGTTTGTGAACAGGAATGCAGACGTATCCCTCCCCTTACTGGGTCAGCTGCCAGTTCCTGTTCTTGATGCCTTTTGAACCCAACACAAGGCCTCCCAGTGGCTCCGGTTGCTTTGTGCTTGGCCCTGGCACCTGCTTGCTTACTCCTGGCCTCTCCTTGGTCTGTGAACCTACCTTGCCTTTGACTCTGAGTCCTTGCACAATGCAGGCCCTGTATGATGCTCCTTCTTTTTCTTCCTCCAGTGCTGGCCAGAAGCAGATGCTCATCTGTACCTGTTCAACAATTCCAGTTGAAAAGGAATTTCAAATGATGAATCAGTCATGGGACAGCCCAAATTCATCAGCGCTCAAGAGGCCTAAAAATACAGTACCCCTCCTAGCCTGCTGATGTTACTGTTGGATTTGAAAACCCAACCTGGGTATCTCCTCTCCTTTGAAGCCCTTCTTGAGTGTCCCTGCTGCCCTTCCCAAGCAGCCTGTGCACCCCTCTGCACATCTTTTCTATTCTTTGAACCTTCAAGCACAGAAATAGGGCTTAGATATGTCTGTATAGCCTGCTCCTTGCTTCCTGCCTGCTGGTGGAGGAGATAATCAGTATGAGTTTGTTGAATTTCTCTGATTATCTCTGCTTGCCTTCCTTACTTTCTCTACTCTCTCCCTCCCTCTTTTTCTTTTTTTATATTCATTTTCCCTCCCTTTCTCCTTCCCTCCCTTCTTCTTTCTTTTCCTTTTTATCTCTCTCCCTTCCTTTCTGATACTTGCCTATTATCTAAGACTGTTAATAGACTCTTAGGAGCTGAGCCATGAACGTGCACACTGGGATTTGTTCATCTTCCCAGGAATCTTCCTTTTGCACCCTATGGCTAATGTTTAACCAGATACCTGGGCATCCCATGACCCAGTCAAACTGACTCATAAAATTAGTCATCACGATCTCCTAAATACAATTTGTTTTTAGTGGTGCTGGGAATCCTACAGCCTCATGCATGGCAGACAAGTGCTCTGCCACTGAGCTACATCCCCCACCTCTCCTATGAATATGTTTTAAGAGAAAAGGAAACTGAAGCTCTAAGAAACTTGTTCTATGCCATCAACTATTGAAAGGCAAATGAGATACCTAAGAATTAGTTGTAGAGTTGCAAAGCCTAATTTCCTGTTAGCCCTTCCCTCCTCCTATCTGTATCTGTTGGATATGTTGGAGTTGTCCTCTAGTTATCTGCATGCTGGAAGCTTGGTCTTCAGTGTGGTGATGTGGTAGGAAGTGATGAGATTTCTAAGAGGTGGAGCCGAGAGGAAGGTAATTCTGGTACTGAGAGTGCTATCCTGGGAAGGAGTGGCTGCCACTCTTGTGGGGCTCTGGTTGGTTCTTGGAAGAGAGTTGTTTTGAAAGAGTGAGTCTTGTCCCTGAATCCCTCTCTGTCTCCCTTGCTTCCCATGTGATCTCTCTCACACATGATCCCATAGAATGCTGTGATGCACCTGGCATGAGCCTCTTCAATGGCTGAACATGTGGGCTACATGATTTTCAACATCTGGCCTCCAAAATTGTGAGCTAAATGAACCTATTTTCTTCTCTGTTACCCAGCGTCAGATGTCTTGTTGTAGTAAGGCAGAACAGATTAATACACACCCTAAATATATCACTGCTGACACTATTTTTATTCCTTTACCAAAGTCAGTAGTACTTTAGTAGTTTTGCTCAGTGCCAAGGAACATGAATACTTTAAAATCCAATGCAAAATTGTGTGTGTACACATATGCATTGGTGAGTACACATAAGTGTGCACATGGTCACTGTGTAGGAAGAGGGGTCTCAGGGCCCTGACCTTTGCCTCCTCCACTCCCCCAAAGAAGTTAAGCACAAATCTAGATGTTTCATTTTATTATAACAGATGAGGTGAATTTATTATGTATAAAATAAACACAAAGACATGAGCATAGACAAAAGCCATTTAAAACACTCCCTTGGTTTTCAAAGCACCCCTAGGTGAGCCGAGCCACAGGGGGACCTTGCAGTCAGCAGTGAGACAGTAGGACTGTGGCCTCATCTACACGAATTTGGACCAGAATATCAAGTGCACATTCAGGATAACTACACAGAGCTGTGATAAGCCGTGTCCTACATTCCAGGAAATGTGCAGTGCTCTGAACAAGATGACAGATTTGGTGTTTTATCCAGAAATTATCTTTGTCACTGTCTTGTGGAAATTCAGGTTTCTTGGATCACGCAGCTTTGAAAGGCAATTCCTACTTGAAAATAAGTACCTTTGCTTGCCTCAGACAAATGAGGACATAGAGCAGCTGTGTGCTCAGTGTACACCATAATGTAAAGGACGGATTTATATTATTCATAAAATAATAATATGTATTATGCAACATATTTAGGGTAGCTGGGTCACGATTCCAGGGCTGATGTTTCGAGTCCTCTTGACACCTCTCCTACTGGTAGGTGAGTGCTTTGAAGGGTGGAAGCAGGTTAAATAGTTTTTCTCTTTTCTCATGTCTTTATACCTATTTTATAAAAAAATAAATTTATCTTTTCTTACATAACATAGTTCCACTTTTATGTCATGCCAATCTGAGAAATCATTTTGAACTATTATGAATAATGATCGAGGAGGCATGGTACTCAATGGTTTATGAAGCCATGGGCATCTTATTCCACAGAGACTTCCACTTACTATGCCCACAACCTCACCCTCATCCTCAGGAGGCTGGTCATTACCATTCAGAGTTTTAATTAAATTACTAAGAGGAGCCCAAGATGTAAGATAGCTGGCTCTCTTCAGGAGATCATGTTATTTCGGTGGCTAGCAGAGGAAAGGTGGGACCTGTTCATCCCAAGTGAAGGTTCCCTTCGCTCATTAAAACGGTACAGTTGAAGAAGGCCACGTAGGAAAGTATGGATTTATTTTCAGGCAATGCCAGAGACATTTTTCTCAGTGATACCAGAGGATGACTCTCTAACCACAGGAGTATTTTAAAGGGCCTGTGGTATTTGGCTTGGATCAGGATTCCATCCCTACTAAGCAATTAAGTTGTCTTGGGCAATCATTTGACCTCTAACTGTAATGCTCCCACTTACGAATGAGAGATTATCTGTGTCAGCACATTTTATGCTCGAAGATTTTTGATAAGTGTGTGTTGACTCCATTCAATAGAAGAGGAAACTGAGAAGATACAAGGCTAGATAAGTAGTCCAAAATCTAAGAATAGGTAAGGAGTAGTTTCTATCCAACTGCAAAGTTCATATTGTGATGTATGACCTTTTACTTCTGGTCCTCAAAAGATAATTAACAGTCAGAGTTTATACTTGTTTTTTGTGTGTGTGTTTTCCTAGGAACATACAATAAGATTTATCTGTGTGTGTGTGTGTGTGTGTGTGTGTGTGTGTGTGTGTGCATGTGCTCGCTTACTACTGGTGTACTGTACTAAATAAAACCTTTTCTCAGAGACCCAAATGAGGAAGGAATTACCCTATATAAGTCAGATGTATAGAAAAATACAAAGCTATAGATACTTTTGTAAGAAATTGCCACACACAATTTTGTAAGCTGAGTTCTAAAGTCTACAGATGGCAGCTGGAGACTCAGGAGAGATGAGAGTGTAAGTTGCAGTTGAAGGCCAAGTCCAAAATCAGAAGAAGACCTGTGTCTCAGCTGAAAGAAAAACAAGCAGGGAAAGAACAAATATTCCCTTTCTCAGCTATTTTATTCTATTGAGGCCTTCAACAGATGGGATGAGGGAATAAGGCTCATCTACACTGGAGAGGAAGATGGACTCAATCTACTAATTCAAATATTAATCTCATCTGAAAACACCCTCCCCCAAACACCCAGCATGATGTTTAACCAAGTGCCTGGGCAGCCCATGGCCCAAGCTGACATCAAATTAGCCGTCACAATCCCCTAATATTCTTTCTAACAGAAGTGGAAGTGAGGCTTTAAGGAGGTTATCTAATGTCATAAGCAGATGAGAGGCAGGTATGATATCCAAGAATTTATCTTTTGTGGCAAAAGTCCAATCTCTTGTAAACTCTATCTTCCTTCTATATTTACAGATTTACATAGATTTTATCCTTCCTGGTGGTATCAAGAAATAGAGTAATTGGGAAAGATAGTTGTGATGATTTCTAGTAATCCAAGTAAATTTTCAAAGTCATAGACTGTGAATTTTGAGCTCTGTCTTCTAGTTCCCTTCCTTGAAGGAAAGTCTACTGGTAAAACAGGTAAGGCATTGAAGAATTACCGACATACATCTACTTCAATGATATCAGAAAGAGATAAAACTGGTCAGTTTAAATTTAACCCTATAGCCTCCTGATCTGATCCATGGTCTACTGCACACATGTATCAACCCTGTAAGTTCTATTGCAATACCTCCAAGGGGGAGTTGACTAGATCATGACTTACTTTGCATCTAATTATTTTTTATTCAATTTGCATTTCTCATTATATCATTAGCACGAGGAGGATACTCATAGCTGGGGCAACTAGGAGCAAGGCCAGCATCGCTCCATCTTAGCCAAGATCTTCAACCCAGTTGAAGTGGCTGGTATCCAACAATGTTCTTGGCTCACGCTTGTGGTTATGGATGTTTAATCACTCCACAGTATTCTCTGTATTTGTAGATTTCTACCGATATCTCCTATTAATTTACTGTCCACCCCTTCTGCTTTACCAACTCAGCCCACTGTATTTACCTTCTCCAAGGCAATAGCATTCCCTATGTTATTCAACTTCAGGGTTTTACTTTTCAGCCTCCTTATCTGGAAAATATAGTTGTACCTGCCTTGCTGACTCTATATGTGTTTATTAAACATATATGTAATATTTTAAATTCATGTTATTTTTCTTAATTTAATTGTAATTTTCCCAAATAATACATTTTAAAGCTAAATTATTACAGTACTGTAATATCTGTAAAATGACAGAACATAACACTTGTGGTTTTCATTTCTCTTGGATAATTGCTGTCAATTTTTCTTCAGTGTTTTGTTATTTACTTCCAGAAGGCATCCAAAAAGCATCCTTTTCAAGATAGTCTATGCAAGATCTCTATCCTCCTTGTGGCCCAGTTTTCATGATTTTTTTGTATTTCCTCCATTTTCCTCACCCTGTAATCACTCCCTACCTCTGCCTGGTGTCTTCATCTATTGAATCTCCTTATTCAACCTTTTCAGTCAGTGAACCACTTGTGCTATCCTGGATGAGGAGATCCGTGCACTGTAGTAGAAGATCCTAATGATCCAAACAAGGGTCAATAAATTATATCCTGTAGGCTTAATATGACATCCCTTTGTTTATAAATGAAGCTTTGCTAGAGCATAGTTATCCCCAGTATTGTAAGTATTATTTACAGCTGCTTTCATGCTGCAACAACAGATTAGAAAAGTTGTTACAGAGATTGTAAGATGCAAATACTTAAAATGTTTACCATCTGGACTGTTGCAGTCTAAATGTTTGTGTCTCCCCAAATTTCATGTTAAAAACTGAACCATCAAAATGATGCTATTATGAAGCAAGGCCTGTAGGAGGTGATTATATCAAGGAAACAGAGTCTTCATGAATGGGGTTGGTGCCTTATACAGGAGGCCTGAGAGAACTCCCACTTCCTCTTTTCCAACATGTGAGGTTACGCTGAGAAGACTATCATTGGACAGCAAATCTGCCACAGACTTGATCTTGGACTTTCTGGCCTCGGGGCCTGGGAGAAATAGATTTCTGTCATTTATAAACCACCTGGTTTATGACATTTTGCTATAAAGACATGGATGGTCATTTACAGAAAACTCTGCCAGTCCCTGAACTACACTTTCAATAAATTCACCTATCTCTAAACCATCCTATTCTATCAACTTCAAGATCACCTGGAATTCTTCAAGCCTTCCAGGAATCAGTAGCACAAGATGAATCAGGTTACTTGTCACCATTTCTCCCCTACATGCACTGAGTTTTTGCTTTCTGCTTTCTGATACATCACTTTTCATTTACTTATCTGAACTATAAAATGAAAAGAAAAATGTTGATCTCTCTTTTGCTTTCACTTACATTCTTGTCCTTGAAGATTTATGCATCTTTTCTGATATTTGTTTCATTTTAGTGGTGACGGGGAACTTATCAATCAGTGCTTTTCAGAAAATGTTAAGTCACTTAAAGTATTTCGAATAGGCAAGAATTTAATTTAGGGACTGTAGAATTCAAGGACCCTATGAGAAAAGCTGAAGTTTCAAAGAAAAGTAAAACTCCTACTTATTCTTGGGTCCATCATTGGCTTTCATAGAATCAGAAAGTTACAGGAACTACCAGAAATCACTAGAAGTGGTCAGTAACACTTACGATACTGCAAACTGCACACCAAAAGCATAAACCAGCTGCAAACTGCAGATTCATGGAGGCAACACCTCTGCATTTTCTTACCTAGAAACAATAAAATCTCACCTGGCTCTCTTCAACCTTGCACTCAGAAGCTCTTAGAAACCTAGAATTACTGGCAAGGAATGCTGGGAAATGTGCTCCTGGCCCCTCCCTCTGGAACACGGGAGAGGCAGGAAGTAACATAATGGTGCTGTGTCAGGGCAAGAAAGTTTAATCTACCCTATTTAACTTTTTAAACCCCGCTTTTCCCTTTCTATCATAAAGGTTTCCATGGGATGGAACACTGCACAGAAATAGGGTGCACATTTACACGAGTGTGACCCTGGGCACACCATTAGGCTTTAGTTTCCTGGGTGTTTTGGCTTCTGTCTAGATGTGCTCCAAGACCCCATGTTCTCATAGGTGAGACTTTTGGAAGGTGACTGGATTATGGGGTTCACAACTGACTTGCTGTCAGAAGGTAGGGTCTGGTTGGAAGAGGGGGGTTGCTGGGGGAGTAGCCTGGAAGCGTTCATCTCCCTCCCCACCTCCTCCCTTCTGTCTCTCTTTTTGGACACCATGAAGTGAGCAGCCTTTCCTCCACTATGTCCCTTTGCAATGCTTTTCTGCCCTGGCACAGACAACCATGGACTGGAACCCTGAGCCAAAATAAACCTCTCTTCTAAGGTGTGGATTTGGGGCATGGTGCTGCAGTGATAAGAACATGATGATGACACTGGGTCAAGTGAAGACAAAAACAAGCAGACAAAGCTAGAAACCTGCTTTATGGATGCTATGAAGTAGATATGAGTGTGTTTAAAATGAAAGACCCATCAATGGAAAAGAACAACTGTGAAGACAAATTCATACTGGCTTACGTTTCTGATTCCAAAGAATAGCAGTATATGCCTCCAGGGAGCCCAGTGACAGTCAGTCTCATCTGGGACTTCTTTTCATCTGTTCTTTTATATATATATATATATATATATAAAAGAAGCTATTTCCAACCCTAAATGCAGCAAAATGTCATCACTGAACTTCATTTATTTCAGTCTTCAGCGGCCTCTGGCAGATGATCTAACAGATAAAAGGAACCCTGGGCCCCTTTAAGGCTGAGGAAAAGTGGCTCAGAGTCTACTTTCTATTACATGGCCTTTATTTTCATACAGGGTCTCGAGGTTACATGATGTCCTTCTTGAGTTTGCAATTGCAGTGGAGATTTCTCACTAGAAATGTCCATTACATATATCACATATGTTACAGTCCAAAATGAAGTCTGTTGATATCTTTAGTACAATAATAGAAATAAATACTTTACCTCACTTAAACATGGTTCCGTTCTCCTGTTATTCAATGCTAGTTGTCTTAATTACTTTTCTTTCATTGCTGAGACAAAATACCCAGCACCCAAAGTTAAAGGGGAAAGCGTTTATTTAGCTCACAGTTTGTAGAGGTTTCAGTCCATCATTAGCTGGCTCCAAGGCAGGGTGGCATGGCAGACAGGCATTGCAGAGGAGAAACAGTCCATGGCAGGCAGAAGATAGCAAAGCAAGCAAGAGACAAGACAAACCTCATTCTGTCCCTTATATTGTCTGCATGCTACCAGGACTAGGGCACCTGATTGGTACCAAATCAATTAGTAGACTGACTTCATAATCATCCGTCCTTAATCCTAGAACTCTCAATCCTAGCATTACACCATGAATCAGTCACACACTCTAGATCCAGCCACCTCTGAAAAATCCCCATCTATGACTACACGAGGCTTTGGGGGAACATTTAAATCCAAATCATAACACTAGCCTTCTGCTTGATTACAAGGCTTTTGAAATATGTAGCAGGATGGTGACTCAATGCAGATTAAATTGTGTTTTGTGCTCTGCCCACTCCATAGAAGGAACGGGCCAGAACATCATGTTGAAATCACAGATGTGGATTCTCTTAGAACATGGGAAATAAAGGAGAGTCAAATCACTGAAAATAAATTTATGTAGATGTGTAAGCATGGCATTGTCATCTCAGTGCCCCAAACAGGAAACATTCACAGTTTATGAACTTTGTGAGTTTAAAAAGAAAAATTAACTCAAAGCTTTGGGAGATACTTGAAGAGAAGGAAAAGAATATAGAAAATGCAGATTCACACGGGGGACAAATATTGGAGCCAGTTGTGGCACAGAGGCAGCATCTGGGAAGACTTATGCCCTAGGTCAGGGTTTCTCCATGTATGATTTATAGACCTTTGGGGATAGTGGGTATATGAGGTCAAACCATGTTAATTATATAGTAGGCATTATTGGCTTTTTTTTTTTTAACTGTGCAGACATTTGGCCTGAGATGACATTTGCCCCAATGGTGGGTCAAACAGAGCATGAATCAAGGCAGTGGCACCAGACTACTGGTGGCTACTCTATTCTTCATGGCCACACACTTTCATTTAAGAAATTATTTAAGAATACTTTTGATGAAGCACTAAAAATTAATGTTCTTAACATCAACCTTTGAGTACCAGTCATTTTAGTATTCTGTGTGACTAAATGGTAAATAGCCACAAAGTATAATGATTGCATATCAATGAGGGACAGGTATCTTGGGGAAGCCTTCTTGACCTGTGAATTGTTCACTGCAGTAGTAACTTTTCTTATAGAGCCCCACTTTTACTTAAAGGAATGAGTGACAGAGAAGCTAAAGTTACATAGACTTGGGTAGTTGGTGGATATATGCTCAAAGGTGAATGCCTCTGAGGACGTCCTTAGCTCAGCACTGAAATGCTAGCCGTCTTCCAGAAGTCCCTCAGTCTTGGCCCATCAGGGAAGGCCAGTCACCCTAAGTGAGACTTCATTTCAAGGGAAACAGTGATAGCATTTGTTGCAAGCGATAACATATAAGCTTTCAAGCAAAAAATAGAATTTAAAAAAATTTGTATTGGTCACCCTGAGACTGACAGCTTCCCAGAGCTTAAAGACTTTTCTAAAAAGATGAAGGAGATGCTCATAAATGTGTTATTTTATACTGCATAATAAAATATGCCAACATTTGGAAGGTTTGCATATCTCAGTGAATCTGTATTTTCCAATGGACAATGCATGATGTCTTGAAGTTTTACATGAATAAAAGACCAATTTAAAGTACAAGGTGGACCTATGAATTTTAATATAGCAGAGTATGAAGCATTACTGATATGGTTTCACTTTTACATTGCATAAGAAACTACCATTTTGAATTTTGGTATATTAGCATAGAAGAATATCCACAATTATCTGAAAAAGCAATTAATTGTTCATCCCTGTTTCAATGTTGTATCTGTGTAAGCCAGGATTATCTCCAACCGAAACAACAAATCATGACAAACCAAGTACAGAGAAAGCTCTAAGAATCCAATTGTCTCTTACCCAGCAGGTGATGAGACAGAAAAAAATGTAAAAAAGCAAAAATAATAGTCTTCTCACTCAATTTAAAAATGATAGTTTCTCACTAGCTTTTATCTTACTTTGGAAGATATATATATCTTTCACAAAAATGTGACATTTATGTTCATAGTGCATTTATTATTTATGTCTTTCAATAAAATAATTAATTCAGAAAATTTTACTTAGAGATATATTTATTTCTTCCAGCTCTTTCTACTTATTTCTTTCTGATTATTAGCATTCTAGAATCAATAATGATCATCTTATCACTTCTATTTAAGTACTTGTAGTGCTCATGTTCAATATAATATAATGGGGAAGCACATAGAATATGGAATCAAACATCTCTGGTCTCAGAGAGTGGACTGGTTTCCTCAAGAACACGTTGCTGTAAGAGACTCTGACACCTGATCTGAACCTCTCTTTTGCATGTACCTTCAGTCACTCTTGCTGGAACTCCTGCTGTTAAGGAGTCCTCTGCCATGTAGCCCTCACCAGAGCCAGGCAGCTGATACCATGCTCTTGAATCTCCAGAACTGTGAGCTAAATAAGTCTCTTTTCCTTCCAAAATACCAGTCTCGGGTATTTTGTTTTAATAACAGAAAGTATACTAATCTTGGGGAGAATATTGGTTTTACTGGTTTTTGTTTCCCTCGTTCATTACACAGTACTTGGTATAAAGTAAAAGCAAAATAAATGTTTGATGCATAATAACACCTGGCACTTAAAGAATTAAAAAATTTATAGCATATGCTCATATATATTAACTCATTGAATTCTTTCAAAATCTTATTAGAGAGCCATAACTGAAATTAATATCACTTTATTCTCCTTAAGGATGAGAGAGAAAATAAAGCAAAAATACAACAAAATGAAATTAGATACTTTTCCCAAGATTACACAAGCTAACAAGTAGCAGGGTTGGAACTGAGACACTGATTTTGTCCAATTACTTAATATCCTATACAACATCTGAAAAAATATGAAAGAAAATATTGAGACATACCAATTTTTGACAAACAATATTCTGAGTAAAATAAAATTATTTCAATGGTAAAAAGTAATGTGACTTAATTTCTTAAATGTGCATTGTTTTCCCGAGATAGAAGAGCCATCTAGAATCAGAATTATTTTAAACAATGAGAATAAACAATTTCAAGATGGTGTTTGGTTCTGAACAAAGGATGACAATTTGAGTTCCATTTGTCATGCCAGGCAGAAAGGCATAAAAGATGAATTACAGTCTTATTCTCTGAGTATAAATGGAATCTCACACATCAAACTGCTCTTTTGAATTCTGAGAAGAAATTTAGAAACAAATTAACCATGTAGAATGTCAATAAATCCATTTCTGGTGAAGGGCCTGAACTCTAGGATTGAGGTAGGTGGAGAAAAATGAGAAATTACTGCCTGCTAAAGAATGGGCTGGATATACAGTCTGGTACATGCCATTTTGTTTTGAGGCAAGGCCTGTCTCCATCTGTCCTTTAAAAAGGGTATTTCACATTAAGTCAATGTAGTTTGCCTAGCAGAATCCTGGCCTTTTCTCCTTCTTCCACTCTGTGTGTATTTGCCTTAGGATTCTCCTTAGTCTCCATCCTCACCCTTCTTTCCATTTTTTTTTTGGTTTTGTCTGTCTTTCTTTCTTTCTTTCTTTCTTTCTTTCTTTCTTTCTTTCTTTCTTTCTTTCTTTCTTTTTTTCTGGTACCGGGAATCAAACTCAGGACCTTGCACTTGCCAGACTGGCGTGTCACCACTGAGCTAAATCCCTGGCCCACCCCTTTCCTTGCTTGTCTGCTTTGACCAAAGAATTCTACCCCACATCAAACAGAGCAAGTGGTCTGGGCCATCCCGCCTATGGATTCTGAACTCTTCACTTTACCTGAACCTACTTGTTGGCTTGGACTTGCTAATTCTGGCTTTGGTTTTATTTGTCTGCTTCTGTTTTCTTTTAATTATTCATTTATTATACTATAGAATTCCTTGTTCTATACCAAGGGGTTGGCAAGATATGACTTGCAGGTCAAACCTGGCCTGCACCCTATTTCTATAGATGAAGTCTTATTGGACTATAGGCATGCTCATCCATTTTGTGTTGTAATGGCTGCTTTTGCATCCCAACAGCAGAGTTCATATGTGTCATGAAACAAAAACAATATCTGGCCCTGAAAGGAAAAAATTGTCTGAACCCTCGATACTAATACAAATCTTGGATGTAGCAATTTGGTTACATTGCTACTCTCTGTGTCCTGACTTCCAGCCAGCCCCGATGCCATCCATTCCTCTCCTGGTCTGCTCTTTACTGAGATGATAACCCTCCAGTTTCCTCTCACTGGCAATAGGTACCCAAGGCCAATTAGCAACATCCATGTTGACTTTACTTTCAGAACTATGAGTCTAAGAGGACAGGCATCTTGGCTATTCTCTCCCCTGGGTTCTGCCAATGTAAATTTTTCAGGTTTTGGTTTCTTTCCAATTCCAATTTTTAAAAAACTTTCTAGTCTACTACTTCCTATTGACCTGTAATTAAGAAATACTGATTTGGGTAATGGTTTTCTCCTGTATTACACATGACGACATTCTCCTTACTTGACCAACTGATGCATGCCGTGGCTTGCGCTTGTCCACATGCCCATCCATAGATGAGAATTTTGTTGCTGTTTTCTCTTAAAAACAAGAAGAAGATATTGAGACTAAAGCCATTCCAGCAGTAATGCTTGATTTGTTGGAAGTTTCTCTTCCCCACTGTATTTAGTATCTATAGCTGTGCAAAAAATTACCCCCTAGACTCCTTGGCTTTGAGCCACATGTATCACGTCATGGTGTCCATGAGTCCACGTGTGGTTTAGCTGGGTCAGCTGTCTCAGGGTCACCACAAGCAGCCATCAGAGCGTCGGTCTGAGCTGCAGTCATCTCATGGCTCTCTACCAGGGAAAAATCTGCTTCTCAGCTCACTCAGTGGCTGCAGGCCGGATTCAGTTCCTCCTCAGCTGTTGGCTGGAGGCCACCCACAGCAGCTTCTCCTCACTGGAGCCTATCATCAGCCCTCACTATGACATCTGGCCTCATCAAAGTAAGCAGGCCGGAAGTATCAGGAAGAGCACCACCAGGCCAGAAGTCACCACTTCTTTGTGAACTACTCTTGGAAGTAACATCCTGTCCTTTCTGCCATGATCTTTTCATCAGAATTGAGCCACTGTCCTCCAGGGGAGGAGATGCCACAAAGGTGTAAAATCAGGAAGTGGGGATGATTAAGGGGACATTTGAGAAACTGCCTACCATAGTCACCTTCCAGTATAAAAAAGCACCTACAACCTTTAGGCTTTCTGCAGTCCCTGACCCCTTTCTTGCTCTTCTTGTATTATCCAGGGCCAAGACCAAATGCCTGATACTCTCATCATCCATGCTGGAGCCTTTTCTACAAGCCTCAGCCAGGTTAATATATCATGCCATCAGTGGAACCATTACTCCAAGGGGTTATTGTGCTTTATTTCCCTTTGGATTTAGAAGATGTTTAATGTTTAAGAAAGCTATGGCTCCATCTAAAAGCATACTCATTGTTCCCACTGGAGAACAGAGTTACAAATACTGCTAAAACGCATGCTTTAATGTTACTATCATTTTCATTATTTTTTCTTCCTGAGCAGGAATTAGTCTGTTATGTGTGTCTTTTTGCATTTTTTGGTTGTGTATATTGGCTTGTTTCTTACTCATAGTAAGACTCAAAAATCTCTGTGTGAATATTGTATAAAAAACACTTCTTTTTTTTTTTTTGGGTGCCGGAGATCGAACTCGGGTCCTTGCGCTTGTGCAGCAGGCAGCGAAACCACTGAGCTAAATCCCCTGCCCTAAAAAACACTTCTGATAGAGGCATTTGTGTGTGTTTGTTGTCTCCAGCATGATGAAATGAAGATTAAATTTTTGTAGCCTAAGCCAAAAATAATACCAATGTTCCTTCCACACATCACTTCTCACGGAACCACACAATAAACTCTCCCAATCCACACATCCCCGGTGCTATCTCATAACTGACCTGAAAGGCCAGTCTGAGTTCATATTGATGCCAGGTTTCAATTCCTATGCCAACTATTACAGTCTTCTTATGACACTTTAGCCTTTCTGCTGCCACCCCAAAAACAAAGGAGGAAAAGGAAGTCAGCTCAAGGGGATAAAAAAGAGCTTCCAAAATGTCTTGGCCTACCTACTAAATAATTCTTTAAAAAATAAATAAATAGGTATTGCAAAAAGATAGTTCCCTCCTTTATAGATCACTCTCTGCACATACCCAACCTAATTAGAGTAATTTGTGTTTAAGGAGATATTGATTTTGCATAATGGTTTGCTCTTGTATTACACACCTGACAACATTCTCCTTACTGCAGCCAGACAACAATCTGGTTGACTGATGTGCAGAATCTCTTGCTCTGACGGCTACCCTAGCATCCGTGTCTCAAGGAGAGAAGAGTTCAAATTGCTGGTGGTGGTATTATTGAATATATAAATAAACCAAGAAAATAGCAAACCACAGGAAAGGAAGGGCTGGATTTGTCTGACCTTGTTAAATTACTGTGCTGTGAGACTCTGCTTCTGCAATTAAAATGAGTTTCATTGGTTTTCCTCTTGAATGGGGCCCCCTGCTCTCTCCGAATGATAACTCTGGCCCATCTCAGGGACAGGTAGAATTGAAAAATCTTTTTATTTCCATAGGCTTAAGCCAAACTCCTCCAAACCAGCTATTCCGGAGCTGAGCTGGGGTAGGGCTAATGCCACGGTTGGCAGCTGATGCGAAGCCTCCTTCTAGGCGATCCGAGCCGCCGCTCTTATCCACTTCAGCTGTCTTTTAAAAGCCTCTTTCTCACAAAAGACAGAGCTGCTCTCAAGGGCCTGGGAAAATAGAAAATTTTCACACTGTGATGGGAAACACTGTCAAGAACTGAGACTCTATAGTGAAGCATCAGACGCCAGTGCGCGGTCACAGACATGGTGAGGGGATTGGGCTGTGTGGGAGAAATGCCAACACGAGAATTAAAACAGAGGAAAGCTGGAATTGCAATATTTAAGAAGCAAACAAGACCAATTCACTCTTTAGAGAGTACACAGGCAGTTTTTCATGTTTTGTTTTGTTTTTGTTATGTGTTAACTTGGGTATATATTTCTTCCTCTTCCCATGTCCTTGAATGGGGTCTTAGGACAAGTATGTGTCCACTGAGACCCTGGATATTTGTGCTAGGAGACAAAAAAGTGGCTTGGCTGGTTCATTTGGAGATTAATATAAAGTATTTTCATTTTTGTTTTCCTTGTTCTTGGGGTTCAGTTTTCTATTTCTGGTAGAATCTGCCTCTCATCAAAACCAAAAAGCTAAGAGAGTGTATATCATGTCAAATCATTGTACCATATTTTCTTTTATGGTATTCCTATTTATATCCCAGTTGAGAGAGTGACAGCTGACATCTATCCTGCTATGTATTTAATTTATGTAGTTCTTATCAACAAGGTACCTCAAAACTCAAAAAATAAAGGGCATCGCCAGGTGAGTAGGCTGAGTTGCCCCAGCTGAAGAGGAGAAAAGCTAGAAATTATGCTGTTCTGATGGATGCTCTTTAAGTTGATATTGACTTATACAAAAAGTAGGTTTCAAACAGTTTTAATATACAGGACAATGCACCATACAGCAAAGAGAGTTTTTGAGCTTTCAAATATTCTGGGACTTCATCTTCCAACAGAAATTGCAATTTCATTAGCATTTATGACTAGCTTTCCAATGATGTTTGCCAAAGGGATGAAAGCAGAAACAAAACAAAACAAAGCAAAACAAAACCAAAAGCCACAGCAGCCCTTCCTCAGGCTGACACAGAGGTGCTAATTAGTGACGATTTTCTTCTGTGGGCAATGGCTCGGGATGCTAAGCATTGTGACCGCAAACCTATTTCCATTATGCTCAGGAAAACAACAAACACAGTAAACAAAATGAAAATTCTTCTTTCCAGAGTTTTTTGTCAACTAATGGCTTCCAATATATGAAGCGTTATTAAGCAGAGGATTATGAGAAGTTATTATCTGAAGAGAAAATTAGCCCCTGTTAAATAAGTTCAGGTGAGCTGAACTTTCCAACAGTGAGACTGTTACAACATAAAATAAACTTTATAGAGGGAGGTGGGAGCAGCATTCTTGTGACAATGTTTTTAAATCCATGTTAGCTTTACTCAAAACTTGTAATTTTCTAAAGTGGAATCTTTGGTGAATCAACCCATTACAGCCATGCACACTTGACTGCCAGTTTGCTGCCACATCCTGTGCTTTCTTATCTCCTTTCATTCTCATAACTGTGAAGAAGGCATTGTTAGCCTTATTTTCCAGATGGTGAAGATAAGGGTCAGCGAGGTTGAATCAGTTCCCTACAGTCATGAAGCTAAAATGTGATAGAGCCAGGATTTAAACCAAAGGCTTTGATCATCCAATTCAAAATTCTTTATCCGTCTCAAAGAAGCTTGAAGATAACACCAGGGCCCTAGAGCCTAGACAGAATTCCTGTTGTCTGGATGAATAAACCCTATTCAGTACCACAGAACAATTTATAAATGGGTTAATTTGATAACGTATTCTCCATTCTACCTGATA
The DNA here is from genome assembly GCF_053883595.1 of Heterocephalus glaber. NCBI lineage: Eukaryota > Metazoa > Chordata > Mammalia > Rodentia > Bathyergidae > Heterocephalus > Heterocephalus glaber. The sequence goes on along the minus strand of NW_028258357.1, from coordinate 15,680,384 downwards.
CTGTGAGAACACAGTCTCGGGAATCTTTGAAGCAGAACTATTTATTCAATAAATATTTATTGGGCACATACCATGTGTCAAATACTGTGCTAGTTTCTAAGCTTTGGAAAGGGATGCTTCTCTGAAGGTTGCTTTTCCTGATTGTCCAAGGCAGGGCTTCTCAGCAGAGGGTGGAATGGCAGAGTCTCTAGGTGTCTCTAGGTGAAAAGGAAGGAAGAAAGAAACAGAACTTGGGAAAGGAGGAAAAGTTGTGACTTTGAAGAAGAGAGAAGGGCAGCTCTCATGTTTATTGCAGGTACATATGGAATCAGCCTATGTGTCAATGAATAGGTTGATAGGTAAGAAAAATGTAGTATAGATGATGGAATACAATTCAGGCTTTTAACAAGAAGAAATCTCATCATCTGCAGCAATGTGGATGGATCTAGAGGGCATTATGTCAAGTGAAATAAGCCAAGTGCAGAAAGACCACATGACACGCTTATATGTGTAAGCTTAAAATGTTCAACTTACAGAGGCAGAGAGTAGAATGGTGGTTATCAGGGACGGAAAAGATTGGGGAAATGTTGGTCAAAGTATATGAGTTGTGATCATAGATCTATTTTCATTGTGCCTAGGAAAACAACAAATCCAATAATACATAAAATTTCAGTTAAGGTAGAAGGAGTAATTTCATGAGCTCTATTATATATCATGACGACTATAGTCATGGTGACTATCATATAGTATTCTAGAAACTGCTATGACAGTTTATTTTTCAGTGTTCTCACCATAAAACAAGATATGGGAGGTAACATATACATTCATTAGCTTGAGTTAGCCATTTCATGAAGTATACATCTATCAAAACGTCATCTTGCATACCATAAATGCATACCATTTTTATTTGTCAATGTAAAGGCATAAATAAATAATTAAATCATTGAATGAAAAGATAGGAGCAGTGTTAGACCTTTGGAAAATATATGTTCAGTTAACAATCACTTGAATTTTGAAAAAGGCAAATTTAGAAAAAGGCACAAGGCATGTTGTGCAGTGGATTGGGAATACCCTTTGTACAAGTGATGGGTTAGGATGGAGAAGCTGAAGTCCCAGAGGTCTAGGTCTCTATAGGGGAGAGAGCACTACAGAGTACTATTGGGGCAAACCCAGTTTTCCTTGTCACAGCCATTAAGAATGAGAACCACAGCCTCTCTAGGCTCTCTACTAGAACTGGGTTCAGATGTCAGACCCTGGTCAGTTGAAAGCAATCTGACTCCAAGGCTAAGACATAGTTTGCAGATTATCAATTACATTCTAAAGGAAGAGAAGGTGCACAGACAAAATAACATCAATATAGATGACTATTCTATAATCATCTCAGACTAGCCATGAATCCCAAGGTAGGTTGAAATGCAAAAGGTTGGAAGGTGGCACAGAGCTAGAGAGACGATAAGATATGGTAGAGGATCCGTAAGGAAGAGTTCGAAGCAAGCTGATCGAGAAGCCTACTTATTTGGTGACCCATGTGGAAAGTTTGAGAAATGCTTTGGGCCTTGGTCTATTTGTTAGAGTCCTGAACTCCTTGTACAGCCTCTAAAGTCCAAAAGAATTTCCAAATATCTTCTCATTTCTTGAAAACCGTAGTGTAGAATGCTGAACATAATTCACTGGAACTGTTATTAGTAATCTTAGTCATAATCTATTTTTTCAATATATTTCAGTTTCCATGAATTTTTCACTTGTTTCTTATCACACCTTTTCATTTCATCCTTGTTATGGTTTATATATAGATGTCACCCAAGAGGATCTTGGGTAGAGCTCTTTGGAGGGTGATTGGATTATGGGGCTTATACCAACTTGCTTTTAGAAAGTAGGGTCTAGTCAGAAGAGGCAGGTCAGTTAGAGGTATGGCCTGAAAGGGATTATCTCTTTTCTTGGCTCTCCTTCATGCTTTCCTTTCCCATTGTGATACCATGAGTAGATTTTCCTCTGCCACTCTACCTGCTGATTATGGATTAAAACCTCTACAAACTATGAGCCAAAATAGAACTCTCCTCCTTTAAGTTGTGGGTGTTGAGTATTGCTCCTCAGTGGTGTGTAAAGTGTCTATGACAGACTGTGGTACCAGAAGTAGAGTCATTGCTGGGACTGTTACCTGACCATGTCATTCAAAAGCTTTTGGAACTGGTTTAAGGGAGGAATTTGGAAAGGTTTGGAGATGCCAGCTAGAGAAGCAGCCCTAGAATGCTGTGAGCTGAGATTGATGGAAGACTCTGGTCAGAGCTCAGAAGACCAGAACGCTGACGATAACACAACCAGTAGGACCAAGCTCAAGAGATTTCACTTAGGAAGAAGAACTCCATTGGCAATTGCACTCCCAGTCATGTGTTATGTTCTGGTGAAAGGTTTGTCTACATTTCATTCATGTTCTGAGACTTTGCAGGAGACTAATATTAAGGGCAGGAGACTAATCTGGTAAATGAAATTTCAAGGCAGCCCAATATTCAGGCTGTGGTATGAGTATTAATGAGGGCTTTTAGCCAGCTCTATGTTGAGAATCAAGAGCAAAAGGCACAGTTTAATGATTTTAAAAGGTTTAAGTTTGGCCAGAAAGGAAAAACCTGTAAAATTGGGGCCAGCAAGGTTGGAGCCGAGGAGAATTTGGTTGCTGAAAAAATTAGCATTAAAAATAAGCCTAGTACCTTGGATTAGGATAATGGGGAAAATGGCTTGAGAACATGTTGGGAAAGAGCAATTCTGCTCCTTTCAGCCTGCAAAAGTGAAAGGTTTTCCTGCGAGAAGAGAACCCCAGGGCATTCTGTTGGAGAAGGGCTCCCAAGGGAACTGATTCCTTGGGATTCACTTCACCAAGCCCAGGCATCCAGGCAATTCTGTGGCCTCTGCAACCATTGGCAAGATGCAAAAGGGTCTGGTTACTGCTCCAGCTGAAGGCAGACCTTGGCATCATCCAAGTGGTGCTGGTTTTATGAGCATGAAGAATGTAAGGCTTCCACTCAAATTTCAAAAGAAGGCTGGGGAGGCCAGGCAGTCTGCCCCTGAGATGATTGTGTGAGAAGCTGGGAGACTGAAGCTGAAAATCCAGAGGAGACCCCAGTTAGAAAAGTCAGGAATGTGGAATGTCCGAGGAAAGCTGCAGGGATTGAGAAGCCAGCCCAAAAGAGAAGACATAAGGGTTGCAACCACCATCAGTGCTGTAGGGATATGGCCACATTTCATCACACTTTACCTCAGTGCTGGACATGGAGCTACAGGAATTAATGTTTGCCCTGCTGAATTTTGGTCTTAGTGTAGTCCTATTTCTTTCTATCCCCGTTTCTCCCTTTTGGAGTGGCAATGTTTATCCTGTGCCGTTTTATGTCAGCAGTTTTAAACTTCCTTTTTGATGTTTTACAGGAGCTCACAGCTAAGAGTTTGCTTGGAGTTTCAGAGGAGACTTTGGACGTGGACTTTTTGGCAGTGCTGAAACTGTTAGGACTTTTGCAACTCTTACAGAGGGACTAAATGCATAAAAAGGGTGCCTATGAGTCTCTTGGGGACCAGGGCAGAATGTTATGGTTTATGTACAGATGCCCCTCACAGAGCTTCCAGACCTCTTAAGTGGGGCTTTTGGGATGGTTATTACATTATTGGGGCTTATAGCTGAATTGGTGTTAGGATATGGGGTTGGAAAAGGTCACTGTGGGCATGGCCTGGAAAAGTTTATCTCCTTCCCCGGAGGACCCTTCCTTCACTCTCTACTTCCCTGCTGCCATAGCCATGTGTAGCTTTTCCTCTGCCATGCCCCTCTGCCATGCTGCCCTTCCTTGGGGCCAGTCAACTATGAACTGAAGCATCTATAAAATGTGAGCCAAAATCAACCTGTCTTCCTTCATTTTTTGTGTTGCATATTGTGTGCCAGCAATGAGAAAAGTGCCTAAGACAATCCTACATCATAAGTCATACAAGAAAGCAAGACTGCACACTGAACTGCATTGGAAGTTTTGCATTCCACCGTACTCTTCAGATTCTGCAGCATGGACACCCAAAGGACCACTTGGGGAATCATTAAAACAAAGCAAGTGGAAAAGCCAATCCATAGGCCAGATCAGCTACTGGAGAAGGGAATGGTAAGGGGCCAGGCTGAGTCCATACATAAATTAGTCATTTCACTCTTTTTTGTAGTATTGGGATTTGAACCTTCGCATTGAGCTACATCCCCAGTCCTTTTCCAATTTTAATTTGAGACAAGATCTTGCTAAATTACTAAGTGGCCCAAGCTGGGCTCAAACTTACAATCCTACTGCTCCAGCCTCCCAGTGTGCTGAGATTACAGGTATATGCCGCCATGCCTCACTAATTTTGTCCTTTTATAAATAAATAAATAAATAAATAAGTAAGTAAATAAATAAATAAGTAAATAGCCTGAAACAGAACATGCAACATTTGAAGCTACCCTTTTAGGCATGATTGACCCCAGTGAACTCTTGGGTAATGCAACTTATTAACTGTGGGAGAAGCTGCCTGTGGAGTCAGTGGAACCATGGATGGACATTTCACGGCAGCCATGGTGGTTTTACACCTGGGATTACCATCACTGGAGGGATCAGCTTTGACATCAGGGGTGACCACTGCTGATGTCCACTCAGATATCTTCTGACTCAAAGGGTGAATAAACATGGACTCAAAGGAATAAGCAGTCTTGGCTTCCAAAAGGAAACTTCTCTGTGGTTAAAGAGTCAGTGAAATTATCACAGGAAAATGTGGGGAATTAGCAAAGAACAATATTCTGTTTTGATGGGAAATTGCTTCCCAGTTAAATGCTTACATTTCCCTATCAATAATCCCTAAGCACAGCAATCTAAATGAAGCCTGCTTTCATCCTTAGAAGAAAGACAAGGAATCAGTGTTTGTGCCACTACTCAAAAGACAGACAATGCAATGGTTTACAGCCATTTGTTCATTCATTCCTCACTCATTTATTCATTCAGTAGTTACTCAGTAGCACCTATCATAAATATAATGCCCCATCCTCAGTAAATGACATACAGTGATGAGCCTGTGTGTTTGCCCTTTAGCCTCATCAAACCTGGAGTCTACCCAGGAAGTTATAAAATAAGCAGTTACAAGTGCTCCAATCGGACTCACCATGTGGAGGCCAAAGAGTCAAGGGATATGGAGTTATTCTGAGGGCTCACAAAGACCAACCTTCTCCAAGAAAGGGCTATTTAAATTGAGCTTTAAGTGGAGACTCTGAGCATGGGCCAGAGAATTACACGTGGAGGGTCCAGCGTGCCACCCTTTCGTGAAGATTTTATTCTGCTGTAATGCTTCCTTCCAGGAACATGGCGGCTTGTCAGCAAGGGGTAGCGAACTTGGGGGAGATGCATAAGTCTCAAGACAGCTAGGACACATCATTCAAATGAAATTCCCATCAATAATCTCCCTCTTTGTACTTTAATTAATGTGTGTCAAATGCTTTCCTATCTTCTGTTCAGATCTGTGCCCATATTCAGTATTTCCAGGCATCTTCCAAAATGGTGATAGGCAGGCTTCCAGCAAAAATAGCCATTTTTTTTCCTTCCCCCCTTCCATTAGCCATGGCCTCTTGCCATGTAGTCTCACAAATGGACACAAACCAATCAATCACCCTTATAAAAATGTCAAAATTCATCCTTCCCTACTGTGAAATGAATACACTGACCTTAACACAAATGTAGAAATAAATAAAAAGAAATCTATCTCCACCATGGACCTCTCACTACCTCGCTTACATTTCCACACTTTTCAGTTTGACAAAACTGACATTGCCAGGAAAGAATTGTTGGGGTTTTTTTCTTTTTCTTTTTTTTTTTTTTTCTGGCTTTCTGAAAAAAATGGTGGTAAAACCTGGAAGCAGATAAATATTATTTCCTAAAATTTACTGTTAAGAATTTATTTACATACAGGCTCTGCTGTCAGGAAATGCAGATAGGAGGAGACATTATCTGTTCAGAAGGAAGAAATGAGAAAGAGAGAAGGATTAATTCAATCGAAGGGGAAAGATATTCATTTTATATTGTCTTTTAAAACTAACCAAAATGAGTTATGTCAATCTAGAAACCTACCACTTAACGAGGGTGTCTGGATCAGTCAGTATCAAGGTCTAGAGTACATGGCAGAGGAAAATGGGTACTCCGAAATTGGCGGGTCTCAGCTCAAGTCCTGGCTCTGTCATTGGCCAGGTCTGTGACCTTGTGCAGGTCACTTACTCTCTTTAACCTTCCATTTGTTCATCTGTAAGAAAGGACAGTGCTATCTACCTCCAAGACTTCTGTTGTGGGTAAGTATTGTTTTCACAAGTCTGGGAAATCATTTGACTCTTTTGATTCCAAAACTTTATTACTGTTGTTCTTTTGTGTTATGTATTAGAGTTTGAGACAGTGCCTTACTATATAGTCCAGGCTGGCCTGGAAATTACTGCATAGCCCAGGTTACAGGACTGTAATCATCACTGGAGCAACAAACTCAAGGCATGAAGTTTGAGAGAATCACCCCACTTTGGGCTCTTGGGAGAGAACATGTGTTCTACACCTGGACTATCAGAGCACCACAACCTCTGATCAAGGAGCGGCTTAAAGGCCAGGCCTGTGACATAGGTTGGGACAATAAGCTTCTCCAAAAGGTATTTCAGCACCTCTGGGTGCTGAAGTTGCCAGGCTGCTAAGAATTAGGGCTAAGAAAACCTTAGGGGAAGCCCACCTACCTCTGAAACACACAGAGAAAAGCAGAAATGGCCAATGGATAAAGATGACTCAGAGTCCTTGGATCCTGTTGCAGCTCTGGACTTTTTGGTTCCAGAGTCAGTAAAGTCTCCTTTTATGTTATGATGTTCAAGTTAGATTTCTGAAAATTTTAATTGAAATAAATTTAATTACATATGAGTTTTGGAGAATTCAACATGGTGTACATAGGCACTTTGAACCTGGTATACAGTAAGAAGCCAGATTTGGAGACTACTGACCCAGCATGGTGATGACTTGGAGGTAGGACCAAAGGCAGCAGGGTGACAGAGTGGATTTTATCTGAGGGGATGAATTTTTAAATTCAATAACAGGAAACACTCTGGCACTTAAAAAATAACTTGAGTTAAACTGATTTTCTAAACTGCATACCAGCCCCTAATCAGTTTGGTCTCTCTTTACTGTTTTCCTTTAATTTTATTTTAGCTTCCAGCCTTATGTGTTTGACTATGGAGGGTGGGAAAAGGAATTTCTCTGTACTCCTCAGACTCCTTTCTGCCATTCTGTGCTTTCTTGCATTGAGTCTTAATTTGATCAGCAGTTATGAAAAGGCAACATTAATCCTGGAGAAAGGGACATTGTTCGTGGCTAGACAGTTTCAGTATTGCTTCTAAAGTGAAGTGTTTTGTGTTCGTATATGAGTTTTGCCCCTTGGGATGCTACAACTAATAGATCTGAGAAAAGGAAGGGGAACAAAGTTGCTTAGAATTGGACAGATGACACCTGAGAAGTCATGAGATGATGCCACAAGAAGTCCTATCAGGGAGCATAGCAAACTCTAGACCCCAGCTCAGCTCCTGAATAAGAGGCTCCCAGAAGAGGCTGTTGCTGGTCATGTTGCTGGTCATGGAAGCATTGGTGGGGATAGGGGGCGAATGAGGAGGGGTGACAGAAAAAAGGAAACACTCACATCCATTGCGACAGGCCAGGCTCTTGTGTCTGGTATCGCAAGCCTAAGAAATTCATTCATGACTATTATAGCAATCATTTATACAGCACTTACTAGATCCCAGGCACCTTGCCATGTGATTTCTGTGAGTATATCATTTTTATCCTTCCAGTAGTCGTTAAAAGTAGATACTATTATAACAGACCCAGAAAATGAAGTTTAAGGCTTGAGCAACTTGGGCAGTCCTTGCCATGTTCTTAGTCACCACACTGTACTGTCTCCTGAGTGTCTATTATATATCAGGCCCTGGGCTAAGCCCCAAGGATATAGGCATGAGTAAAATACAGTCACGGAACTATCAATCTAGTGGAGGAAATTAGTGAATAGCCAGTCACTCCTTCAGCACCTTTGACAGTGTCTGCTACAGTGCCTGGTCCGTGGGAGACAAACAACAGATGTCTATTGAACAGTGTGTGGATGGAGAGATGGGTGGGCAGGTGAAGTTTAGCATGGTATTATATGGCTGCACTGAAAGAAGTGAATTGGCTGATGTTATGAGGTACAGAGGACTCAAACTCTGATACTTGCACTGAGCTTTGAGGTAGGAATACAAGTTTGCCAGCCAGTGATTATCATCATACAAGGTTGACTTCATATCACAATTTCACCATCACTCTGCCCTAGCAAAGCAGCTCTGAACTTTCTTTTATCCTCCTGAGAGCAAAGGCCAGGTCGCAACCTGATCAGTGTTCGTTCATTCTCCTCCCTAGGGCACTGCCCAGCCTTTCTCTCACATCGCTTTTCTCTCTCCACTCCAAGACAAATGCATCAGCCCCCAGGAGTGGCATGTGTTGCCCATGAGCCTCGTGTCTGCATTTCTTAAACTAAGGATCATTAACATTTGAAGAGCAAAGTGTGAAGTTTCAGTTCCCCATAAATAATCATTACAAGAATCCTAACAGTAATTAACAAGGCAGCAATAACAACAAAGATGTCTTGCTTACATTACGCACTACTTCATGATATGCAATGGCCTTCTAATGTACATTATTTAATGATAGGTCCCAACAGTCCCCTGCGAGAGAAAAGGCAAATAATTCTATCATTTGATGTAGATAGGATTCCTGCTCAGAAGAGAGGAGATGAATTATTAGATGATCACATCTAGCTGGGAATTATCAGATGATTACATCTAGCTGGTTCAATACTGGGGATTGGACTTCCTTTCTCATTGAGGCTCGTGGTGGCCTGGTTAAGCAGATGTTTGTGCTCTCATGCTTGCCATTGAGTAGACTGAGTTCTAATAAGCGACTTCTCTAGGGGCTTGCAGGTAGTAAATGACAGCTGTGATGGAAAACCAGCTATTCTCACCCTCAGTGCAGTGCTTCATGCATTTGAATTCTTCTTTCCCCATTCTTCAAGAGATTCAGAGAGCTAATGACCAGGCATCTTATCTTCTTAGAGGGCTTGCATATGGACTATTTCAAATGTTAGGACTCTTGACAATAACTGGACACAGGCCACCAAACCCCAGCCCACCTGGCTATAGAATACAGATTCCTAGGTCTAGGCCCTGCTCTCAAAAAAGCTGTTAGGTATCTGAAGTTTCAAAGTTTGTCTTGATCTCTTCAGTTTTCATTTGGGACCAGGGTCTTCCTCCTCCTCTTTCTCTTCCTCCTCTTCCTCTTCCTTCTTTTTTGACACTCCTTCACTTCATTTAATATTCTTTTATTGTCTGTTGTGCCCTGGTATTTAAAATAATGCTTTGGTTCTTAGGAAGGTGAGATTTGTGTATGAGTGTATGTGAGTATATTAGGAGGAGACCTATTCATAATGCTTCTTAGACTCTTATAACATATGACAACATCCACTGCTACTTGCTAATCATATCCTAAGAAGAATTCATAGTCAATACGATCTCTCACCCTTGGAGTAGATGCACCTGAATGGTAAGAACATAGTTACAAATAGCCAATCAGATTCCTTGAACACATATACCATAGGAACTACTGCTGCAAAAGCTGGGAGAAATGGAGGAAAGGCTGGAAATCTAAGCTTAGAGATGCCCTGTGTGGCTAGAGTGCCTTTGCTGTCGTGACCACTAGTAGAAAAGGTGCTGCCCACTCCCAAAGCCAATGGAAGGAATGCGCTGTCAAGCCAGGAGAAGAATGAGGTGCCAGATCAAGAGAGCTATGAAGAAGTTGGCAAATGTAGTCTAATAAAAAGGAAAGACTTTGTGGAGCTGGAGCTGGGGAGATGCATGCTCCAATGGGAGGTCAGAGTTGAGAGGACCAAGGGAAAGAGGAAGCCAGGCCACAGCAAAGGAGGCTGGAGAAGAGGAGCTTAGAGAAGACAGGGAGAGAATCCCCTGTCTTAAGACTGGACAAGGGTGACCAAGCCTGGAGATGGAAAAGTGGGAGCCAGTGGGAATAAGAGGCTCCAGACAGAATTGGCTGACTTTGCCAGTTGCCAGGTGTTGGCAGGGAGGTCTCTGAACAACAGAGAGGGGAGGGCAATGAAGTTCCCAGATGCAAACCGGTTTCCTTGCCATTCTGTCCTGATGGTGTCCAGGTTAACACCTCTATTACCACAGAAAAACCAAGGGCATTTGTATTGCCACATGTGGTCAGGGCTTCTGATTTATATCCTGTCAGAAAGATCTATTTCCCTGGTAATAGCCACGTTTCCACTGGTGATTTCCTTCCCCCGGGGACCTGAGATTGCAGCCAGCTCTGTAGCCTCCTGAGACATATCTCCTAAATGTTCCCTGTGGAAATTGCTCCTGCAAATATTCTCAATCAAAACCCAATAAAATGTCTGAAAGCTTGTACTGCCCTAGAGGCTGGGAATTGCACACTGAAATCATACCCCGGCATATTAAACAAAAGATCAATTCCAGCTCCTTTCCAACAGTACAGAGTTTGGGAATTACAGCTGGGTCTTAATCATCTAAGAGCTGCCTTTGTTACCACATTAAGAATATTTATCTATAATCTTTAGGCACTTAAGGATAGTAGCACATGGCAGACATGCTAAACCTATATTGAGAGCAAGGGCAGTTTGTAAACAATTACCATTCGGAGAATTTCTTCCTCTCTGAAGATTTTGTAAAAATCCTGTTACACTTTCTGTAACAAAATGTCACAAAGGCAGATATTCGTAAAAGCCAAACCTCAGGAAGTACTGCTTCTTCCCTTCCTAAGAAAGTTATCTTCTGGTGATACGTTAATTGGAGGACAGCATGCTCTGCTGAGACAAAGGGTAAGTGGTTACCCAAGCAAGGTGAAAGCTTCTTTCTCCCTTGGTACTAGTCCAGGCTGAGCAGTGATCTAGGTATCATTCCAAGAAAAGATTTCTTCTCTCATGCTGCTCACAGGATGGTTGAGATTGTGTCACCAACACCGTTCATCAGCGTATATTAGTGACACAGAGCAATGAGATCCAATTTGGTATATTGGTCTCTACATATAATATATTTTTGATTATTTTCTTCCTTATTACTCCCTCTCCTTGGCTCCTTTCCCCATCTCTAAACCAGTCTCCTGTCATCTCCCCTTAATTAATTTAACATATTCAACTTCCTGAGACTGATTTATTTTGCCTAATATGATAGTATCTAATTCCATCTATTTCCCTGCAAAAGCCATGGCTTGCTTCTTCTTTATGGCTGAGCAATAGTCCGTTGCACCAGCGCCACTTTTAGGTTGCAGCTTGGTGGAAGGGAGAAAGCAAAGCAGAGGCAGCAGTTTCCTCCTGAGGATGATGGCCAAGAGTCAGCGATATTACTTCTATCAGTATCACTATTGGCCCAAACTTAGTTACATGGAACTGGGTAATGTGATAGCCAGGGACACTGAGGAAGGATTAGCTGTCTCTGACAAAGTGCTTTATTCCTAAGCACGATTCCAGAGAGCTTTTTCTCAGGATGCGTACTGAGCTTCTTGAGGTTCTGGATTTTCCAAGCAGTCTCAAGGCTATGTGCCTTGCATACTGCTCTTCCCTCCTAGGATACCTTTGTTTTCCCTCTCAGCCAGCTGGACACCTGCTCATCTTCTACAATGGGTCTCAGGGGCTACTGCTTTCAGAGGAGCTCTCAATGCACAGGTTACTTTTCTCGCTGGATGGTGCTTCTCCCAGAGACATGACTCTTTTAGGGGGGGAGTACTGGGGAGTGAAGCCAGGACTCACTGAATTACAACCCAACCCCTTTTAAGAATTTAAAACAGGGGCTCACTAAGTTTCCCAGCCTGGCCTTGAATTTGTGAACATCCTGCCTCAGCCTCCTGAGTAGCTAAGATCACTAGCAGGTGCCACCATATCTAGTTTAAGAGACTTCATGATTTAATACATTTTAATTCCTTGGTTTTGTTAGATTGGGAGTTTCTCGATCCAGACTATACTTTAGAATGGGGGCTTTTAGGGTTTGTGTGTGTTTTTGTTTCCCAAGAGTTCATAGATTGGAAGCTTTCCCTGCTTCCCCACTCAGAATTAAGAGGTGGTGGGGCTGGGTGTGGTGCTGAACACCTGTAACCCTAGCACTCTGAGAGCTTCAGGCAGGGGGATCACAAGCTCGAGCCAAGCCTGGGCAACTTAGTAAAAACTTGTTTCAAATAATAATAATAATAATAATAATAATAATAATAATAATAATGATGATGATGATGATGATGATGATGATGATGATGATGATGATCTGGGAATGTAGCTCAGTGTGAAGGCCCTGGGTTCAATTCCTAGTACAATGAAAAAAAAGAGGTCATGCGGCCTTGAAGAGCTGTGACCTAGTTATTAGTGTGCTGTCCTCCTTGGAAGGAATCAAAGTAGCTTACACGGGACCCTGGCTATTTCTTCAGAAACTTATTATAAAAGAACAAGCCTGGCCACTCTAAGCCTCTCTGGTTTCTTACGTCATCATGTGACTTCTCCCTGTTGAATGTGCCTTATTAGGAAACCATTTGCCATGAGCCCTTCGATAGCACCAAATGATGCTATCACTATGTCCTTGAATCTCCAGAACTATGAACTAAACAACTTCTTGTCTAAAGTACCCAGCCTCAGGCATCTTGGTACAGCAACAGAAAATGCACTAATGCAGAACTCTAGTGTGAGCCAATTGAATCACAATCCCTGGGGCCAAGGCCTCAGCACTCGGATTTTAAAATGTTTCCTCAGTGAATTTAATATACAGCTAGAATAAGGAACTACAGAACTAGCTTAAGGGCAGAATTTTTACCCTCTAGACCATGAACACTTGTATCTGGCATTCTACCGACAATCAATAAATTCTCAGTGAGTGAACAAATGAATGAATGAAAAATGACTTCCTATGTATTAAACTAGACCCCAAACAGGAATTTACAATTCACATCATTTCCTTGAACACAAAATACTAGCACCAGAAGGCACCTTTAACATGATAGAGATTCATCATGTCTGACAGAAGAGAAAACTGTAGTCCAAAAAGGTGTCATGGTGAGCTTTAGTAGAAACCAAGTTCATGGATACTAAATTTGTGGGCAGTCACACTGAGGCTCAGATTTTATGCATCTACCCACTGTTTTAAACATAGATGCATTCCCTTTGCTTCATCTTTGGAAGAAAAACTGAGCTCTAGTCACCAGACCACACTGAATTGAAAAGAAATATTTCTCATTCTCCAGACTTGTGTTCATTGTAGGGCATTCATTCGTTGTTTGGAACCTGCTCATTATACTGTTTTACTATATAATGAAGACAAATGCTTGCAGTTTAGCTACAGATTTGGTTAATGACAAGATGTATAATAATACAAGATAATAGGGCCAGGCCATAGCATTCTAATTAAATATTTTTTGTCAGATTCTTTCCCTCATTAATCTTCTTTTATTTACCATGTTTTATGGCTATTTGGCTTCCCACCTTGAATATATGTATACATGTAATTTTAAGAACGGGAATAGTTTCAAGGTTTTATGGGAATTGGGCTTTCTCCTCTCTGTATGTGTTTATCTGCAGACAAATCATTGAGTTTAGAAGGGAATACATCACACATTATCCAGACAAGGCCTCTAATTGGTATGCTAGCCCACGCAAAGCTATCTGATTGCATTCAATAACTGGCAGGGACAGAAAGCATTTCCAAGGGAAATAATATCTCTCTGTGAACCTGGGAATATCTATGTAAGAACTGAACAGTAAACACCAGTCTTAATTTTAATGTCTCACATTATGCAAAATTTTCAAAAGACAAGGTCTCTGCTATGCAAGCTCGCCCCTCGGGACAATGATGCTATCAGAAGACTGTTATAGGAGTCAATGTCAAGTTTCCAACTGCTCAGAGACTCAGTCAGAGGTTTAGAGCACCAACATTTCCAGATCATCATTTTCTGTCATAAGCAAAAGTATTTACCTATTAAGAACTGTCAAAGCCTGAGACTCCACAAGCTCTCTGGCTGCCAGCAATAACCCCTTTAGGTGGAGTTTTGATGGGGCAGTGTTTAGGTTCTAATGGCCCTTAAAACTGCAAGGTGCAAATGTGAAATGATGAAATCCAGACTGCAATGGCCATTTGCAGAATGCTCTTTGCAAAGCTGCCCAGAGATTTGGCGGTCGATGAGGCATCTCCATCAAAATGTGCTCCCGGAAATGTGTTCTCCGTGATACCTGCTTCATTTAATGGTGCTCATTCTCACCCTCCACCACCCCCTTCCCACAACTAAGGGTGATTACTCCGACAGCAAGCTGTGTCCCACCCATCATTTCCTGTCAATTTTTTGCCTCTGGAAAGGATTCTGTTTGGGTTCTTAGATTAATTCTCTAGGCACAACATTTGGCTCCTCTTCGTGCTATTTCTGTTCAAAATGGATATCCTGGGAGAGTTCACTGAGCAAACAAAACTTAGACTATGATTTAAACACAACACACCAATTACAAGTTTGAAAGGGGAATAGGAAAAAATTCAAGGATAACTTGCCACTGAAATGTGCACTAGACATGAAGCACTGTGGGAATTTAGCAATACACACCTGGTGATGAAGGAGCAAGACTGACTCTCGACCTCCCATCCAATAATCGAGATTGGTCCCCAGCCAGCACTTATATCAGGTATGTGCATACCTGGTGGGCATTAAACTCAAAACAGAAAAGGACTAATAATAATCACACAGCAGCCACATAACCATCAACAGGTGATTTTTACAAACCATGTAGTGATCTCCCTTCCCAAAGGTGGCCCTGGATAGCACTCAAAATATTTCTGGAGACTAAGTTCCTGGAATTAAAGGATTTCACATCCTCTTCTCTAAAGATATTTCTTTATGATTTTCTTTCCAATATCGAGCACATTCAACATCTGCAAAGATGATGAATTCTTAGTGTCCCAGACTTCATCCCTCCTCAGCCAAGCAGGGCAGGCCTCAGGACTTACGCAGGACACATTGAGTGATGCCAGCCGATGTGACATTTAAAGGGAAGGTGGTGAGGATCCAAGGCAAAGGAGCTAGAACCCTGCCTCATTGAAAAAAAGATGAAACCAGCTTCAGGCACAAAGCTTTCCTCTCTTAAACAGGGGGGCTCCTACAGAGGGGCTAATTTTTCACTTCTTTTTTATTCAAGTCAGTCAATTACTTGGCAAAAATCCAACTATTAACCAGAAAGAACATATTGGATAATGGTGTTGGGCAACCAAGAAATCTTTTTGTAGAACTATTAGTCAAAATTTATTAATAAATTAGGTGCTCACTAAAGTGAATCCTGGAATATAAAGAAATATAAATGTATTGACAAGGACTGAACTCAGCATAGGTGACATATGAGAATGTCAGGACTATGTGTATTAAAGTGGAGAGCAAGGAGGTATGTTCAGCATCAAAGATCAACTTCAAAACTAGTTCTTGCGGCATAGCTGAAGGTTGGTATTACTGAAATCTGGGTCCTGGGGTGTCAGAGAAATGAAGGATCTATTTGCAATCCCATGACCATGTTACAATCTTTGGAAACCTTTGTCCAGGGGATAAAATGTACTAAGGTGAAATTTCACCTCAGCAGTATGTTTGATTCCCAAGTCCTCTTAAGATGAGAAGTTAGAAGAAACTTAAAAAAGAATTAAGACTTTCTCTCTCACACATATACTTACATCATTCTCTGAAAAATCATTTTAATGAAAGGCTAAATTCCTTATTCTTCAGCTCCTCTTTTAGATATTCATACAACAACATATAAAAAGATTCCAAAAAGTCCTGTATGAAAAAAGCTATACAACCCACATAGACTTATCTAACCATAGACCTGTTCCTTTCTTCAGAGCATTTATGATCACCATATTGATTTTATTTCCTGTTGGAGAAAATCACTGGGTAACACTAGACTTACTCCAAGGTGTTTGCTCTTGTCTGCCTGCTTGTTAGATCCTCTATTGTTCTCTGCTCTTTCTGCATCATATTCTCTTTGTCCCATTTCTCCTCTCCCCCATGTCTTAGTTAGTTTTCTCATTGCTGAGACAATATATCTGACACTCAAAGTAAAAGGAGGAAATCTCACAATTTGTAGAGATTTTAGTCCATAATTGGCTGCTAAGGCAGGGTGGTGGCATCACAAAGGAGAAACAGTTCATGGCAGGCAGAAGGTAGCAAAGCAACAAGGGACAGCCACAGCTCTTTGTATCCCTTATATCTTATCTAGACTGCTTAGAGTGGGTAGTACTCATTCCCTTAGTCCTAGTGCCCTAGGGCACCATAAATCAATCCCAGCATCACACATTCTAGATCCTGCCACCTCTGAAAAAGCCCCACCTAAGATTGCCCTAGGCTTTGGGAGGACATCTAAAGACAAGCCATGGCACTGTGATACTCTCTATCATAATTCCATTGACTTCTCCATATTCTCAATATTATTCCTTAGTCAGACTTTTCTTTGATTACTTCTTTACCAGACTTCAAACATAAATTTCTGTTTTTAAAATCCCACTTTTAGTTTTTAAGATTATTTGCCATATTGATTGGCATGCAAGCCACCCAAGGGACTGATGGAGCACATTTGTGGATGTGTCTGGGTGGATCATGGAAGCATAAGCTTGGGTAATATATTTATTCTCTCAACCCTTCCTCTCTGGCAATTTCTCTACTCTGCTTCCCAATTGCCATGAACTAAGCAGCTCTGCTCCACAGCTCCCTTCAGCCATAATGTTTCTGCCTTGGAACCAGCTGACCGTGGACTAAATCCCCTTAAACTAAGAGCCAAATTGAACCTCTTCTTCAAGTTGTGGGAATCAGGTATTGTGTCCCAGCAGTGGGAAAGCTGCTAATACACCATTTGACTTCTTCTGCAGGTCAAGGAGTCCCCTTCCAAGTGAGTTTAAGGATCTCAGTAAAGCAAGTTGGTGTTTAGTCCCTTAATTTACAGTTTTCCAGTCTCGGCCACTTATTCTTTGTACTTTCTTTAAGGATCTCCATCTCTTTACAAATATTGTTTTCTCAGGATATTATTGAATTATTTTTTCTTCAATTTCTTCTCTACCACATTTTTTGTTGTTTCTCCATCCTATTTTTATGTTCTTTTTTCCATTCCAAAAGAAATCAGTTTATTATTGCATATGTATAAATAAATTACTGCAATATACCCATCCACATATTTGTGTGCTTGTGGTATTTTATTTGGTTGGTTTCATATCAAGAAGTCCTAATATTTCTAATTTTTTTCTAATGCGTTTTAATGAAATCTAGAATGTTTTTTCTGTATTTCTTTTTATTCTTATAAATTATTTGGTGCTTTCTAAATTGTAAGATCTTTATGTTCTGCACAAGTGCTCTCAATTAAAAACCGAATCCTCAGGATATTTTCTTGTCTTTTTAGAATCAACATCATACAACAATATCTGGCCAATATCCAGTTTCTGAAATTCTTAGTAATGGTTATAAAGGTCATCCTATATCACAGTGGGTTTTTTTCCTCCCAAAGCATTTGGTGTTGCTTTTCATTCAACAGTCAGTACAGAGGGCTCCTGACCTACAAGGGTGTATGACTTTTTGACTTTATAATGGTGAGCAAGCAATATGCTTTTGGTAGAAACTGTACTTTGAATTTGAATTGTCTCTCAAGCTAGCGACCTAAGTCTGCTCCTCTCTTGTGAAGCTAAGCCAGTGGCTCCCAGTTATCCACACAATCATGAAAAGACACACCAGACACTACAATGTGTTGCTAAACTGTAATGTTTGAGGGGTTAAGTGTATTAAATGCCCGACTTACACTGTTTCCCACTTACAAAGAATTCACCACCGTAAGTGACCCAGTCATAAGTTGAGGAGTACCTCTCTGTATTTTAATATAAGGTTTTAAGGCTTATAAAGAGAAAATAATATAATAGTTACTGTTATGGAGCATTTGCTATGTTTGATCAAGATCTATCCATTTTACATATTTATCTCACCTGATTTCTGTACTACATTGTAGTGGGAACATTGTAATTCCCATTTTAAAATCAAAAGAGCTGAGTTTCCTGGAGGTAAAGCAATCTTCCCATGATTGTGTAGCCTTGAGTAGTCAAAGTGGGATTGATCACAGTTTACCTCGTTCTAAAGGGTCTTAACTATTAGGCAATGCCACTATATCTTTGTCTGAAAGCCACTGGCTATTTCTACTACGATGTATCCAAACAGCAATTCTAGGACCTTGTAAGTGCTGGCATAGTGCCACACTTGGAGAACAAAGACTTAAGGACCATATACAACCCCTAGCATGGGCCAGACACTGGTCACAAGGGCTGTCTGGGTACTGTAATAGGAGCAAGGACACAAGAAACATAGGGATAGGTTTTCTGACTGTTCAAGCGGGTGGTCAGGTCATGCATACACATATTCTTTCACATAGGAGGAGGTTGGGTTTAAAGGCCTACAGCAGACTTGGCTCCAAGCTAATATAGAAGTATGTCAATTATTTTTTCAAGAATGTCTTTCTCTACATCTCTTGGCTCTGCTCTTCCTAATTTGGCTTCATTCTCTGGTAGGCTATTCTCTTGCCTTAGCATGATGGCTACCAGTAGCTACAGGTTTAAATTGAACTACTTTAATGTTTCTGGTGGGGAAAAGAGCTTCTTTTTTTCTCACTGGATGAACACAAGTCCTACCACTGACTAGAACAGTGTAGATAGTAAGTTATTCCATGAGCTTAGTAATTATTATGGTCATGGAGGAAATAAATTGATTGTTCGTACCTGAACTTTAGGTTTATCACTGGAGGTAAGAGAAGAGTGTCAGCCCTAACTGAAGCACAAGATCCGAGAAGAAGGAGAAGGAGTTTCTGAAGGAAAAAGAATGGGATTCTGGGTATCCATGGGTAGCAGTGTCTACTATTCTTTTATTAGTAGTAAGAAAAAGACCCACAACAGCAGTACCAAGCCTGCCTTAATAGCTGAGCAGCTGAACTAGGTTTCTTAGACTCCAAGTGACAAAGGATGAGATTAGTCATTTAGCTTTATCAGGGATTTATTTAGCTCTCTGAGAAAGGAAGAGAAAAAGAAAATGTAAAGGCAAGAACCAAGAATTCACTCATGGTACAAACACGTGTCCATTAATTCTGCCACTGGACATTGATCTAGTATATGCCGAGCACTGTGATAGGGGCAGGGGATGTAGTTGAGACCCGGTACTTTCCTTAAAGAATTTACAGCTTAGAAGGAGACAGAGAGAAGTTTCAACCCATTGCCACAACACAAAGGGGTAAGTGCAGTATTCCATTTTATCCCAAGGCACTTCTGGTAGCAGTGCCCTCAATCTGAAAAATATTTTCTAAAGAGTAGTCAAATCCAGCTCATGTATCAGGAGAATGTCATAGTCAGTCACGTCCCTGCATCACTCATTAAAAGTCTATTTGTCCCTTCTGGATTCTACCAAGATTCTTCCACCTTTTTTAGGAATTCTAAATCTGACCAGAGCTAACTCTTTGGAAAGTGAAGTAGAAACAAGATACAGATTGTCCCCAAATCATTCCAACTTGATTATGCAATGAATAACAAAATAGAATTTGGCCTATTACTTCCTAAGAGATGGGGGATAAGTCATTTAACATCTTTGGGGCTCTGTTTATGAATATACAAAATGGGAATATGATACCACCGAGGATTGCTGTGTGATTTAAATGAGGCATTGTATGTAAAACTCTTAGAAAAGTTCATGACTTGGAGTAAGTGCACAGCAATTAGTAGAACAGCAGTTACAACTGTGTTTTATATATGCTGGTATTCTTAGGATTGTTAATGAATTATTGATGCATTGATGATCATCAGAACCAGTGGCTTGCCCAAGTTTCCCAGCTTGTTAACTGCCGGGTCAGGTCTCTCCCTCGGGTTTCTGGCTGTTAGATGAAGTCTCCTACCCCGGCATCGGTGGGCCTCACCATCACTCAGCTTATGTTCCCATTTACACTGGACTCAGACTACTTCCGCAGCCATTTGTATTCCTTCAGCACTTACCTGTTGAGAAAGCCAGTGTGGCATTGACAAGAATAATCACACTTGGCATTTGTGGAATATTATATATGTTTCAAAGCCCTGTGCATATGTTACCTCATGTGGGATTAAGCATTTGCCATGGGTACTCCACTCATGCATAATCAAAGCTGGAATTTTATGCTGGTTATTAGATTTGACTTCAGCTGGCATTCGGAGAAGCCCACAAATCAGTTTATTTAGTATAAGGCATATTCATCATCATCAGTTTTCAAGGAATTTAGGTCAGCCGGAATTGAGAATCTGGTTTGTGTGTCTTAGGGAAAAGTGATGTTTCCAGGGATTCGCTTTGTAGAGGTAGTGGGAGGGCTGGTGACAGAGAAGGGTGTAGCGATGCGTGCAGAACCTAAGCTCTGTGTCCTGACAAGTGTGTCCAGGAAGCAGGAACACCTGTCCAGGAACCCAAGAGCTCAGACATGAACCATCCAAACAGGGTGGGGCTTAGTAAGGCCCCCACTGCCTGCCTTTTTTTGTGTAAGGCAAGGTATAAAAGGCTGAGACTTAACAAATGCCAGTTTGAGGATAAAGGCAAAAGTTTTAAAGTCAGATGACTTTCAGTTTGAATACTTACCAAATATTAACTTTGAGCACATCCTGTGGCCTCTCTGGTCCTCAATTTCCTCATACCTCACATGGCATTTGGGGCACCTACCCCATGAAATTAAGATAAAGCTAAAATATATGAGTACAGCGCCTGCATGTGGGAAGCATGTAAATGGTAACTTCTGTTAATATTACTTTGTCATTATTACTGGCACTAGTCACTCTTTTGGCAGTTCCAGAGGCTAAAAGATAATCATTAAGTACATCTCTCATCATTGTCATTTGAGGGTTCTGACGAAGGCTGGTTGGAAGCAGCTTCATGAGATAAGCCTCAGAGTGGCTTCTAAACCACAGACAATAGGAGAGGTTTGGAGGATGGTGCTGCTGAGGGCAGAATGGTCCACAGCCTCTGCTCAAGGAAATCAGCAGCCACTGTCACTAAAGGATGCTGTCAAGAGGAGGTCAACACTGGACGTCAGGATGCTGAGGGTGGGCATAGGATCATGCCTGATCCACCCCTGCACAGAGTAGGTCCACGAACTAAAGGAGGTTGGGAGCCCCTGATGTTGGGAGCCACTACATAGCTGCTGCTGGGACATCTTCCTGGAGCTGCATCTCATTGGAATCTCTTTTAACAGAAGCAACTGCAGTAAAGACCAAAGCCACTGAGACCAGAACAGACAAGTTCTAGATTCACATGCTATTGGAACATGGCTTAGGTCCTCCAGCCCACCCTAGCCTCATAAAGACAGTCATGGCTGGGTGAATGGATGCGAATGTGTGTCTGTAGTGTGAATTGTAGGAGCTAGTAAGAGATAATATTTTGTGCTTCAATATTCTCCCCTAACTGGAAGATCTGTTGCAACTGAAAATGCAAATTTGGACGGGCCCCTGTGACAGCTGAAGAGTTCCAAAATGCTATCCTGGCTGCAGGT
The DNA here is from genome assembly GCF_053883595.1 of Heterocephalus glaber. Taxonomy (NCBI): domain Eukaryota; kingdom Metazoa; phylum Chordata; class Mammalia; order Rodentia; family Bathyergidae; genus Heterocephalus; species Heterocephalus glaber. Next base: position 15,658,778 of record NW_028258357.1, on the reverse strand, counting down.
TCTGGATGAGTATGGCCAGAGAGAGGGGGAATTCTATTAGCACATGAAATGAGAGCTTTTGTATTTATTTGATAGAAAATGACATTAGCCTTCTACAAGGAGATCTCAGAGAGAAATTAGTTCTGAACTGAATTATTTTGTAGTTGGGGCAGCCAAACGCATTGACCATCTGAGCTGTATAGAATAACCTTTGCCAGTTCTGAAATAATAAGCCTCCCATAAACTTTACAGAGAGTTTTTTTAAGTTGGCAAAAGTCTTTCTCTCTTCACCACTCCACCTTCCTTTGGGTTGAGGCTTCCACGCCAGTGCCTTCTGTGACCTTGGACAAGTTCATTATCTCTCTGAATCTTGATCTTTCCATGGGTGAATATGCCTACTTCAAACTGTACATTAAGTGAAAAAATATAGACAAAGAACTTTGGGTAATGCTTGGCAATAAGACTCATAACAATCATAGCAATTATAATTGTATTATTTATTAAATGTTTAATATGTCCTATACACTAGCATTACTGCTTAATTGCATAATAATCTTTAGATTAGGTACTACTATTATTGTTATTGTTATTGTTATCCTGATTTGACTGAAGAGACTTTCAAAGGAAAAACACAGCCCAAATTATCACAGCAAATCAAACTTCACATTTAAGTTTGTTTGAATTTCTGTGTGAAGGGACACAGGCTTTTGTAAGTTGTTATAATCAAAATGGAGTCACTTATGTCAAAACTTACTGAAATGGAGTTGAGAGAATGTGAAGGATGGGATCTCACAACACATGCCTGTGATAAAAATGTATTTCAAGAGCTTTGTGAAAAACCACAGCTTTGCACAAAGGCCTCCACAACTTTCCACAAAGAATACTTCTGTGAGGGCATCTTTCTATCCAGCAACTGCTTATTCCTTTGGGGACAATGTTCTCCCTTCTTATTGCTCCTTACAGCCAAGGACAATCATTTCAAAACAGCTTATGTAATCTGCCTCATTTTACCTTTAAAACCACTTGTCTTTCTTTGTCTCACTGAATATGCGAATCTTCAAAGCATGCAATTTTAGGTTACAATCTTCTAGACAGGCACTCTGTTGTTACTTCGGTTGATACATTTAACCACTTTACTAGATCTTTATTATAAGTACTTTCTCAATCTCTTAACTAGTTCCTCCACTTGGTATTTAGCAGGCACCCGTTCTGTACAAGGCATCGCAGAAATCCGATGATGGAGCTTTTGGAATAACTTCTTCAAATGGCAATTTCTTAGTTCGGCGTGAAGCACAGCACTTGGCAAGCAGATACTAAAGAAATATGAATTAGCTGCTCTCTCTGCTGTGTTCAGAATGAAAATTAGAAAGTGAAGTCAAGAAAGAGGAAGCAGATAAAACTGGATGGAGGAAGAGCATGGAAATCGCAACGAGAAGCAGTTTCTACTACCAGCTTTAGCTCCCTGTCTCTTACTCTCTGATGTTGTGCATTTATATCATTTCTTTGAATCAATTTTGGAAAATTGAAATTGGCTTCATTTCTCCTCTGGGCCTAGCATATCGGCAGGCCTTCACAGAGCCTATGGGTACTTGCTGTATCAAACTGAACTGTGAGCATGTTTGTGATTTACACGCAGCTTCCTCAGGGACATTTCTTCAAGAAACCAGAGAAGGAACTTGGTATAGATCACCATTACCCAAATTAGGCACTTGACTTTGGTTGGTACAACAAACAGTCCAGCCCAGAGCCCTCTCCAGTGGACAGCTATTTCTTTAGGTGAAATGGAACCCACCTAGAATCCTAAAGGGATGTATGTGTGCTGCGTTCTGTCACACCCAAAGTCCTGACAAGGTGGGACCTCTGTTGAAAGAGAGGCCCTGGAAAGTCTTCAGTGGAGACAATGGTTTGGTCAGGAATTCTGCCTTCTAAAGGACCAGAGTTTGGAAAACTGAGGCAAGAGAATCCAAGTTTGGGCCCAGCCCAGGCAAATTAGCAACTTAGTGAGAATGTCTCAAAATAAAAATAAAGGAGCTGGGGTTGTAGCTCAGTGTGAAGGCCCTGGATACAATCTCCATTAACACACACACACACACACACACACACACACCACATAAGAACCCGGTTTCAGGGACAAACCACCTAACTCTCCTAATGGGAAACCCCAAATGTGATCCCTGTCAGGCACAATTGAGTGGACAGGAGGATAATGAACAGCAAGGAAACTCAGGCTAGCTCCCACCATTAAAACTAGAATCCACACAGCTTTTAATGACAGCAAAACATGCACTGTGTATCATTTGTTTTTACTATTATAAGAAGGAAATCACTCTCAAATACAGGGAAATTTCCCCACTTTCCTAGTGACAGGGGGAGAGAGAGAGAGAAAGAGAGAGAGATGCAGAGAAAGGGAGGGAGGGGGAGAGAGAGAGAGAGAGAGAGAGAGAATCATCTGCAGCGTTTAGAACACATGAACTGGCAAAGAAGAGTAGCTTTGCCTGTACCTCCCGGGCAGCTTGTGGCCACATCCACCTGCTCACTTCAGAACCTCTACTGCTGATCTGCTCAAAAGAACCTGTGCCCAGCAGCAGCAGCCATACTGAACCCTGGCCCATTAGTGCTAACCTCTTGGATGTCACGTGGTCCATCGTAGGGCCAAGCTAGACTAAGCTTAGAGAAGTGCATTATGACTAGAAGGGAGGAAGTTATTAGTTCTCAGACAATTAACGGAAACCAGGAGGAGGCTTATTAACTGCTAATGGTGGTGAGCCACTATCTGGCAATAACTCACGAAATATTTCAAAACATTCATGATGAGACAAAGGAAGTTGAAGAAACATGTCCTGGTCTAGGCCTCCTGTTACTAACCAGGTACCTGGGGCACCCTCTCCCCACTGACTCTCTGCAGCTGTTTTCCCTTTAGTTGGAGTCCCTCCAACAGGGCTCCTTCTCAAGCCAAAATGTGAGATTGAAGCTCACAAAATCCACTGGTGCCTCCAAGCATAGATTTGTCAACTACTGAATGTCCTTACACGGGGAGCTGTGAGAGCAATGTAGGAGGCTGAAGTAGGGACCACATTCAATACTAGGTCTGCTCTCCCAGGCTTGTGGTGCCTTGGACCACAGGGTTCTTCAGATTCGTTTTGCTCATCTAGAAACTGAAAATTATAACACTTTCCAGATAGGTTAATTCAGAGGACTAAATGAGCGAATACGTGTAAGGTGCTAAGCAAAGGGTCTGCACCATAATGAGTCCTTTGAAGTTCTACGGTAAAGATGGTAGAGATGATGTCCTCTACCAGGACACTGCAGGAGACAAAGCAGTGAGAATCCGCTGTGCATGCCTTTGGTGACTGGGGTTAGATTGCAAGGCTTTCAGTATTCCAACAGAGGAAGAAATTATTCCTTCTGATTAGAATACTTCAGAAAAGCTTTAAGAGAGAAGTGTTTGAAAGGACCTTGATAGTTTGTGTAAATTTTACCATATAGAGCTAGAAGCAGTGGAAACACTATGGGCAAAGGCAAGGAGGTGGGACAACATCATAATTTGGATAAATAAAATAGCACAGATAGGCCAGAAAAAATATTTTAATGGGAGGATAATATTGCTAAAACTCTTAAGTGTTGCATCTGTAAGTTTGAGCATTATTTGGAAGGCAACAGGAAGTTGTTCATAGTCTTTTTTTTTTAATTTTTAAATTTTTCTTTTTTTTGGTACCGGGGATTGCACTCTGGACCTTGCGTTTGCGAGGCAGGTGCCAGAAATTCATAGTCTTTTAACAGAGAAATTGAACCATCACTGACAGAAATGCTATAGTAATAGATACTTATTTTCACTAATTTTCTTTTTTTTTGAGGTACTGGGGATCGAACTCAGGACCTTGCTCTTGCAAGGTAGGCATGGAGCCACTGAGCTAAATCCCTGGCCCAACTAATTTTCTAACTAAGCATATAGAGATGATTTCTCAGTTTTGGCTACAAATTAGAAAGTGGCATTTGTAGACTAAGAATGTCAAAGACCATGGGAACTAATAAAGTGAAGAATCTATCAATATTTGTGGTATAACAAACTATCTCAAAGTTCAGTGGCTTGATGGAGGGGTTGAATGGAGGGCAAGGGAATGGGGAAAAAATAAGAACCAAAATACAGCATGTAAAGGTCCATGTTCCCAATGATAAGTGTAACTGTATTGTATACCTAAAATGTACCAATAAAAAATAAATAAATTTTTTTTTTAAAGTTCAATGGCTTGAAACACTAACCACTTACTTAGCACCAGGGGTCAGTAACCTGGGATAGGCTTATCTGTATCTGGAGTCAGCAGCCAGGACAACTGCGTTTAGGGTAGGGCAGGGACCATGGCTCTTTGCTAAGTGGACATCCATCTTCCATCAGGCTAGGCTGGGCTTGCTCAGCTAGGGAACGCAGTGTTCTGAGACAGTGAATGGCAGTTTGCAAAGTAGTTTCTTGGACTCTAGGTATTGAACTTAAACATAACTTCTGTCTCATGCTACTGATTAAAGCAAGCCAGACAGTCAGATCACATTTTAGGAACAGGGATAGAGACCAACTTCTTGGCAAGAATAGCTGCAGTGTCATATGGGAAAGGTGACTGGGTAAAAAAGACTATCTTCTCTGGTAAAGAGCACTAATATGGGGTCATCTTCATAATCTATAAGACAACGATTTGGAATTAATAAATACAGCTACATCTCATATACTCACACCCCTTACTGGTTATAGATTCAAGAAAATAATAACAGTGAATTCCATCAGCTTCTTCCCTAATAGAAAGATGTGGTGCTGAATATGGAAAAGCCCCATAAACACAGGGCATTCAGAAATCCTAATGTATGTATCTATTGCAGTAAGTTCTAAAGAGCAGTAAAGGCTTATGGCCCACTGACCAAATGTAACCAAATGTGTTTGTGACTTCTTATTCAGGATGAAAAAGCAAATTTAATGGGGTATGAGGGAAGAATTGATCCATGAAGCAATTTGGTAGCAATTGCCAACAGCTTACCGAGAATTAAAGTAATAACAGAAACTGTCTGAAAAGGTTCAAAAGAATAACCTCCAACTCTGAAAGGGAGATCATTTAGCAACAAATAAAGAGAAAGCACCAGCACGGTAGTGCTGAGCCTGAAAATTTAAAAAGAGATTTCAGGGACTCTTGATTCTCATCCTTTTTATTTCTACTTCTTCCTTTTAATGCATGAGGAAAAGCAAACACATCATCACTAAACTCAGCATGCAATTAAAAGGGCAGTCAGGACCAGCCATAATTTTACTAAATTGATTTTTTCTTGATATTTGTAACCCCTGTGTGGTTTGGAAGTGAAGTCTGCTTAGCTTATCCATTTCTTCTTCCTCATAAGCATGTGCACATTGAGTTGGTGTGCTCCTGAATGCTAAGTGCCAGACATTGATTTCTGTTTTGGTGAAGAGATGGGAGAATGCATTTCCATGAATGAGTTGGTGGTCTCCATCCAGTTTCTAGCATACTGGTACCCATAGCCCTACTGCGCCATGACAATGAGGCCCTTTGTTAATAGTCCTGGCACAGCATTAAGGATTAACTGGGCACAGTGCCGCAGTGATTTTCAGCTGCAGCCCAATGGGTTCAGAACACAGCTAAGGCACAGGGGTCAGCCTGAGAAGGCTTCATTTGTCACTGTCCATGGCTCAGAAATGCTGGGGACCATCTGTTGTTTAAAAGTGGTACACTGGGTTTTTATTTCAGACATAAGCTACAACATGGCTTTTCTCCTTTATGAAGGACGTTAGCTCAGTTATTTTCTTGCCAAAAATTATATCTCCAGTCCAGAGCATATAGAGGAATGTTGAATGACCCACAGCCAAGAAGTTAGTTTCTTTATGCCATGGTGTTACACTGTAAAATGTGTCAGATAAAAACTGAAAACCAGTTTTTGGACAATGACAGCAAGAGCATAAATTATCTCAGAGTAAAATTTAATGCATCTAGAAATGCTTCTGACTGGGTTTCTCATTCTGAGATATACATATCTGTAAATACAGACTTAACAAAGGCTTCAAGTGTAAAGCAGACATTTGCATGCCATGGTGTATGTGTTGTTATTGACATTGTTATTTGTTTGGCCTGGCTAGCATATCTTCCTGCTTTTCTGAAAACACACCGGGATGCTTTAAGGAATTACAAATCCCCATCACTGTATCATGCCAAGACTTTTAATTTAAGTGAGGTTGACACAATATCCTCAGCTTCAGTGCTGGATGTATGACTCAAGAGTGACCAGTGGGACTATTTAAACTACCTTATCTCAGAGGTTATTTTATGGGTGAGAACTTCACTCTAACCAAGACCATCAGATAGTTGTAGATTTCACTGGTACTCTTGGGAGAAAGACTGTGAGGTTATGCTTGACCAGCTTGGGAGCTGCCTGGGGGATTAATAAGGCACACTTTGGGGTATGTCTGGGTGGGTCATGGCGTATGACCTTGGGTCTTTACCTGGTCCCTGTCCCCTTCTTCTCTGGCACTGTTCCCCTGCTCTGCTTCTCAGCCACCAGAAGATGAGCAGCTTTCTTCCACCAAGCCCTTCTGCACTGATGTTTCTGCCTTAGAGCCAGATAGCCATAACTGTATCTCCTGAATCCATGAGCCAAATTAAACCTCTCCTCCTTTAAACTGTGGGAGTCTGGTATTGTGTCCCAGCAATGGGAGAGCTGAGTAATATAAGGATATTATCATTTTACTGATTTTGCCTAAAAAAGTGGATTATAAATTTGGAGTTGCTGCTTGAACCAATTTAATCATCAAAAAGGAAAGCAAATGTGGATGATGATAAATCATTTCCAGAAGACATACTTTTGAGTCCCTGGATCCAGTCTTGCCTAGAGCTAGATCTAGTCCTTGGCTTTTTAATTATGTGAGCCAGTGTGCATCCCTTTTGATTTGAACTAGTTGAGATGTGGCACTGTCACTAGAAACTGAAAGTGCTGTTAGTAATTCCTAAGAATCTCTATTTTGCAATGATCCTCTGGGATAGGTGGAGGTGACATGTTTTCTTATAAGTTTCCAGAGACAGAGACCACAACACATTGGGTGGATCATTCTTATATTCTCCCCTAAAGTTTTGAGAGAGATTTCTCCTAATATAAATTAAGTTCATTTTCTCTCAGAAAGTCTATGTCTTCCTCCCTAATATCTTCATATGGGGAAGATGAAACTTTTCTCTCTCCAGTCTTCCTTTTAAAGATTGGCTTCTTTTCTTTGGTCATTTTGCTTCTCTTTGCTGTAGTGTCCTAGGAATTGTCTTTGTTAGTTTTTGAAGCAGAATAACTCTATTCTGGTTAGGGAACCTCTCCATTTAAATCCCTTCTCGGGCTCCTCATGAACTTTAACATAAAGGCCACATTTTCTGTATGATATTTTCGTCCATCTTCTGTTTCTATAACAAAATACTTCAGGCATTAATGCTATAGATATTGGCAACCTGATATAATAGCAAATAAAGTAAAAATTAGGAGTTGATACATATGTGAGGATAGGGTAGAGTGCAGATTTGATTGGTTTCAGGATTCACTAGGGGATTGGTAAGAGCAATTCTGGGTGTTTCTGGGTGGGTCATGGAAGTGTGGCCTTGGGGTCAATGTCTGATCCCTCTCTCCTTCCTTTCCAGTGCTCTTCTGCTACTCTGCTTCCCAGACACCATGAACTAAGCATTTTTGCACCTCTATCCCCTCCACCATGATGTTTCTGCCTCGAACTCAGCTGACCATGGACTAAATCTCATGAAAACATAAGACGACTTAAACATTCTTTCCTTTAAATTGTGAGTGTTGGGTATTGTGTCCCAGTGATAGGAAAGCTAACTAATACAATGCAAGAAAGAAGAGAGAAAGGACATGTTTGTCTTCTTTTTTAATAGAAGCAAAGAGTCAACAAATGATGTTCAATGGAGAAACCTGTCACTGAAAAAAATACAGAAATTCCAACCTCTTACTATTATTCCTAATTCTTTCTTACTTCTTGAATTTTTAAAAAAATATTTCTACATGTGCAAATGTGTGTGTGAATGCTTAGGCAGAGTTCAGTGATTCTTTTGCAGGTCTTCTGTTTTTTCTTCATTCAGCGTAGTGGAGTGAGTTCCTTAGTCCTCAGGAAATTCATGAGTATCCATCAGTAAAAGAATTTAAGAAGTTGTGAGCTCATTGATTATAAGAGAAACAAGAAGGAGAATCACAAACAGCTGGAAGGTTTCAACAATTTCTGGAAGAAAGAAAATGGAATGGTGATGACTGTTTAAGAAAAGATTTCAAGCTGTAGCTTAAACATGGGTGGGGAAGAAGACTGCTGTGGGGAGTGCTGGAGAATTCTGCCCCAGTACTGAGAGGTTCCTGACTTAGAAATTACACAGAAAGTGAAGAGTAGGTGTGAGAAGTGAGACTAAACACAGGCTAAAGATTTAAGCTATATGTAGAGGCCAAGTGATCCCCGTACACCTCAGCTCCAATAGAAAGAAACTGAAGGCTAGAGGTTAAGTCTTTGGAATATTGTACTATTACTTGAAATGTTTCTGTACATTCTCGAGGTGTCCCTTTGTGCAGTACCCATGCCTACCCATATAGCCTGTTGCCCCCACTCAGGGTTGTATCTTTGTCAATGGGTATCAGCAGAAGGGAAGAGTTTCATTTCCAAGAGATGCTGCAAGGGCTAAAACATTTAAGAGTTTTCAGAGCCAGAGTCTTCGTTCCCTTTGTCACAGTACAGCCTGTATCCCCAAGAAAGGGTATTCCTTTATCCTAGGTCAGGTAATAAAACAACACAGAACATAAGTTGATGCATAGTGGACCATGATAATCTTTATTTATGTTAGTCATTGAAATTTGAGATGTTTTTTGTTACTGTTGCATAACTTAACCTAAACTAACTAATATAAACTCCAATAAAATGCAAGGAAACAACACACACACACACACACACACACACACACACATGTATGCACACACAATTATTCAGTTTAAAGAACAAACTGAAAAGAGTAAAAAGAACTATGAGGGTTGCTGTTGCTTCAAAGTATGATTTCTTATCATTCTCATTATTTTTAAAGTTGGGAGGCCCACACATAATAACTGGTGTCTTGTGCATTCCCACTAAGGAATAGGCTTTCTGTCGGTATTCTAGTCATATATAGTCCTCCTAATCAACATTCCTTTTCTTTGTTTCTAGTATTGTTACTTTTTTGCCATCTCTCTTTTTCCTTCCCATTTTTTCAGATGTAAAGTATAAAAGTAATTTTATGTTTAACCTTTTCCAAGAATAGAAAAGCAAATTTCATAAATTTACAGAAAGCTCCAGAATGAAGTGAGGAATAATATGCTCCAAAATAATCCAATCCCAGGGGAAACACAGTTCATGTAGAAAATAGATAGAAAACAGGTAGGAAGAAAAGAATAAGGAAAAAGAGGAGGAGAACAGAAGGGGAAAATGAGAAAGAAAAAAATAAAGAAGATTCTACTTACTTTCCAAGATAGTTGAGAAGATATTTTATTGATAATACAAACACACAATGGTATGACAGATCTCCAGTTTTTTCCCTAAATTCTTCTTTATGGACACAGGTAGAAAACATATTTTCTATGTTCCTTGAAGCTAGTTGTGGCATTTGATTAAATCTACTTGATTTAATGTGAGAAGAAGCAATATATGAAACCATTATCCTGGACTTTATTCTGCCAACTTGGCGTTGATACAGCTGTGACCCAGTTTTGAGCATGGAGATAAGAACAACACCTAAAGGATGACACATTGGCAAGATGGAGAGAACTTAGGTTCTCAAGTGCCTCCTGGAAGTGCAGGTACCTCCTCCCTCTAGCACCAAGGAGCAAAGCCCCCTCCTCCCCAGTGCCAAGTAGGTGAGCCTTTTGGGCCACTGCACCACCGCCCCAATCTCCAAGGAGCAGAGCCCACACATCTCTGAGGAGATGAGCCTTTCAGGCCACCATAACACCACTGCAGTGGTGATGAGCAGAGCCTCCCCACCCCAGCACCAAGGAGGTGAGCTGTGTGGGCACCATCAGCACACACACCTCCTACTCCCCCTTGAAATGAGAAGACAGGTAAACAAGTCTGAAAACCAGACTTCCAGATCACCTAAAGCAACCCCAAAGGGAAACAAGATGGAACATTCTGATACTTAAAAACCAACTCCTTGAAATGGCAAGTAAAGAGAATCTGGAAAAAATGAAATCAGAAATAATTTCTCAGATGACATCAGAGATTGTGCCCATAGTGCAAGACATGATTAATAAATCTAGAGTGGACACAGATAAAACAATAGAGGATCTGAGGAACATGATGGAATCCCAACATAAGAAACAAATGCAATCAATAAAACAGATGCAAACAGATTTCCAGGAGATTCAAAACTCCACTGAAAGTTTACACAGCAGAATGAGACAATGTGAGGACAGAATTTCAGATATAGAAGATAAGATTGCAATTAGTGAGGAGGAAAAGAAAAATTTCATGAAAATAGTAAGGGACCATGAGAAATCAATCCAGCATCTGCTGGACAATGAAAAGAAGAATAAAACTGATCAGAGTCAATGAAGAAACAGGAGAGAGTGCAGATGACATAAATATACTGTTCACATAAGTGATGGCAGAAAACTTCCTAAGCAGGGGAAAAGAACTTGACATACAGATAAGTGAGGCATATAGGACTCCAACTAGCCATGATCAAAAAAAAATCTACAAATAGGCATACAATACTTAAGATTCCAGAAACCCAACAGAAGAACAAAATTCTACAAGCAGTTAGAGAAAAGAAACAAATCACATACAAAGGAAAGCCCATCAGAATCACAGCAGACTTCTCAACATAAACCCTCAAGGGCAAAAAGAGCTTGTAGTGACATATTTCAAGCACTAAATGAAAAGAGCCTACCACCCAGACTGATGTACCCTGCAAAACTATCTTTCAAAATTGATGGAGAAATAAGATACTTTCCCAAGAAAGAGCACCTTAGGAACTTCATGAATACCAAACCAGTATTCCAAAAAATTTTAGACAAAATCCTAGGAAAAGACAATGTGGATCACAACCCCAGGAAGCCCAGCAGAATGAATCCATCTGGCACAACAAGAAATTAAATGCAAAGGGGTAGAATCCAACAAAAAGAAAAGGTCATGACAATGATAAGTCAATATGTATCAGTTATAACCATCAATGTTAATGGTCTCAACTCACCAATCAAAAGAAATAGACTGGCAGAATGGATCAAGAAGCAAGATCCAACAATATGCTGCATACAAGAAACACACTTAATTACAAAAAAAATCATATAAGCCCTAATACAATAGTAGTAGGGGACTTCAATACCCCACGGTCACAAATAGATAGATCAACTAGACAAAAAATAAACAATGAAATACTAGAACTCAATCAAACTCTCGAGCAAATGAACTTAACAGATGTTTACAGAGTGTTCCACCCCACAAAATCAGAATACACATTCTTTTCAGCTGCACATGGGCCATTCTCCAAAGTAGACTACATACTCGCTCATAGAACATGTTTAAGTAATTGCAAAGGAATTGAAATTATCCCCTGTATATTATCAGACCATAGTGCAAAGAAATTGGAGACCAATAGCAAAAGAAACCACAAAAATTTCATAAACACATGGAAATTGAACAACACACTTCTGAGTAACCAATGGGTCACAGAAGAAATTAAAGAAATCAGACAGTTCCTACAATTAAATGACAATGTCAATACAACATATCGAAATCTATAGGACACAAGGAAAGTAGACTTATGAGGAAATTCATAGCAGTGACTACTCACATTAGGAAAAAAGAGCAAACTCAATTAAACAACCTGATGCTGAACCTCAACCTTCTAGAAAAAGAAGAGCAGGACAAACCCAAAGCCCATAGAAAGGAGAAAATTATAAAGATCAGGGCAGAAATCAATGTAACGGAGACTAAGAGAACAATACAAAAAATCAATGAAGCCAAGAGTTGATTCTTCGAAAGAATAAACAAAATTGACAAACCCTTGCCAACCTTATCAAAAACAGTAAATAAAAGGCCTAAATCCATGCCATTAGTTATGAAAAGGGTGAAATTACAACAGACCCAGCAGAAATCAAGAGGATCGTCAATACCTACTTCGAGAATCTATATGCCAATAAAATGGAAAACACAGAAGAAATGGACAGATCTCTAGATACGTATGAATTATCAAAGCTGAACCAAGAAGACTTAAAAATTCTGAGCAACCCAAAATCAATCAAGGAAATTGAAAACTTAATTAAAAACTTACCAACTAAGAAAAGCCCAGGTCTTGATGGCTGCACTGCTGAATTCTACAAGACATTTAGAGAGGAACTACTGCCACTACTGTTTAAATTCTTCAATGAAGTCGAAAGGGAACCAATACTCCCAAATTCATTCCTGGAAGCAACCATCACCTTGATCCCAAAAGCAGAGAAAGACCCAACCAAAAAAGACAACTATAGCCCAATCTCACTAATGAATATAGATGCAAAAATCCTCAATAAGATACTGGCATATAGAATGCAGAAGATCATCAAGAAGATCAAACAGCATGACCAAGTGGGATTCATCTCAGGGATGCAAGGATGGTTCAAACTATGCAAATCAATAAATGCATCAATAGAACCAAGGACAAAACCATATGACCATCTCAATAGATGGAGAATAAGCATTCCACAAAATCCAACATGCATTTATGATAAAAACCCTACAAAAAGTTAGAATAAACGGTCTCTACCTCAATCTGATAAAACGCATCTATGAAAAACCAATAGCCAATATCATACTAAATGGTCAAAAACTGAAATCTTTGATACTAAAATCATCAACAAGACAAGAATATCCACTATCACCACTCCTGTTCAATATAGTTTTGGAAACATTAGCCATGGCAATTAGACAAGAGAAAGAAAAGGAATAAAGATAGGAAACGAAGAAATCAAATTTGCATTATTTTTAGATGATATAATACTCTATATAGAAGACCCCAAGAACTCCACCAAAAGTCTTCTACACTTAACCAAAATCAGTAAAGTAGCTGCATACAAGGTCAACACACAAAAATCAATAGCTTTCCTCTACATGAACAACAGACTCACTGAGAGAGAAAGAGGGCAAATAATTCCTTTCACAATAGCATCCAAAAAACTGAAATACCTAGGAATCAACCTAACAAAAGAAATCAAAGACCTCTTCTCTTGAAAACTATGCCACTCTGAAAAGAGAGATTGAAGATGATATCAGAAAATGGACAGACATCCCCTGCTCCTGGGTAGGAAGGATCAACAGAGTGAATATGGCCGTATTTCAAAAACTGCTATATAGGTTCAATGCAAACCCAATTGAAATCCTGCTGGGATTCCTGCATACTCCATGGACCTTGAGAAAACAATCTAAAATTTCATTTGGAACAAGAAGAGACCCAGAATAGCAAAAACAATTCTAGGCAACAGAGACAAGGTAGAGGGTATCACAATCCCCAACTTGAAACTATACTACAAAGCTTCTTTGATAAAAACAGCATGGTACTGGCAAAAAAACAGACCTGAGGACCAGTGGAACAGATTAGAAGATGCAGAAACAATGCCAGACACACCCAGCTACCTCATCTTTAACAAAAGAGCCAAACACCCTCACTAGAGGAAAGGTAACCTCTTCAATAAATGGTGCTGGAAAAACTGGGTTTCAACTTGCCAAAGATTAAAACTAGACCTATATCTCTCACCAAGCACTAAACTAAAATCAAAATGGATTAAAGATCTAAAATATTAAAATAGAAACGCTGAACCATCTGGAACAGAGGATAGGTAGAACTCTAGAAGATACGGGTGTAGGAAAAGATTTTATGATCAAAACCTTAGTTGCCCATGAACTAGCACAAGCAATCAACAAGTGGGATCACTTCTTATTAAAAAGTTTCTGCACAGCAAGAGAAACCACCAACAGTGTGAAGAGACAACTCCACATTGTGGAAAAAAATCTTCACCTGCTTTTTCTCAGACAAAGGTCAACTATCTTGAATCTATAAAGAACTTAAAAAAAAAAATCCAATCTCCCTGGGTCAGGGATTTAGCTCAGTGGTTCCACTGCCTGCCCCACAAGCACAAGGACCAGAGTTGGATCCCTGGTATCACCAAAAAAAAAAAAAAAAAAAAAAAGGGGTGGGGGGAAATCAGACCTCCCAGATTTAAAGACTCATTCCAAAAATGGACATCTGAAATCAACAGACATTTCTCAGACGAAGAAGTAGAAATAGCAAATAAATACATGAAAAAATGTTCAACATCACTGGTCATTCAAGAGATGCAAATGAAAACAACACTGAGATTCCACCTCACTCCAGAAAGAATGGCTGCTATCACGAAATCAACCAATAACAAATGCTGGTGGGCCTGTGGGGAAAGAGGAACCCTGCTCCATGGCTGGTGGGAGTGTAGACTGGTGCAACCACTGTGGAAATCAGTATGGAGATACCTCAAAGAACTAGGCCTGGAAGTTCCATTTGACCCAGCTATTCCCCTGCTGAGAATCTTCCCCAAAGAATTAAAAGAATCATACCACAGTGATATATGTGTACCCATGTTCATAATAGCACAAATTGTAATAGCTAAAACTTGGAAGCAGCCCAATTGCCCATCAACTGGAGACTGGATAAAGAAACTATGTGTTTTTTTAAAATAAAATGGAGTACTACTCAGCCATAAAAAATGAGAAATTAGAGACATTTATAGCTAAATGGATGCACATTGAGGTGATACTCTTAAGTGAAATAAATAGGATACACATGTGTAAATACCAAATAGTTTCTCTGGTGTGAGAAACTGCAAGTGTAAATAAGGACTAAACTAAAAGGTATAATAGATAATGTGAAATAGGAAGAAAAGGGGCAAAGGGGAAGGGGAAGTGGGAGGGGTGGGGGAAAAGAAAGAAGGGAATGGAATTAATATGAGAAGAAAAAATGGAAACAAAGTCTTTGTAAATAGGGAGGGATGGAGGAGTTGAAGAGAGGGCAGGGGAAGGGGGAAAAATAAGAACCAAGAGAGATTATGTAAAGGTGCAAATTTCCAGTGATGAATGTCATTATATTGTATACCTAAAATGATCCAATAAAGTTAATAAAAAAAAATTGAAGTCACTATACCAGGGGAATGTGACTTAATCATAACATGTCAACTTGAATTGATTAAGGAATACCTAACAGATAAGTACAGCACAGTTCTGGGTGTGTCTGTGGATGAATGACGATGAGATCAGCAAACTGACAGGGAAAGTCTCACCCTGGTTATGAGGCGCTCCAACTACGAGGCTTTAGGCTTTGATGAAATAAAAATGGAAAGAAGAAGGAAGTGTGGCCATTTTGAAGAGCTCTTGTCTTCCTGAATGGATCTGTCCTTGGCTACCATTGCCTTAGGACGCTGGTTTCCAGTTCTCCAGCTTCTTCAGCCTTCCAACACAGGCACACTCTGGTAAACTTCCAGTGAGCTTTCAAGTCTTCACCTCGTGCTGTATCCTTGATCCCTCTCCTTCTTCAGCTCCCATCTTCTTGACTAATCTGCAGCCAGCCATTGTGGACTCTCCCACCTCTGGTCCTGTGAGCTACCTAATAACTCCCTGGTGAAATTATACACATACTTTTTATTGATTCCATTCCTCTAGAGAACCGTAACCAACACAGGGACGTATTGTAATAGCAGCCGAGATTGACATCAGTAACATAGACGATATTAAAAAGTAACAAAAAGCAAAGAAAGTACAGAGATACTTTTAAAAATTAAAACACAAATGACCCAAAAATAAAACCTTAAAAGGTTTTACTTGAGGGTATAGATCAGTAAATATAGCTCGAAAATTCTCATATCTTTGTAAACATATGGATAATAGAGTATCAGTCCTGATTATGAGGATTCTTAGGGAAAAGATAAAAAATATAAACAGAAGAAATTACCAAAGAAATAGTGTGTTGATTTCATTTCCAAACAAAGCAAAAATAGAAGAATTGAATCTTTCTGTTAGAGACCAGGAGAGTGGTTTCCTTGACGGGGTAAGGGAAAGATTTTGAAAAGTTGAAATTATTCTTTTTCTTATTTTTAGTGTTGGTTACAAGGATTTTCAGATTGTAAAATATATTAAATATATTCTTATAAGAAGTATTTCTGTCCAAGTAGATTATATGTAAATAAAAACTTTAAAATACAACAAATGAAGAAATATAAGCGTCATTCCAAAATTGAAGATTAATCTTCATTTTAAAAGAGCTTATAATTATGAAAAAAGATCTAAAAGTAAAACATCATTTTGTAATTTGTAAAATTTCTTAATGTCAAAGATGAAGAGATCTCAAAAGTTGCCAAGAGAGGAAACAAAAGCATAATGTACAAGAAAAATAAAAATAGATCATTGTGAAACATTTCATTGCCAATAGTAAATGCTAGAAAACAGTAAAATAGAGCCCTCCAAATTCTAAAAAATTATTTGCATCCTAGAATTCTGTAACTAATGAAACTAATGTGACTAGTCACATCATTTTCAAATTTGTGAGGATTCTGAGTGTTTATCTCTTTATTCAAGTTAGTTATTTGAGGATGTACTGCAGCCAAAAAGAGGTTCAGTCCTAGAAAAATGAAGATATAGGTGGATCTAAGAAATGAAGGAACCAAACAAGAGTCTAATTAAAAGAAAGATCAGGATGACCTTTATGCCAATGAGAAAATATTTAAAAAATAGTTGCCCTCCAATCAGGAGAGTTTCAAGAAGTGAATAGATTCCAAAGAGCAGTTAGAATGATGAAGAGCTGGTCAGTATCAATCTCATTTTTCTTCTCTCAAGTCAAAAGACATTAAAACTTCAGAAAGCAAACAAGGATACTGTGTCCCAAATATAAAACAAATTGGAATTCAAAGTTTAAATTCTTTCAACATTTAGACAAAATTAGAACTATTTATATTCATTATAAAAAATGCGTTATCAATCTTGATAATATAAAATTTAAAAATAAAATACCTTTATACTATACATCTGAAAAAATTGAGAAGAAAAAAAGGGAAATGACAACATGTAACACTATTAATAATTTTATTTAAAAATTATAATAATTAGTTTTTTTAATGTGTTAAGGGACCGTATGTAAATTTATTTGTGGTGATAAGACTATCAGAAATTAGAACAGAGAATAAACGTGCACTACTTCTATCTTTATTAATCAAACATGAGACTTCCATGAAGATATGAATGAAAGCATTGGTTACGTGATGTCATTCAACACACTATTCAAAGGAAACCTCTGAAAACTGAAGCAGGGATCTGTACATTAGTGGCATAATGTCTGGCATTTAGCAGCCCCAAAAGAAATATTTATTAAGAGAATTAATACTTTTTCCTTTCTGTTCTTCATTTCCCATCTTGAATCATTTTTTGTTTTGTTCTGTTCTGTTTTGTTTTTGACAGAATTGGTGCACACACTATTAAAGTTAAGTTAGATTTTTGGACTCAATTTGACATCGCTGTGTAGCACTTACAGTAAAACTTATACCAAGTAAAATATACCAAGGAAGGAAACAGATGTCATCTCAAGGAAAATACATAGAAATCTCTAATGAATGGTTTTCATGAAAATTAAAGTCACAGTTATGCAGTAATTCCCTGAATTGACTTTTGGATTCTTCTTAAAAGAAGAAAAATATCTAGTGGAGAACAAGATGATGCTTTCTAAT
Source organism: Heterocephalus glaber (assembly GCF_053883595.1). Classification (NCBI taxonomy): domain Eukaryota; kingdom Metazoa; phylum Chordata; class Mammalia; order Rodentia; family Bathyergidae; genus Heterocephalus; species Heterocephalus glaber. The sequence goes on along the minus strand of NW_028258357.1, from coordinate 15,641,042 downwards.
CCTATGTCTGTCTTCAGTCTGATCAATTAGAGAGATAGATTATTGTCCATCTGAGTGGCTAGATGGTCCATACTTACCTAGTTCTTTTCTTTGACATCATTTCTATCAGTTGTGGGTATACAGTTTAATTATCCAAAAGTTTAGTTTAGCCTCCCCATCTTTATTCAACATCTCAAAGCTATTTAATAATTTAGCTTTTTCAACTAGCTGCTTTTCAAACCTCAAAGAATGCTTTATGAATGAACATAAGCCCACACAACATTTCTAAGAATATTAGAACAATATTCTCTACATATCATTTTCCTCTTTACTCTCTTCATATATGACCAGAGCTCACTATTTTCCAGATTCTCAGTATTGACCCCTTTCTTCAAATAATAGGCTATTTTCAACCTGATTTGAAAGGGTAAATTCTGCCAAGAGATGACCTTTTCTTTCAAGTGACACCTTTTAAAACATAAAATGAGAGAGCAACTGATTTGAAACAATTAAGGAGTTAGTTTTCTTCATCATGACAATGCCATCAATGAGAGAATTAACTGTTATTTCTTTGCCTTTATTTAGATAGTGAGCTACTTCAGCCAGAACTGCTGGATTCTATTACTATAGCTGGTTGGGCTCATTGAAATTGATATAGAGTTTCTTGCTGTGTAAATTCTTTGTATTTTATGGCTATCACATGAAATAATGTCCATTAATCAAAGAGAGCGAAGTTAAACAGAAATTTGTGCATTTGTATCTTGTCCCCCCTTGGAGCCCATGGTCCAGGCTCTGGCAAGTTGCTCAATTTGCCATTTTCAGGGATATTTTTGCAGAATAGCCAATTTACCTCAGGACCAGAGTGGCTTACACTGAGTGAAATAAATGACAGGCATGCCATAGCCTGTCAGCTGCTGGAATTAAGTCATGCTAACTACCACAACTGCAGAAAGGGGTGGTTCAGAATTATAAAATGGAAGAGATTTATGGGATCATGCAACATCATCATTTCCTGTGTGAGAAAAGTAGATTCAGGGATTAAAGTGTTTATTCAAGGTTACACAGGTACTTTATCAAGGCCTTATGGTGTTGTGATTTCTTTATACTCCACCTGCTGACCACATTCAGCTGCTAGAATGAGCCTCTGCCAAGCCAGTTTTGTTACATCCCTCCCCTCCCTGGAAACCTTTAGTGGCCCCTATTGTTTCTAATGTCAGAGCTGTGAGGGTTGAGCAGCTGGTGGAAGCAAGCTCTGTCAGGTACCAACCACCTACAATGCGAAAGAAATGGTCAACTCTAGTACCAGCTAGAGAAGTCACATGACACTGAGACAGATAATTTTGGTTCAATTCACAACTGCATCAGTAGCACAAACTCTGTTGACTTTGAATAAGCCTCTCTGACAGTCTGGACCTTGATTTTCTCATCTGCAAAATGAGCAGGTCAGATCTAATGGATGTCAATCATCACCTCCAACTTGAAGAGTCAATGGACCATGGCTTTCTTCGAAATCTTCCAAGTTGAGACTTAACATACCCACAATCCCTTTCTTCTGAGCATTTTCTGGCCTTCTCTTTATTCCAAACATAGAATGAAAACTTCGTACTTTTCCAGTCTGAATCTTGTAATTTTCCACTGGTGAAGGACAGCCAAACTAGAGAAATAATTGAAATCCAACATTACCCTCTACTCAACGAACTTATTTTGTACAACTTTCCTCAACTCCATTTTGAATGATCTTTGTTTTCCAGCTTGATCCCCCCCACCCCGCCCAGGATCTTCCTTTCCTCTAGCATTCTCTTCCTTCCATAGGTTCATCCTTTACTACTGCCATCTTTCCATTCCTCTTTTCAGCCTTTCCCTTTCCCCTCTGTATCTTCTTACTTTGTTTCTTTCATTCTACCTTGTTTTCTTTCTTTCTAGTGACAAACATTACCTGTCTGTAGCCACCATCAAAAACAAGGATTCTTTTGCATTCTGGAAAACCAATCAGTCAATCAGAAGAATTTCCTTTCAATTCTAAACCCTCTGGACTGATGCGGAGCAGAATAGGAATTCTTAAAAGGACAGAGAAGGCAATTTTCCCCAGAGCAGAGAAATAAGATTTCTAGCAGGAAACGACCCTGGCCTTTGTCCTCTAACTTAACAGAATCCTTAACCAAACTGTTTTATTCGTCCAGGGGGAATCACCAATGTAACTTTGCAGCAAATACTCTCCTGAAATACTTGGCGATCTTGCAGGAAATCCCATTTCACTGGTTCCTCATGAGTCGTGTCTAACAAAGGAAAAAAAAGGACCAGTGTTATTCCATGTCAAGGAAAGTTAGCAACCCAGGCCGAAAGCACGTCTGAACACTGACCTCTGGGTAGATTATCAATCATGCAAGGGCTGCAGCTTCAGGATCCCTGAGCCTCTCACACTGCCCCCCTTTGACCCTTGGCAAGTAGCTTTTCTCTGCAGTGAGAGATGAAAAAGAAAAGAGAATGGAGGAACTGAATACAAGGGGAGAAAAGAGGTGGAAAAAAACCCCAGTAGAGTAGGAGATAGTAGAAGATAACAAAAAGTGAAGGCCCTCCACAAGGGAGATTTTATTTGACTGGATTTTGAAAAGTGTTCACAGAATATGCAAGCTGAAAACCCAGGATTCATTGCGCGGTGGTTCCCAAGGCATTGTTTTCTTTCCATGCAATTTCTTTTCCCCAAGTCTTGCATTTGCAGCAGCCTTGGTTATGGTTTGGGATATTTCATCCATTTGTGACCTTTCCCTCCTGACACCCTGCTTACAGGCAAGTGTTCATGTCAGTTAACTTTCCCTGTTTTCCCCAGGTGACCTTATGAATTTCCAACAGGAAAAATACAAAATCGCCAATTTGTTTTTTCATTACCCAGAGGATAAACACAAAGTGGGGAAGCCTTTTATCTTGCCGCACCGGCAAACCTCCTCATTACTCAGCATCGAACAAACATTTACTAACGGTTAATAAATCCAGCGCATAGCTTTCTTTGTGCAGGGAATGTCCTGCCATCCAGGGCAATCTCTCATTAAGGAAAAAGAAATAGAACATACTCATATTTTATTCATGGGCTCAGAATCCCAGAGAAAAAAGTCCAAAAATTTATAGACATGGAGAAACCCAAAGCAAAAAGGCTTGTCCTTTCTTATTTCCAAGGCCATCTTCTGACTTCTGACTCTCAGCCTTTTTGAGAAAGTGCTGACCCACATATTCAGTAGTACGAACACCACCACCATCTCAGTTGGCAGTCTGAGGGCTAACATTGAGCCCCAAGACTTTCTACCACATCCCACAGTTAAAAGGGACTGAGGTTTATTAAAGCATAGCCCTGAATAAGTCAAATAGGTAATGCATTTTTTGTCATCAATCATAAATATCCTCGCAAGGCTATTTAGTCTTCCTTTCCCAGCTTTCATCTGCTGAGGTGTCTGGGCAGAAGCTACATTAAAGGCATCAGCATAGCCACTCCAGTAAGTTTTAATTTACCAATGATTCCTATTTTTGCTAGCCTAGAAAGGCTTTGGTGATTTATTGGACCTGAGCAGAACTCTCATCCATTATAGTTTGTCTTAACTTAATCAATGGTATCTTCTCCCTTCAAAGCACCTCACCTACAAACTACGTGGTCACCATGATAAATGTGCCCGTTTGACTTCTTTTCCTGATTATGGTGAATGAAGCATCACACGCAACTTGATACATTCTGCTAATGCTGGGGCTGCAGTGTGGATATGGCTGGAGTTATGTTGTGCAGCCCTGGCTGCATGGGGAGCTAGAAGGTGATTGGATGGGGGTGTTGACTGAGCGATATAATTGATGATTGAGAGTAGAAGAGAACCACAGGGAATTCTCAGTTTAAAGGATCAACAAAGCAAAGCAGTTCCCGTTTATTGACAGAGAACTTTTATCCTCCTACCAACAACAATATGCATTCCTCCTCCCCACCTCCATCTTCCTCTCTTACTCTCTCTCTGTCTCTCACACACACCTATACACACGCACACCACAGAGAGCCACCATCTATGCAGAATGAATATGTAACTTAAAATACCTTTAAGTCTAAACCCTTCCTAAACACAATAATTAACAGAAATAAGACAAGGATATACCTGAACAAATAAGGACAAGAGGAAATACAGTCTTAACTTTTGGTATAAGTAATACACTATAGTAAAAGGAAACAGAATCATGAAATGATCAATTATTTTTCTATATGGCAGAAATGTCTTATTTTTAAACGGCTTATGAGAACTGTTCAGGATTAATCTCTAGATTTTACCTGTGAACTTTCTAAATACGTAATTGTTTGAAAGTGATAGGGCCGGGGATTTAGCTCAGTGGTTCTTGTGCCTGCCTCGAAAGCACAAAGTCCCGAGTTCGATCCCCGGTACCAAAAAAAAAAAAAAAAAAAAAAGTGATGATCATGAATTTAAAATGTTATTTTCTTGAGCAATTTACCTAGGTTTTCTTCTTTGAAAATTCTGAGGTCCTGCAAGGAAGTGGTGGCTTTATTCATTTGCAACCTGGTAAATGTTTTCCTAAGGTCCATGTGTTAAAGCCTAGGTCCTCAGCCTATGGTGTTATTGGGAAGTGGTGGGAATTTTAAGGAGTGGGACCTAGGGAAAGGAAGTTGGGAGTGTACCTTTGTAGGGGATATTAAGATCCTAGCAATTACTTTCTCTGTATATTTGCTTCCAGGCAAAGAGAACAATGAACAATACTCCTTTACCCCATTCTCCCACCATGATGCACTCTGCCAAACAATAGGCCCAGACAATCATGGACTGAACCCTCTGAAACCATGAGCTAAAATACATCTTTCTTCCTCATTAGTTGCTTATCTCAGGTATTTTGTCATGGGATGGAAGCTGACTAACACAAAAACATTGGTACTTAAAAATGAAGCTGTTGCTATGACTAGACCTGATGATATGGTTTATAAGCCTTCGGAACTTTTGAGAGGAATTTGAAGAAGTTTGGAGAAGTAGCCTAGAGAAAGCCTAGAATGCTCCAAGCAGAGCTTAAGGAGAGAGTCTGGTGAGGATTCAGAACAGCAGAATGCTGATATAAATAAGGACAGTACAAGTTATGCTTATAAGGTTTGAGATGAACAGAAGGACTATATTGGGAATTGGACTACAGTCCACCCATATAACATATAGCAGTAAAATTGGCTTTCATTTGTTCATACTCTGAGACTGTGGGAGGCTGAGCTTAAATGAAATATGCTAGGTTATCTGGCAGAGGACATATCAAGGAAGCAAAGCAGTTATGGGAATGGTTTTAGCTAAATTACAGGGTAAATTTGAAACAAAAAGCAAAGTGGAAAGATTTGAAAAATTCACATCTTGGTGAGAAGAGGAGCCTGCAAAAGGCTAAGGAGCATGTAGAGATTAGAGCCCTTTTAAAAGAAAGCAAAGGCTCTGTACCTGGAAAACAGGAAAGGTGCCTTAAGGACATCTCCGGAATTGATAAGGCTCCATACATCAGACTCAAACATGTGAAGGTATAAATGTAATTCAAAGACCTTCATTTGAAAAGAGACCCCTGGGGAACTCTACTCCCATATGCCCATCTGGAAAATTGTTTTCCTGGAATTTCTTTTCCCACATTCGGCCATCAAAGCACTCAGAAGCCACTACAGCCTGGTTCAAACTGGCCCCACTACAGTTGACACTAGAGACACACTTTGGTAACCCAAGAGAATGGTTATGTAGGGAATAGCCATCAAGAACACAGAGACAGGGTGTGTAAGCCATTAGAAAGACATGTTCTGCCATAGTGTTTCCTGGACAACAGATGTGGAAACTCAGAATTTAATGTTTCTCTATTGGATTTCAGTCATTCTTTGGATCAATTCTTTCTTCCTGGGTCTCTATTATTTTGGAATGGGAATGTTTACCTTGTGCCTTTGTATCTTGGGATTATGTAACTTGTTCTTTTGATTTTTACAGGTGCTCAGAGCTGAATTTTCCTTGAGTCTCAGAGGTGACTTTGGCCTTGAACTTTTAAGCAATTCTAGAGCAGTTAAGATTTTAGGGACTTTTGGAGAGGGTCTAAATTAATTTTGTATGGTGAGATGAATATAAGCCTTTGGGGACCAGTGGTGAAACACTATGGCTTGGATAAGTGCCCCTAAAGGCACATGTGAATCAGGCTTGGTTGCTATCCTTTAATGTTGTTGAGAGCACATGGAACTTTTAGGAGATGGGGTCTAATAGAAGGAAGTTAGGTCCCTGGGGTGAAGTCTTGAAGGAGATATTAGGATCATGAACCCTTGTTCTCTCTTGGCTTCCTGGCTATCATGAAGTGGCAGCTTACACTGTCACATGTCTCCACTAGGACATACTGTTTCATCCAGACCCAAAACAACAGGCCCCCAAGAATCATAGGATGAAACCTCTAAAACTGCGAGCTAAAATAAACCTTTCTCCTTATAAGTTATTTATCTCAGATTTTTAATTTCAGCAATAGAAAGCCATCTAGCACATAATCCTAGCAATTAAACCAAATGTTTGATCTGCTTAAGATATTTACATTCTAACAGCAAGTCAGCTTGAGCTTATCAGTGGGCAAACCCACTGATGAATACAGTGCCCCAATGATCCAGCAACCTTCCAAACACATGAGGATTTGGGGACATGCCCCAGATCTACACCACAACATAGTGAACATATTTTATTCTGTTCAATGCATTAGAATAGGCTGTTTTTATAGTGTAGTTTGTGGAAGAACACTTGTAAGAGGGCAGAGGACATTGACAGTCAAGTTGACAGGTTAGATTGGGGTCAGCAAAAGACCTCCCAGAGAAAATCCTACTTATCATCTGTTTCTGTAGGTCATATGAGCTGTACATATGACATATTTGAAGTATTTGATGGGGTAATAAAAAGTAGTAAAGAAGAATGTGTAACAGAAACCATATGTGTCCTATAAATCCTAAAATATTTACAGACTATTAAAAATATTTAGAAAAAGTTTGCTGGCTCCTGACTGAGATGATATTAAGCAACCATGGTTTGAGAATTTTTGAGTAAAATGTAGTGTAATGAAGGCTGATTTTTAAAATGTTGGTGGTGTTAAGGATTGCACACAGGACCTCATGTTAGGCTGTACTAGCAAGGTGCAGCCCAGGGCTGATTTGTACACGTGTCACTCAGAAAAAATTAGAGGAAGAGCTGTACTCATAGACCTAACATAAGATCAGCAGTTAGTGAAAAGTGAGAAGTTGAGCCCACCATCTTTTCTATCAGTATATAAGTTCTTTGAAGCTAATACATTTACAGATATTTCTGGGAACAAGCATGATTTTATAAATTTTTATTGTTTCATAAGAAGTATTTAGTTTGGGTTTATTCCTGCAAAAGAATTAATAAGGTATAGAAATTTAAGTTAATTGAACATATTATTTATTTACATTATTGCTTCTATCATTATAAATGTGTCTGCTGTCATTCTAATCCATTTTTTATGTTAGTCATCAATCTCTTTCTGTATATGTAAATTTTGTATTTGTATTTTATGAGGACCTATGTACTAGATTCAGCTTGTTTGAGGCAGCTTGAAAATGAATACTTTTTTCAATCTATGGGTTTATGTGATTTTTAATTAAGAAAAACTTCCAGCTATCATTTCTTTCAAATCACCTGCCAACTTCCCTCACTCCTTTTAAATCTATTAAAGCTGTTGCAGAAATTTCTCATTCTGGTTTTCACATATATTAAAAGTTATTTTAAAATTTTATTTCTTTATCTCTGGATGATTTCCCAAACAACTCTTCCAGTTTTCTAATTATTTTATTGTATATGTTCACAGATTATTTGCTATAATTTGTCCACTTGTGTTTCACTGTAGAAATACTATTTGATTCACCTTCATGTCTCTCACTATTTTTCATAAGGTCTTAATTCACCATTCTTGATTTAGTTCTTTCTTTTATCTCTTCAAATATTTGAAACATACTTTACTGTCCCAAATTGTACTCTTTTATATATACTGGTCTCTTTGAGTTTTGTGTAAGAAAAAGTTATAAACACCAGCCACTCGCAGAGCCGCACAGGCAGAGCCGAACAGGCAGAGCACCCTGGCCTGACTGAGCCCAGCTCTGTCCAGCAGGCTATGCCCACTTGTGACCAGGAGCCAGCCATGGCCACTTATTATCAGGAGCCGGTGAGGACCCCCTGGGCACACAACAACAGAGGGCCCCCCTGCCTCTGGCCTCTTGGCTGTGCAGCTACCTGGTTCCACATTACGGAGGCACATGGGGACATAAAGGCCATTGTCCTGAGCTGCAGAACTGAACAACAGAGAGAGAGACTCTCTCAGGCTCTCTGAAGAAAACTGAAGCCCACTAGAAAAATGAAGAGAATCTCTGCAATAAAGGCACACCATACCACCCTACTTGGTAAGTTGGAGAGATCATCACCTCCTATCGGAACCTGGACTACCTTCAGAGGAAAGGCAGCTGGAACCTGCAATAGAACCTTGCACAGTTCAACCCTGCAGGAGGACAGGGAGCTCAACTTGGGACTTGCAGCCAGAAATCTGCCTGAATCTTACTGAGACTCATTGACTTATATTGGCACACTGCTGCCCATATTGGCTATTGTGACAACAGAGACATACCCTGAAGAAGGCCCTTCACTTTTATCTTCTGTTATTTTCAAAATTATTTTTTTACTCTTATTTTTAATTTTTTTCTTCTTTTTCTACTCTTTTAAAATTTTTATTTTTCTCTTTTTTCTTTCTTTTCTCTTTTCTTTCTCTCTCTCCCTCACTCTCTTGCTGTCCCACATTGTTCTTCATCTCCCTTTGTGTTCCTGTTCTGGTCCTAATTCCTATTTCTTCTTTGTTTTTCTTTTCTTCTCTTTCCTTCTCTCACCTGTGTCCTCTGGCCTCACTGCTAACCTTCCCCTATCCTTCTATCTACCTATCCCTCCCCCACAAATCCTTGTGACTCCCAATTCTGAAGGGTAAAGTTGCTATATTGAAGAGCTTAGTCACTAGGAACATATGTTGGGTTGGTCCATGATTTTGATCTAATTCACAGTTAAAGGTGATAGTTTAGTAACTACCACAAATTGTCATTTTCTAAGAGGTACTTGATGGTATTGTGTTGCTGATTGTATCACTTTGGCTAAGGTGTTGTGATTGATCAAATCAGTTGTGCTTCCTGGTATAATGAAAATGAGATACACTCAAAGCCATTAGAAACTCAAAACCTAAAGACCAGGTATATCTGGAAGACACCTCTGAGAAGCAATCATTCCATAAGGGTTCTAAATAGAACAATAAAGATACTTACAATAAGCAACTTCAAAGTATCAACCCAGGAACTAAACCAAGGACAGTACCACAAACAAAAATGAGAAGTCATTTAAGTAAGGTACAAACTCAGACTTCCACCCACAAAAGACAAATTCTGGGGGAAACAAGGTGGAAATATCTGATAATCAACCACTTGGAGACCCTGAACTGATAGCACAGGAAGTAACAAAACACATGAATGAGGCTCTAGAAAAATGTACAAGAGAAATAATCTCTCAGATAACTACAGAGATGGTGAGCAGAGTGAAAGACATGATTAGAGGCTCTAGAACAGAAACAGATAAAAAAATAGATGAGCTCAGAAATATGCTGGAAGCCATGATTGCCCAGTGTAAGAAAGAAATGGAAGCCATGAAACAGATTCAAACAGATATTCAGGAGATTAAAAACTCCATTGAAAGCATGCAGAGCACATTAAGGGAATCTAAAGATAGAATATCAGATATAGAAGATAAGATTGCAGTTAAGGACCATGACAACAGAGATTTCTTAAAAATAGTAAGGGACCACGAGAAATCAATTCAACAGCTGCTAGATGATGCAAGGAAGAATAACATAAGACTCATAGGAGTCCAAGAAAAAACAGGAGAAAGTACAATTGACATTAAAATACTGTTCACAGAAGTAATAGTAAATAACTTCCCAGACAGAGGTAGGGAGTTGGATGTACAGATAAGTGAGGCATATAGAACTCCATCCAGCCATGGCCAAAAAAAAACTACACCTAGACATATAATAGTCAAGATCCCAGAAACCCAACAGAAGAACAAAATTCTACAGGTAGTTAGAGAAAAGAAACAAATCACCTACAAAGGAAAGCCCATCAGAATCACAGCAGATTTCTCAACACAAACCCTCAAAGCAAGGAGAGCCTGGAGTGAAGTATTTCAAGCCCTAAAAGAAAATAACTTCCAACCTAGACTGCTGTATCCTGAAAAATTATCTTTCAAAATTGATGGGGAAATTAGATACTTTCACAACACACACAAAAAAAACAAATGAGAAATTTCATGAACAGCAAACCAGTGCTCCAAAAACTTCTAAGGAATATCCTGGAAAAACACAATGAAGGTCACAAATCCATGAGGTCCAACAGAGGGAAGCCAACAGGCAAGGTAAGAAACTAGAGGGAAAGGGGGAAAAAATAAATAAAAGAGAAAACAACAGTAAAACATCATGACAAGGATGAGTCAATATCTATCAATTATAACTATCATGTTAATGGTCTCAATTCACCAATCAAAAGAAACAGAATGGCAGAATGGATTAAGAAGCAAAAGCAAGCAATATGCTATATACAAGAAACACACCTAACTCAAAAGGAAATTCATAGACTGAAAGTAAAAGGATGGAAAACAGTTCTCCACAACACAGGAACCCAGAGAAAAGCAAGCACAGCAATCTTATTTGCAGACAAAGCAGATTTCAAACCAAAACTAATTAAGAGAGACAAAGATGGTCTCTGCAACCTTGTGAAGGGAACAATCCAAGAGGAAGAGATGACAATCCTAAATATATATGCACCAAATACGAATGCCCCCAAATATACAAAACAAATATTAATGGACATGAAAAACCAAATAAGCACTAATACAACTGTAGTGGGGGACCTCAACACCGCTCTATCACAAATAGACAGATCATCTAGACAAAAAATTAATAACAAAATTCTAGAACTGAACCAAGCTATTGAACAAATGGACTGAATAGATGCTTACAGAGTGTTCCACTTCACAAAATCAGAATACACATTCTTTTCGGCTGCACATGGGTCATTCTCCAAAATAGATCACATGCTAGCTCATAGGACATGTCTAAGTAAATGTAAAAGAATTGAAGTTACCCCTTGTATATTATCAGACCATAGTGCAATACAATTGGAGATCAATAACATAAGAAACTGCAAAACTCCCACAAACACATGGAAACTGAATAACACCCTCCTGAACAAACAATGGGTCACAGAGGTAATTAAAGAAGAAATTAGACAGTTTCTACAAGTAAATGATAATGCCAGTACAACATACAGGAATCTATGGGACACAAATAAAGCAGTTCTATGTGGGAAATTCATGGCAGTGAATGCCCATATTAGGATAACAGAGAGAACTCAGTTAAATAACCTAATGCAGAACCTCGAGCTCCTAGAAAAAGAAGAGCACAACAAACCCAAAGCTCATGCAAGAGAGGAAATTATAAGGATCAGAGCAGAAATCAATGCAGTGGAGACTAAGAGAATGATACAGAAAATTAATGAATGAAAGAGTTGGTTTTTCAAAAGAATAAATAAAATCAATAAGCCTTTAGCCAACCTTATCACAAAAAGGAAAGAAAAGGCTGAAATCCATGCAATTAAGAATGAAAAAGGTAAAGCCACAACAGACCCAGCAGAAATCCAGAGAATCATCAATACCTACTCTGAGAACCTGTACTCTAATAAAATGGAAAACACAGAACAAATGGACAGATTCCTAGATACATATGAATTGTCAAAGTGAAATGAAGAAGATACAGAAATTCTAAACATCCCAATTACAATCAGTGAAATGGAAAGCATAATAAAATATTTGCTAACAAAGAAAAGCCCAAGTCCTGATGGCTTCAGTGCTAAATTCTACAAGACATTTAAAAAGCTATTGCCATTACTCATTAAACTCATCAAGGAAATTGAAAGGGAAGCAAGGCTTCCAAATTCATTCCTGGAAGCAAGTGTTACTTTGATTCCAAAACCAGGGAAAGACCCAACCCAATAAGAGAAATGCAGGCCAATCTCCCTAATGAACACAGATGCAAAAATCCTCAACAAGATACTGGCAAACAGAATACAGAGGATCATCAAGAAGATCATACACCCTGACCAAGTTGGATTTATCCCAGGGATGCAAGGATAGTTCAACATTTGTAAATCAATAAATGTAATACACTATATTAACAGAGTCAAGGACAAAAACCACATGATCATCCCAATAGACGCAGAAAAGGCATTTGACAAAATCCAACACCATTCATGATAAAAACCCTATAGAATATTGGAATAGAAGGCCTTTATCTCAACCTGATTAAGGCTATCTGAAAAAAACAACAGCCAGCATCATACTAAATGGTCAAAAACTGAAAACTTTCATGCTAAAATCAGGAACAAGACAAAGATGCCCACTATCACCACTCCTGTTCAATATAGTTCTGGAAACATTAGCCACTGCAATTAGACAAAAGAAAGAAATAAAAGGAATAAAGATAGGAAAGGAAGAAGGTAAACTGTAATTATTTGCTGATGATATGACACTTTACATAGAAGACCCCAAAAAACAGGCCAAAATACTTCTAGACTTAATTGCCAGATTCAGTAGAGTAGCTGGGTACAAGGTCAACACTCAAAAAACAATAGCCTTCTTGTACACAAATAACAGACTCACTGAGAGAGAAATTTGGGAAATAATTCCTTTTTCAATAGCATCTAAAAAAGTGAAATATCTAGGAATCAACCTAACAAAGGAAGAAAAAGGCCTCTACACTGAAAAAACTACAGCGTTCTGAAGAAGGAGATTGAAGAGGATACAAGAAAATGGAAAGAGATCCCTTGTTCCTGGGTAGGAAGAACCAATATAATGAAAATGGCCATACTTCCAAAACTACTATATAGATTCAATGCAATGCCAATTGAAATTCCAACAATATACTTCACAGAACTAGAGAAAACAATCCAAAAATTCATTTGGAACAGAAGAAACCTAGAATAGCAAAAGCAATTCTAGGCAACAGAGACATGGCGGGGGGCATTACAATCCCCAACTTGAAACTATACTACAAAGCTACTGTGATAAAATCAGCATGGTACTGGCAAAGAAACAGACCCAAAGATCAATGGAATAGATTAGAAGATGCAGAAACAACTTCAGACATACTCAGCCACCTCATGTTGACAAAGGAGCCAACCACCCTCATTGGAGGAAAGATAGCCTATTTAATAAATAGTGTTGGAAAAACTGGATTTCCACCTGTCAGAGATTAAAACTAGACCCATGTCTATCACCGTGCACTAAACTAAGATCGAAGTGGATTAAAGATCTAAATATTAAGTCAGAAACACTAAACTTGCTGGAAGATAAGTTAGGTAGAACTCTTGATGACATTGGCATAGGAAAAGACTTTATGAACAAATCTTCGGTAGCATGGGAGCTAGCACAAAGAATCAACAACTGGGATCTCATTGTATTACAAAGCTTCTGCACTGCAAGAGAAACCACCAACAGAGCTAAGAGACAACCTACAATGTGGGAAAAAATTTTTAGCAGCTGTAGCTCAGACAAAGGTCTACTATCAAGAATATATAAAGAACTGAAAAAAATCAGATCTCCCAAATTCAAAGACCCAACTCAAAAATGGGTATCTGAAATGAACAGACATTTCTCAGACAAAGAAGTAAAAGCAGCAAATAAATATATGAAAAAACGTTCAACATCACTGGTCATTCGAGAGATGCAGATGAAGACAACACTGAGATTCCACCTCATCCCACAAAGAATGGCTGCTATCAAGAAATCAACCAATAACAAATGCTGGTGGGGGTGTGGAGAGAAAGGAACCCTTCTCCATTGTTGGTGGGAGTGCAGACTGGTGCAACCACTGTGGAAATCAGTATGGAGATACCTCAAAGAACTAGGCCAAATGGTCCCATTTGGCCCAGCTATTCCCCTGCTGGGAATCTTCCCCAAAGAATTAAAAGAATCATACCACAGCGATATATGTGCACCCATGTTTATAGCTGCCCAGTTTGTAATAGCTAAAGCTTGGAAACAGCCCAAGTCCCCATCAACTGGAAACTGGATAAAGAAAATGTGATTTTTTAAAATAAAACGGAGTACTACTCAGCCATAAAGAATGAGAAAGTAGAGACATTTATAGCTAAATGGATGCATATTGAGGCCATACTCTTAAGTGAAGTAAATAGGCCACACATGTGTAAATACAGAATAGTTTCTCTAGTGTGAGAAACTGAAAGTGTAAATAGGGATTAAAATGATTAAAATGAATAATTGATAATTTGAAATAGGAAGAAAAGGTCCAAAGATGAAGGAGTGAAGGGAGGGGAAGGGGAAAGGAAAGGAAGGAAAGGAAAAATTATGAGGGAAAAAAATGGAAACAAAGTCTATGTAAATAGGGAAAGGTGGAAGGGGTGAAAGGCGCACAGGGAATGGGGAAAAATTAAGAACCAAGATACATCATGTACAGGTACAAGCACCCAATCTTAAATGTAAACATATTGTATACCTAAAATGTGCCAATATAAGAATTTAAGGAAAAAAACAAAAGAAAAAGTTATAAAGATTAATGAAAAAAATCATAGGAGTGGGTAGAATATGATGTGTAGCCTTACATCAATTCAGTATTCATGGAATACATCACAATTTTTATTTTTTAAAAATTTTTAATATATATATTTATTGGTACATTTTAGGTATAAAATACATTTACATTTATCACTGGGTGTTTGTACCAGAACATGATGCATCTTAGTTTTTATTTTTTCTCCCATTACCTGTGCACCCTTCACACCCTCCACCCTCCCCTATTTACATAGACTTTGTTTCCATTTTTTTCCCTCATAATTTTTCCTTTCCTTCCTTTCCTTTCCCCTTCCCCTCCCTTCACTCCTTCATCTTTGGACCTTTTCTTCCTATTTCAAATTATCAATTATTCATTTTAATCATTTTAATCCCTATTTACACTTTCAGTTTCTCACACTAGAGAAACTATTCTGTATTTACACATGTGTGGCCTATTTACTTCACTTAAGAGTATGGCCTCAATATGCATCCATTTAGCTATAAATGTCTCTACTTTCTCATTCTTTATGGCTGAGTAGTACTCCGTTTTATTTTAAAAAATCACATTTTCTTTATCCAGTTTCCAGTTGATGGGGACTTGGGCTGTTTCCAAGCTTTAGCTATTACAAACTGGGCAGCTATAAACATGGGTGCACATATATCGCTGTGGTATGATTCTTTTAATTCTTTGGGGAAGATTCCCAGCAGGGGAATAGCTGGGCCAAATGGGACCATTTGGCCTAGTTCTTTGAGGTATCTCCATACTGATTTCCACAGTGGTTGCACCAGTCTGCACTCCCACCAACAATGGAGAAGGGTTCCTTTCTCTCCACACCCCCACCAGCATTTGTTATTGGTTGATTTCTTGATAGCAGCCATTCTTTGTGGGATGAGGTGGAATCTCAGTGTTGTCTTCATCTGCATCTCTCGAATGACCAGTGATGTTGAACGTTTTTTCATATATTTATTTGCTGCTTTTACTTCTTTGTCTGAGAAATGTCTGTTCATTTCAGATACCCATTTTTGAGTTGGGTCTTTGAATTTGGGAGATCTGATTTTTTTCAGTTCTTTATATATTCTTGATAGTAGACCTTTGTCTGAGCTACAGCTGCTAAAAATTTTTTCCCACATTGTAGGTTGTCTCTTAGCTCTGTTGGTGGTTTCTCTTGCAGTGCAGAAGCTTTGTAATACAATGAGATCCCAGTTGTTGATTCTTTGTGCTAGCTCCCATGCTACCGAAGATTTGTTCATAAAGTCTTTTCCTATGCCAATGTCATCAAGAGTTCTACCTAACTTATCTTCCAGCAAGTTTAGTGTTTCTGACTTAATATTTAGATCTTTAATCCACTTCGATCTTAGTTTAGTGCACGGTGATAGACATGGGTCTAGTTTTAATCTCTGACAGGTGGAAATCCAGTTTTTCCAACACTATTTATTAAATAGGCTATCTTTCCTCCAATGAGGGTGGTTGGCTCCTTTGTCAACATGAGGTGGCTGAGTATGTCTGAAGTTGTTTCTGCATCTTCTAATCTATTCCATTGATCTTTGGGTCTGTTTCTTTGCCAGTACCATGCTGATTTTATCACAGTAGCTTTGTAGTATAGTTTCAAGTTGGGGATTGTAATGCCCCCCGCCATGTCTCTGTTGCCTAGAATTGCTTTTGCTATTCTAGGTTTCTTCTGTTCCAAATGAATTTTTGGATTGTTTTCTCTAGTTCTGTGAAGTATATTGTTGGAATTTCAATTGGCATTGCATTGAATCTATATAGTAGTTTTGGAAGTATGGCCATTTTCATTATATTGGTTCTTCCTACCCAGGAACAAGGGATCTCTTTCCATTTTCTTGTATCCTCTTCAATCTCCTTCTTCAGAACGCTGTAGTTTTTTCAGTGTAGAGGCCTTTTTCTTCCTTTGTTAGGTTGATTCCTAGATATTTCACTTTTTTAGATGCTATTGAAAAAGGAATTATTTCCCAAATTTCTCTCTCAGTGAGTCTGTTATTTGTGTACAAGAAGGCTATTGTTTTTTGAGTGTTGACCTTGTACCCAGCTACTCTACTGAATCTGGCAATTAAGTCTAGAAGTATTTTGGCCTGTTTTTTGGGGTCTTCTATGTAAAGTGTCATATCATCAGCAAATAATTACAGTTTACCTTCTTCCTTTCCTATCTTTATTCCTTTTATTTCTTTCTTTTGTCTAATTGCAGTGGCTAATGTTTCCAGAACTATATTGAACAGGAGTGGTGATAGTGGGCATCTTTGTCTTGTTCCTGATTTTAGCATGAAAGTTTTCAGTTTTTGACCATTTAGTATGATGCTGGCTGTTGTTTTTTTCAGATAGCCTTAATCAGGTTGAGATAAAGGCCTTCTATTCCAATATTCTATAGGGTTTTTATCATGAATGGTGTTGGATTTTGTCAAATGCCTTTTCTGCGTCTATTGGGATGATCATGTGGTTTTTGTCCTTGACTCTGTTAATATAGTGTATTACATTTATTGATTTACAAATGTTGAACTATCCTTGCATCCCTGGGATAAATCCAACTTGGTCAGGGTGTATGATCTTCTTGATGATCCTCTGTATTCTGTTTGCCAGTATCTTGTTGAGGATTTTTGCATCTGTGTTCATTAGGGAGATTGGCCTGCATTTCTCTTATTGGGTTGGGTCTTTCCCTGGTTTTGGAATCAAAGTAACACTTGCTTCCAGGAATGAATTTGGAAGCCTTGCTTCCCTTTCAATTTCCTTGATGAGTTTAATGAGTAATGGCAATAGCTTTTTAAATGTCTTGTAGAATTTAGCACTGAAGCCATCAGGACTTGGGCTTTTCTTTGTTAGCAAATATTTTATTATGCTTTCCATTTCACTGATTGTAATTGGGATGTTTAGAATTTCTGTATCTTCTTCATTTCACTTTGACAATTCATATGTATCTAGGAATCTGTCCATTTGTTCTGTGTTTTCCATTTTATTAGAGTACAGGTTCTCAGAGTAGGTATTGATGATTCTCTGGATTTCTGCTGGGTCTGTTGTGGCTTTACCTTTTTCATTCTTAATTGCATGGATTTCAGCCTTTTCTTTCCTTTTTGTGATAAGGTTGGCTAAAGGCTTATTGATTTTATTTATTCTTTTGAAAAACCAACTCTTTCATTCATTAATTTTCTGTATCATTCTCTTAGTCTCCACTGCATTGATTTCTGCTCTGATCCTTATAATTTCCTCTCTTGCATGAGCTTTGGGTTTGTTGTGCTCTTCTTTTTCTAGGAGCTCGAGGTTCTGCATTAGGTTATTTAACTGAGTTCTCTCTGTTATCCTAATATGGGCATTCACTGCCATGAATTTCCCACATAGAACTGCTTTATTTGTGTCCCATAGATTCCTGTATGTTGTACTGGCATTATCATTTACTTGTAGAAACTGTCTAATTTCTTCTTTAATTACCTCTGTGACCCATTGTTTGTTCAGGAGGGTGTTATTCAGTTTCCATGTGTTTGTGGGAGTTTTGCAGTTTCTTATGTTATTGATCTCCAATTGTATTGCACTATGGTCTGATAATATACAAGGGGTAACTTCAATTCTTTTACATTTACTTAGACATGTCCTATGAGCTAGCATGTGATCTATTTTGGAGAATGACCCATGTGCAGCCGAAAAGAATGTGTATTCTGATTTTGTGAAGTGGAACACTCTGTAAGCATCTATTCAGTCCATTTGTTCAATAGCTTGGTTCAGTTCTAGAATTTTGTTATTAATTTTTTGTCTAGATGATCTGTCTATTTGTGATAGAGCGGTGTTGAGGTCCCCCACTACAATTGTATTAGTGCTTATTTGGTTTTTCATGTCCATTAATATTTGTTTTGTATATTTGGGGGCATTCGTATTTGGTGCATATATATTTAGGATTGTCATCTCTTCCTCTTGGATTGTTCCCTTCACAAGGTTGCAGAGACCATCTTTGTCTCTCTTAATTAGTTTTGGTTTGAAATCTGCTTTGTCTGCAAATAAGATTGCTGTGCTTGCTTTTCTCTGGGTTCCTGTGTTGTGGAGAACTGTTTTCCATCCTTTTACTTTCAGTCTATGAATTTCCTTTTGAGTTAGGTGTGTTTCTTGTATATAGCATATTGCTTGCTTTTGCTTCTTAATCCATTCTGCCATTCTGTTTCTTTTGATTGGTGAATTGAGACCATTAACATGATAGTTATAATTGATAGATATTGACTCATCCTTGTCATGATGTTTTACTGTTGTTTTCTCTTTTATTTATTTTTTCCCCCTTTCCCTCTAGTTTCTTACCTTGCCTGTTGGCTTCCCTCTGTTGGGCCTCATGGATTTGTGACCTTCATTGTGTTTTTCCAGGATATTCCTTAGAAGTTTTTGGAGCACTGATTTGCTGTTCATGAAATTTCTCATTTGTTTTTTTTGTGTGTGTTGTGAAAGTATCTAATTTCCCCATCAATTTTGAAAGATAATTTTTCAGGATACAGCAGTCTAGGTTGGAAGTTATTTTCTTTTAGGGCTTGAAATACTTCACTCCAGGCTCTCCTTGCTTTGAGGGTTTGTGTTGAGAAATCTGCTGTGATTCTGATGGGCTTTCCTTTGTAGGTGATTTGTTTCTTTTCTCTAACTACCTGTAGAATTTTGTTCTTCTGTTGGGTTTCTGGGATCTTGACTATTATATGTCTAGGTGTAGTTTTTTTTGGCCATGGCTGGATGGAGTTCTATATGCCTCACTTATCTGTACATCCAACTCCCTACCTCTGTCTGGGAAGTTATTTACTGTTACTTCTGTGAACAGTATTTTAATGTCAATTGTACTTTCTCCTGTTTTTTCTTGGACTCCTATGAGTCTTATGTTATTCTTCCTTGCATCATCTAGCAGCTGTTGAATTGATTTCTCGTGGTCCCTTACTATCTTTAAGAAATCTCTGTTTTCATTGTCCTTAACGTCCTTAACCGCAATCCTGTCTTCTATATCTGATATTCTGTCTTCAGATTGTCTTAGTCTGATCTGAATGCTTTCAAAGGAGTTTTTAATCTCCTGAATATCTGTTTGAATCTGTTTCATGGATTACATTTCTTTCTTATGTTGAGTGATCATATTTTCCATTTCTTTCTTATGCTGGACATTCATGGTTTCCAGTATGTTTCTGATCGCATCTATTTTCTTATCTGTTTCTGCTCTAGAGCTTCTAATCAGGTCTTTCACTCTGCTCACCATGTCAGTATTTATCTGGGAGATTATTTCTGTTTTGAAATTTTCTAGAGCCTCATGCATCTGCTTTGTTACTTCCTGTGCTATCAGTTCAGGGTGTCCAAGTGGTTGCTTATCAGACTTTTCCACCTCATTTCCCCCAGAATTTCCTTTTCGTGGCATGGAAGCCTGCGTTTGTACCTTGCTTAAGTGTCTTCTCATTTTTGTTTTTGGTACTGTCCTTGATTTAATTCCTGGGTTGATATTTCAAGGTTCCTTAATGTAGGTATCTTTGTTGCTTGTGTTTAAAACCCTTGTGGAATGATTACTTTTCAGAGGTGTCTTCTAGATATGGCTTGTGTTTGAGTTTTGAGACTCTAATGACTCTGAATCTATTATATTTTCCGTATACCAGGAAGGAAAACTAATTAGATCAATCACAACATGTTAGCCCAAATGACGTAGTCAGCAATACCACAGCATCAAGCACAGCTTAGAAAATGACAATTTTTGGTAGTTATTAATCTATCACTTTTAACTATGTGAGTTAAAATAAAACCAAGGACCAACCCAACATAAGTTTATAATGAATAAACTCTTCAATATAGCATCTTTCCTCTTTGGGGTGGGGAGTTAAAAGGAGTTGGGGAGGGAGGGACAGGTAGAAAGAACATGTAAGATTACCGGTGAGGCCAGAAGACACAGAAAGATCACACAAACTCCAAGAAGTTGTAAAGGCAAGAGAAAATGGCAGAATGAAAGAACAAAGATGTGAATAGAATCACCTAACAGTAACAGGGAGGCTAGATACCAAATTTACTTTCCTTTAAACCTAATGATAATCAAGAGAAGGAAAAAGAGAAGAAAAGAACAGTAAGGGAGCAATCCGAATTCAGTGCAGAAAGGAACAAATGGGGAGATGAAGATCAATGTGGGACAGTGAGAGAATGGGAGAGAGAAAGAGAGAGAGAGAGAGACAGAGAGAGAGACAGACAGAGAGGGAGAGAGAGAAAAGATAAAAGAAAGAAAAGAAAAACTTTGAAGAGTAGAAAAAAAGTAAAAATTAAGAATTAAAAATAAGAAAAATAATTTTTTTTTTTTTTGCAAATAGCAATAGAAATTATGGGCCTCCTTCAGAGTATGTCTCTGCTGTCACAGTAGGCAACGTAGGAATCCCTGTGTATATACAAGTCAATGAGTCTCAGCAAGCCAGCAGCAGACCAAGCACAGTGGTCTGATGTGCCTTTATTGTAGAGTCTTTTTACTTTTCTGCTGAGCTTCAGTTTTCTTCCAGGAGCCTGAGAAGTCCTCGTTCTGCTACTTCTCTATCTTGTGGCGCTCAGGACAAGGGTCTTTATAATCTCCTGTGCCTCTGTAGTGTGGGACTAGGTAGCAGAAAAGCCAGAAGGTAGGCGGCTCACGGCGCGGGGTGGGGTGGGTTGGGGTGTGCTGAGCGTTGGAGGCGCCCGCGAGGCTAAGCGGACCTCACCGTGCCGTGGGCGTGGCCCGGGACGGCCGCAGGAACTTCAAGCTGCTAGTCTTGGGCCGGTTGCTGGTTGCCGCAGTTTAGAGAGCCTCGGGTGGGGGTGGGGCTGCAAGACGCCTCTGCGACCTCACCGTGCCATAGATCACAATTTTTAAAAAGGAGAAAAGATTCAAAAGGTAAATTGGGACAAACTTAGAGACAAACATCTCCTTAAGTTTTAAAATACTGGAGTTTGCAATGTAGGCAATGGAGTACCATGGAATCAGTGAGTATCAAAATTTTAGGAAATTTTGGCATTTTTTAAATACAAGTGCTTTAATTATAAGAAAAGAAACAATTTGTAATATTCTATGTTGCTTGAAAGCTGAGGGAAAAGTATTGTATAGAAACAAGAAGCTAAAATTGATAGGGACATGAAGATTCAGCTATGTAATGATAAGGTCTTATCTAAGTTAGTAATATTGGAAATAACAAGGACAGAATAAAGGAATGCTCTATAGCAGCATCCCCCAAACTCTTTGCCACCATAAACCAGTTTCACGGAAGACATTTTTTCCATGGACTAGGGATGGGGAATGGTTTGGGGTCTTTTGCTCTTTTTAAAGAAACTCTCCAGTGGTGTTTGTTTTTTACTGATTTTAACTAGGGTTAGCTTGGAGGCTTACCAAAACTGTGACAAGATAAGTATACACTGCAGGGAAGTGGTCTGGATTGAAGTGGTACATACAATAATGGGGGGGGTGGTCATGCATGAACTAGAATTAAGTGTCAGGTTCTGTCTTAAAGCCTTTACCAGATGCAACTGTACAGTTGAAATATGCAAACTCACTTGCCACTCTAAATCCTGCCACCAGAAACAGCTTAATTGTCACTTGCTATCACTGTTAGGATTTTATAAGTCTGCAAGCAATTGATTTATTATGGTCTCTGTGCAGCAAATCTCTGCTAATGTTTACCTGTATTTGCAGTATTTGCAGCCACTCACTAGAGCCAGCATCCATGCCTCTGCTCCACCTCAGATCATCAGAAATTGTATTTTCAAGAAACATTCAAGAAGCTTTCAAGAACAACCTAGATTCCTCACATGCATAGTTCATAGTAGGGTTCATGCTCCTATGAGAATCTAATGCCACCACTTACCTAACAAGAAGCAGAGCTCAGGTGGTAATGTGAGTGATGGGGAGTGGCTTTAAATGCAGATGAAGCTTTGGTCAGTGGCCCACAACTTACCTTCTGCTGTGTGGCCCGGTGCCTAACCCGACATGGACCAGCATCCATTTGTGACCTGGGTGATGGGGACTCCTAATCTATAGGGCTCTTGAATATATGTATATTTATGGGATAGTGCATGTTGGAAAGATAATTCTAAACTGAAAGCTCAGACAATTGTGGGCCCAGTAGATTACGTTACACATGAAAATGTAAAAGAAATATTAAGATTTTTCAAGTATAGAATAATGGTAGAAGGGACAGAGCTTCAGGAACTTAATAGACATGTGTACAACACATGTGTACATTATTATTATTATTATTATCACCACTGCTATTATTATGATTTTACTGCATTGGAGAGAATTGTGGGCTATTGGGAAAAACTTAGATTTTGAAGTAAAAGAAAATGTATAGACTATTTGGTATATTACAACCTTTTTATGTCTTAGGCTTCTCATCTTGATACTTCAATAGAAAGTTTTATGAATCAAATATGACAAGGAGTCATGGTTTGGGTCAAAAATGTACCCCAAAGTCTCATGTGTTCAGAGGTGGAACTTTTGGCAAGTGATTGGATCATGGTGTTAATAATTATTAAGGAATTAATCTGCTGATGAGTTTAAAGCTGAACATACTATTAGGAGATGAGATGAGGTGGAGGGAAGTAAAGCACTAGGAATGTAACCTGGAAAGTTATGTTATTGTCCTTTTTCTTCCCTCTGATTCTTTTCCTTTCACTTTACTTCCTAGTTGCCAGGAGTTAAGCAGCTTTCCTCTATCCTGATTTTGCATCATGAACCTTCTCTTTTGGAGCCACCCCACCACAGACTGTAACCTCTGAAACCTTGAGCCAAAACAAACCTCTTCTTTCTTTAAGCTATATGTTGGGTGTTTTGTCCTAGCAACAAAACGCTAATACACAAGATGATGTAATAAACTTTGTAAATTACAAAGCATCATTTTTAAAGTGCGAGACAGTATTTTTCTTAGCCACAATATTACAAGCAGAGTTAAATACCACCCACTGCCTTTCCAGCATAGATTTTGGAGGCTCAGCTTAGCCACTCTGAACTCTGCAAAATTGGGCCTTTTAAAAATATTACACCTAATTTTATGAATTCATAAAACATGAATAATTACAGTATACATGGAGTCGTTGGTTAAATGCTTATTGGGATAATGCATGTGAAGTCCCTGACCAGTCAGTCGGCTGATATTTGATTACTGTTAGTTGTCACTATCACTACTATGATATGAAAGAGGATGGGTGTGTTGTATGGCTGTGATTATCTTACAATTTTGTCATACTTGTGGCTTGTAAAAGCAAGTCTGCTTTCCCAGTTAAAGTAAAGCATAATTTGAACAAGGCAGAAAAAAATGAAGACAATTACATTTTTAGCTTATCAGACATATACAAAGTGCTAAAAAGGAGAGCATTACTGTTTACTCAGCTTTTATAGTTGGAAGTGAAGAAGTTACCTGGAGAGTGCCAACTTTTATTTTCTGTCCTATGATCTTGCACTGAGCATATATTATTTCTCTGAAAAGATTCATTTTTTGAAGGTACAGCTCCCAGTCAGCTTCTTCCCATTATTTTTTTCTAGTACTGGTGATTGGATGCAGGGCCCTTGCACCATGTTACATCCCCAGCTCTTTTTTGCTTCTGTCTGTTCTATGGCCAACATAATACTTGTACTGACTTTTCTCAATCTCTGAAAGTTATGAAACGTAAGTTTCAAATATGACAATTTAAAATGAAATGCTGTGGACAATGGGGCTACTGGGTAGAGATTTCAAGAGTTTGCCAAGGCCCAAGAGCAAGAAAACCATTAATTTCTAGGCCTTATATTGACCCGACAACTGTATGTACCTAGTAGATGTTGCCTCAGAAGCCACGCTTCCTCAAAATTAATGATATGCCATTATTGTAGCAATTTTTCTAAGTCTCTAGAGTGTCTGTAATTAAGAAGTTTAACTGTACTTAAAATGATATAAAGTGTTATTAGTCTTGTGCTAAATCATTTCAGATAACTAATTTATTTGCCACTGAAATTATCCAGGTAATTTTCTCAACCTGACTAATGTAAGTTTTCACACATAATCATTCCTACCGCATAAAGCTTTGAATTTCTTTTGCAGAAAAAGAAAAAATTGGTTTGAAGCTCCACAATATTGTAATATGCAACTTTGCTGCTCAGTTTCTTCACTCTTAGCCAGTTCTTCTTTGAGGAAGTTGAATTAGACCAGCGGCTGTCATTAAATTTGCACAGCCCCCCTATACACATGTGCATGATCAGTGGAGTCCTTCCTTCAAATACAATCAGAATTGAACACATTGTACCTTCAGCTCTGGCTGAAGGGGAAATCAGAAGACCTTTACCAACTTTCTGCCTATCCCTCTCAAAACTTCTCAAAGTCTTTGGACTAAATCACCTTTAGATCTTTCTAATTTCTTTATTTCTAAGTAAGGTTTTCACTTCAAGTGTCTGGTTCACTGTCATATTTTTATTCTCTATATCTTTACCATAAAACTGTTGAAAGTGATGTGCTTTTGATTAATAAAGGAGAAGTCGTGTGCAATTTGCTTTTAAATATATAGTCCAGTCTCTTGCCCATGAATAATGTCTATGAATAAAATATTTAGAATTAGCATAATGTTATGCAGTTTCCAGTATGCTAAGGAGGGAACAGGGTCAGGTGTTCAACACAAAATAATAATTTGTTTTCATTGACAAACTCTTCACTGTATTGCTCTGTTGAGTTTCATTTTCCAACTGTGGCTGTTGTAATTAGATCAATTGTTTAGGTTTATAGGGTAACCTAACAACCAATCCAGCATTTTGCATAGATTTGTTCCAGCTTCTACTGCCATGGTAAGAGATAAAAGGCTATAATTCAATTGGAGTAGGAACTGACATAAGATGTATGAAAGAAACTAATAGAACTTATTTGAATCCAGAACTCTGATATTTGTGCCATCATTGCTAAACTGTCCTTGCTGTCAAGAAGACCTCAAGTTGCTTTATAAAGATTGTCCACATTTTACCCTTTTTAGTGATTTTCATTCCTCTAACCCTTTTCTGTTTTGATCTGAGACAAAAATTAGCTGCCTAAAACATTTTCTATAGTATTTTAAGTTTGTAAGCCTGCTCTCTTTATTGTTTGTTCAAAAATTATTCTTTGAAGTTGACATCTTCATTTAGGTGTGAAATCCAGGTAGAAAGTTATTTTGTTCAACCCTGTAATGATGTGTCATTGTCTTTCTGCTTCCATCATTTCTGTGTAGAAGTCACCTGTATTCTTACTGTTGATCCTTTGAATTTAGTGTATTTTTCCACTCTTTGGATCCTTTAAGACCTTTTTACCTTTGTTTTCACTTTCAGTAGCTTTTCCTTAATATATTCAAGTGTAGTTTTCCTGTATTCATCTCACCTGAAATGTCTGGGGTTTTAAAATTTTATTTGAAAACTTTCTATGTCTTAAATGATTATTTCTACTCAGTTCCTTCTTCTCCTTCTGGTATTTCATATATATGCATCTATAACTTTTTACTATGTTTCATATATTTTACAGATGCCTTTCTGTATTTTTAATTTTTTTCTGCTTCAGTGTAGGTATTCTCTGTTGTTTATCTTTTAGCTCACTAATCTCATCATTAGTTGCTTCTTACCTATGATCAAATCTACTTACTGAGTTTCTAAACTTTCTGTTCTAGAATTTTCTCTATAACTTTTAGTATCAGCTTTCTACTGAAACTCTCCATATTTTCATTAAGCTTTTAAACAACATTAACCTGAGTGGGCTGGGGATTTAGCTCAGTGGTTCTGGTGCCTGCCTAGCAAGCGCAAGGTACTGAGTTTGATCCCCGGTACCAAAATAAAACAACAACAATATTAACCTGAGTAAGATTTCATCTTACCATTTTTTTTTGTGATTCTCTGTCTTAGTATTTTTGTCTTTTATCTTTTCATCATTTGTCCTACATTCTGACATGCCTCATAACATTATTGAAAGTAGTCCTGATGCCAGAAAATTTATACAGATAATTTGAGCCTCTAGACCTTTTCTTTTCTTAGATCAAAGCTGTCCAGTATAAAATCAACTAAGCATATATAATTTTATCTTTTGGATCACTAATTCTCTCATCAGTTGCTTCTTATCTAGAACAAATTCATCTACTGAGTTGCTAAACTTTCTGTTCCATAATTTTCTCTTATTCTTAATTTTTATCAGCTTTCTACTGAAATTCTCCACTTTTTAATTAAGCTTATAAAATGTATAGACCTGAATAAGATTTTCATTAACCATTTTCTGTGGTTCTCTCTCTTAGTATTCTTTCTCTTATCTTTTCATCATTTTCTCCTGTATTCTGGTATGGTAGCTAACATTATCAAAATTAGTCATGTTTTCAGAAAATGTATACAGATAATTTGAGGCTCTGTATATTTTCTTTTTCTAGTTCTATGCTGTCCAATTTAAAATTAACTAAACATATATGGCTATTTAAACAAATTAATCTGAACTTCATTTAATTTGAAATTATTTCCTCAGTTATGTTAGTCACATTTCAATGTGCATTAGCCACATGTGGCTTGTGGCTGCCTTTTACATCATCACAGAAAGTTCATTGGAACAGCTTTAATCCATAGCATTTCTTTTTGCTTCTGGAAAATAGTTGCTCCAGAGTGGGTTGAGGTAGGTAGAAGCTGGGTTTTACTCTTTAGGAAAGTTAGTCTAATCCTGGTTGTTTTTACTCTTCAAGTGAAGTTGTTCAGAATTCCCAGGGGAAATCTTGGTTATTTACTACTTTTTCTTCTCTATAACTTTTTGTCTTTTCAGCTTCATTAGATTGTCTACGGTTTGGATGACTTTTTGGATTTCTTGCCTACTGCTTCCTGTGTTGCCTTCCAGTCTAATCTAGGTATCATTGCTTATAGTAAGCAAATGCCTAAGAAGAAAGTATATATATATTTGTTTCCTGTGTTCTTTGTAGAATTTATCTTCTCTATCAGAGAAGAGACATAATCTATTTCATTATTACTATATTCTCAGGGCCAGCCACATGAATATATAAATAAAAGTATATCTTCATGTTACAGGTTGATAGTGGAGAGTTTAAGCAATTTAACACCAAACACACAGTTACTAAACTGATTCTGGTAGCCCACTCCAGAATCTATGCTTAGTTCTTTACTGCACTCTCTTCTAATGGATAAATCTTTAATTAATAGCCTGGGCCATATGCATCCACAAATCCTATGTGGCTTACAGGAATTGGGCCAATAACCAAAAAAAAAAAAAAAAGTGTCATTCATCGGGCATGCCCCAAACACTCCTTAAGCCTTACTTGCTTTCCAAAATGGTGAAGATGTAAGGGAAAAAATTCTCCCTAGTGGGAGCAAGATTGAAGCCCATTTCTAATCATTAGTACTTTTAATGTCAAGATAAAATAAGGAAAATGTGCAAGAGAAAAGGAAGAGAAAATGGAAAAGGGAGGAGGGATGAAAGGACAGAGGGAGGGAGGAAGGAAGAGAAAGCAGAAAAGGAGGAAGAGACAGAGAGAAAATACAGCCTCCAGCAGGTTCAGATTTTACTTTTTTCTTATGGCATCAAAAGTTTACCAGAACATTACCCTATAATTGTATAAATATCCTTTACATTGATTCTGACTCAATCTAAGGAGAGGAAGAAGTTGTAAAATGAGTCATGAACTCTCCTTAGAATCCCACACACATAGCTTCTTTTCATAGTTTCATTTAGTAGGACAGAACAAAAGAAAGCCAGAGGAACATGGAGCCCTGTTAGAGAACCAAGGACCCCAGTGATAAGACCTTTTCCAGAAAGACTCAGATGGTAAGTAGATGAAGGATTAATCCAGAGAAGTTCATAGAACTTCTGATTTTTGTGCTGATTTTTAAACTAGTAGAAAGGGAGCGACACCCAGAGAACTTCTGATTTTTGAGCTGATTTTTAAACTAGTAGGAAGGGAGTGACACCCAGAGACTTAGGAGTAAAAGAGTTTCATAGTAGAGGTTAGCAGACTACTCAGCTTGACTTTTTAAGACTACGTTTAAATAATTATATAGAAATGATGCAAAATCTAGTTAGAAAGGAAGGAAAGCTTCTGAGCCATGTTTTGTATGTATCTTTATGTCTAAATGTTTGGTCTAAAAGAGATCCAGGGGTTTTACTTTCTGAGGACACATTTTATGTATGGAAAGATGTCTGTGGATAATATAATTTATTTACATGTGAAGCTAACCCCTGCCTCTGTAGTTTTCTCAAATGGCACTACTCTGCAGCGGTAAACCATGTCTATTTCCCCAAATATCAATTCTTCAAGTACTAGTTAAAGACAGGTTTCATATTTCCCTATGGACCTCCTCTGTCCTCTACTATCTGGTTTCAACTCTCACACTAGCTAAACTCCAAGCTCACATTCCAATCCTTTGCTAGATATTTGGATCACAAAATCACCTTGCTCATCTCTTAGATTCAATGTGGCTCCCTAGACCAACTCTTATCTCTGACTTTCCCATCTGCCTTACTCCATGGTTTTTCTACCACAACCACATATTACATAAATTAACATGTTTTTTGCGAATAGTACACATTTGTCCCTTCTTTTCTATCTCCTCTGCCTGGGGCTGGAATCATAACATAATTACCGCTTCTTCATATTTCTAATTGATCTTCTCACCTTTGATTGCTCTTTTATTCTCAAAATTGTTAGTACTTAATCATGGCCATTATGTAAAATATAAATTCCTTAACCAAGTATTCTAGGAAATAAATCCATGCTATGGTGTGACCCATGTGAGTTTTCTTGCACTAGGTATCAACAACAGGAACAGTTAAAAGGTACAGAAGGTACTATTTCTCAGTCTCTATCTTCATGATTGTGTGTATCAATCACCAAGTTAGGTTCTTATTAGCTCATTTATTTATACCAAAATCCTATGATAGGGGTCTATTATGAACCTCATTTTGATGAAAATGATAACATGGGTATTTTATAAATGAAATAAAGTGAATCTGACATCCTACTATTTAGTGACAAGGTCGGGATTTAAACACAGAATGAATTCATTACAAAGCATCAATGGTTAACCCCTATTACCAAGAAAATGGGAGACATTATTGCTTTGTATATTGGGTACTACTAAAATACACCTCAATCTGTAAAACAGAGAAAAACATGCTCCTTCATAAGTGTAGGTCAGTGGTGGCAGTGAGTAAAGAAGAAAGGTTGACTTGGATACAACTTAAAAATATACTTGAATATGTTTCAGAAAGCTTATACTCTGACAGTTCCTCACATAAAAGAGAAAATCTTTGAAGAGTAGCCAACTAAATCATATGCTGCGGTGAATTCAATTTATCAAACATTCACTGAGGGTCTCCCACATGCCAGGCACCATCCAAGGTCCTGAGCAGGCAATGAATTAGTGTCTGACACTGAGTAGACATTGTGAATGTTGAATATATGGTTAGTTCATGAATGTCTGAGTAATGATTTAAAATACACAGCTCTGGCTTTAAAAGTATTCACAGTCTGATAGGGAAACCATTAAGCAATGAGAATTGCAGCACAGTCTGATCTGTTATAAAACAGCTAAGTCCGGGGTGGGGGGGGGTGGACATAAGAACATAAAGGGCTACCTACTGAAAACCTCTTATGGAGGAAAAAGGCCAGGGTTTCTAATCTCTTGCATAGTTGATAGAGAAGAAGGTTTCTAGCTAAGAAATGCTATGGAAACTTTGTACTTAGAGTATCCATGATCCAGGAGTGTGCCCAGCTATTTTTAATTAGCATTGCCAATAGGAAGCATGTGTTATCAACTCAAGGAATGTAATGCTATCCACCCAAAAGCCCAAGGAGGTCTGTGTTGACCTCACTCCAACTCCTCCTTCCCTGCCTATGTTCAATCAGTTGCAAACTCTTGCCTACTATTTCTCCTTAATAGCTTTCTAATCTGTCTCCTATTGTTTCCCTCTCCATCTGTTACTACCACTGTAGTTCAGGTCCTGATAAATTCTCCCCTGGATTTCTATGTCAACCTCCTAATGGGTCTCCTGCCCCCATTTTATCTTTTCCTTCTATCCTGCAGCTGGAGAGAACTTCCTGAGGACCAGAGCTGATCACAGTCTTCCCTGTCTCCTAATCCTGAGTAGCTCTCTGTTGCACACAAGATAAAATAGAACTCCTTCTCTGACTCAACCTAACTTGCTCACAAAGTCTGAATTAGATCTTCTATTACAGCAGCTATCATACTATGCTACAATTATCCCCTTTCTTGAGTTTCAGCATGTTGTGTTGAAGGGAACTCACTGTCTTTTTTTCTGGTGCCTAACACAACCCCTGTCACATAGTAGGAACTCAATGAATGTTTGTTGGTGTAGCTTTTGTAGTTAATCAGTCCTGTAACAAATACCCTCTCCCCTCCAATAGGCAGCAGAGTTTGATTAGAGGAGCTATCCTAAGAAATGCTATGTAAATTAGAGGTCAGATGAAGATTGTGAATAGATATCTGTGGGTGTCCCAGTAAATAAAGGGCAATTATGCACCATTTATCTGATCAGTGCTAACTGAATAGAGAAAATGAACTTGGAATCCAAGAGCTCTCCCCTGCCCAGTGTAGTTGGGGTAAGCATCATCCTAACCATTATTTAACTGGTCACTTAGAAACACCTAGCCTCCTGAAGACACTTTGGCAGCCACAACTGAAGAAATTTTCCCCCAACAATGAGTTTTTAAGTCTTCTTTTCCAATGTCAAAAATAGATAAGTATCTAATACTCCATACAGATGATAAAGAATGTGATATGAAGCTCATACCTTATACATTACATTTAATTAGAATTATATGGAAGTTAATAATGGGAATGTTTTCTGTAGGAACTGCTACTATGATCAGTAAAAATAAAACTGAAATAAAATTATAGAGAAGGAAATATCACACCTTTGTTCCTAAAGAATTTGCATTGAGCTCAAAGAGAGCAATTAATAAGGAATGAAAGGAGTCTTTGTTATTCAATGATTTCTATGATCTGCCAAAATGTCAAATAATCCATTTAATCAATCAGAAAATTAAAGGATGTGACAAATCTCAAGGTAGCTTGAGATTATGGCTGTGCAAAGCACTTCAAGTATAGTACAAAGATATGTCACAATAGCAATTACTTAATGACTCATTTTTCTCACTTTGTTGATGCAAGAATACAATTTAGGTTTCAAATTAATTGCAGCTGTGCTCTTATTTGAATCCTGTATACTTTACTTAAGAATGTTTACACACATTCTTTTCAACTTCTACTTTAATGAATCTCTCTTTTGTGGCAGGGCTACATCTATTAAAAAGGAATTCTTGCTGTGTTTTAGCCAAAAATTTGATTGTAATCTTCAAATCTGTTTCTTGGAATGGCTTAAACTTTGTAGACCATTTAAATTTTTTTTTAAGAAACATACAACATTCTTATAACTTACTCTGAAGTAGAGGAATCATTCATTCAGTCATTTAACAAATGTTGAGTTCCTTCAATGCACCAGGATCTCTAGTAAGTGCTGGAGAAAATTTGGGATAAATCTAGAAACAGTCTTTTTCATGGTGTATAAGTTATAGCTAAGAAAAAGACCATGAATTACTCACACAAATGAGTAATTATTAGACACTGAGTCAAGTGCCCTGAAAGAATGTAGCAGATGAAATGTATCTGGACTGGAAAACTAGGCAGATAGCTCGTGGAGGAGAGCCTGAGGTTGGAGTAGACATTGACAAGTCAGAGGGAGATAGAAAGTTAGACAGACGTGGTGAGGCTTCCTGATAGAGGTAGCTGTGTATGTAGAGGCAGAAATGCACAAATACCTTTTAGGAACTGAGGGACAACAACACGATTGCCCAAAGCAATGGGGCTAAGGCTATAGAAGTACACAGGGTCCAGGTCATGCAGTAGCTTGAAGAATATGGTGGTGACTTGGGCCTTTATTTTAACAGCATTAGAAAAGGCATTAAAGGTTTTTAAGAAGAACAGGATGCTGACATGTTGGGATTGAATTTAAAGGGCTCTATCTGGCTGCATTGTGAGGCTGGAGATGCAGAGAAGATGCTAAAGTAGTAGGCTGTTAAAGGAGTTCTGCTATATTGGCTCGGATCTGGCAGTGGGGAAAGAGAGAAGTAAATGGATTAATAGGTACATGAGAGATAAAAATCACTATCATTTGGCATTAGATTAGAAATGGATCAAGAAGTACATCAAAGATTATTCCTGGACTTATACTTTATACAAATGGTATGACTTGCTGAGCTGAGAAACAATGTAGGAGGTTTTGATAGAAGACAACTTGTTTTGAATATGTTTCAAGTGATATAATTTTGAATATTCTAGTAGTAATGCCTAGAAGACAGCTGTGTGTATGCATTTGAAATTCAGGTTAGAGACCTAAGAAGAAGTGAGTGGAACTATGGGATTGGAGGACAGTTTATGGGGGAAACAGAAGATGTGAGCCCAGGAAAAGACCCAGGAGCTGGAATAACTTCAGTTTCAATTATCTGGACAAAGGCAGGAAAGTCTAATATAAATAGATCTGTAGACAGGCATATAAAGAAAAAAATCTTCATGTCATAGAAGCCAGAATGACACAAAAGAGAATATATATATATACATATACACATACATATATGTATATATACATATACACACATACACACACACACATAAGTCACGATCAACAGGATAGATTGCTATGGAGAAGTCAGTAAAATGAGAATTTAAAGAGCTTATTAGGTTTAACTGTGTAAAGGTTATTGGAAACCTTATCAAGAGCTATTTACAGATGTGAGTCATGAGCTATAAGGCAAACTGGTGTGAACTGAGACCAAGTAGGAGGTAAGAAAATAGGAATGATGATTATAATCATAATAATATTATCTTACACTTGTGCAACTTGTACTATGTTCTAGGCACTATTTTCAGCCAGACTTCATTTAATCCTTACTGCAAGTCTTAAGAAACACCTTGTGGCTTCGTTTTCCTGAACAGAGGGGCTACATAATTTTGTCCAAGGTCACACACAAAGACAACACTCTGAAGAAGCTCTGTATGTGAGGAAGAGGAAAGATTTATTTAAGAAAGTAGCTGGAGACTTAGGACAGTAGCTGGATAGCTTTGAGGTTGACTTGTCCCTAACTTTAAGGGAAGCCCTCAGCTTGGACGTTAGCAATAGGAAATATATTTTCCTCCCTGAAGGAAGTGGAGCTTTGGCTCTCATGTTCTACCAAGAAATGGAGTTGCACCTCCATTAAGCTTTGGGAGACACCAAGCCCCGCTCAGCTAGCCATGGGGGACTAGAATGGAAAGTACCTTGTGAAAAATTATCGCCTTAAACTGGAGAGATCCTTTCAGTTTTATTTTTCCACCTGTATGTCAGTAGGAGCTACTTTGAATCCGCTATAAGGTGTGGAAATTGGACAGTGAGAGAATATGGGCTGTGTAACATGGAGGAAGTTGTGGCAGAAGTCTCTCAGACCAGAGTCAAATGTCACTTCTTCGGGAAGCTGTCTCAGATCCAAGAGGATGTCCTTTATTTCTCCACTGAACCCTGGCTGTCTTTTCCACTATAACCTCTCATTTAGTCTGTGTCCCCAAATCATTAATCACCACTGGGGATTGCATATTTTGTTCTTGACAATGTCTGCATTTATGGCACATGGATTGGCAAATAAATATCAAACATTTACAGTACATTTCAAGTAAAATGACATTTTTTTCAATTTCCAGTGTAACAACCTTGCTGATGTTATATCTCCATAGCGCTATTATAGTTCATCAAAGCAATTCTACTCATGAATGTCTTGAGCTGATCCTTAAAGCAACCTGAAGTAGGAAGGATGGAAATCATCCCTGGACTACAGATGAGTAACTTGGGCTTTTTGAAAGTAAGTGACCTTGTCATGGCCACATATATAGTCAAGGGCAGAGCGGGGCTCTTTTGCTGTAATCCTATCACCCTGCTCACCAGTCACCATTGTACATTGTGCTCTGTGTTCCAGTAGCAAAAGCTTCCATGGGTTTCAAAAGGATGGGTGAATTGCTTTCAAATCCTTACTTCTTCTTTCTCATGTATTTGTGATGTCACAGACATCCCCTCATAGCATTAGGATACAGGCCTTCCTCAACCGCATTGTCTGTGAAGGAGGTAAGGAAAAGTAAAAATCCTCTCCAAAGGACCCAGTGATCCTGGACAATTTGGTGCCCTTATGGGAAGCTGGAACCCTATTGCTCAGGTACTCAGAGAACGTTTTGTCATAATAGGGCTCATCCTGCCTTTTCTAGCATCATTCTGACCCTTAGCAAGAATTAGGGAAAGAGGCAGACAAGGGACAGAAAGAAACAGGGCAATTGAGAGGGATCTCATGCCTTCCCCTTTCTGGGCTGCCTTCACCATTGGTGGGCACAAGGAGAGGTTCATACCTATGGATAGGTGGGGGAGGGAATGCATTCTGATCTCAAGCCTCTGAGAAGGAAAAAGGATCTTAATGTCTCACTATAAGCAAAGCAAAAAGTAGAATTGGAGCTGAGAGATAATACCTTAATAACTGATAATACCCGGTATGAGTCATGCCTTCAGTTTGAAGATGGACATCAGAGCTATGACAAAAATACTGGCAAAAGGAGCTAGCAATCACATATAACCTCTTGGAGCTCCACTTTGCAATATTTAAAGAAACAAACAAAAATGAGATTACTCTTCTAGCAGTGCTATTGAGAGGAGTAATCAAAGTAATGTATGTAAAATACATAGCTTTTGGTATGGTTTAGATGTAGATTGTCACCCCAAAGTATCATGTGTTCAGAGGTGAGACTTTTGACAGGTCACTGGATCATGTGGGCACTGTACTCCTCTGTGGATTGGTCCATTGATGAGTTCACACCTGAATGTGCTGTTAGGAGGTGGAGAGCTGATTCGAGAGATGTGTCACTGGGTCCCTGCCTTTGGAAGGTATATCTCCCTTCCCAGTTTCTCCCTTCTCTCTCTGCTTCCTGGATTAAATGA
Source organism: Heterocephalus glaber (assembly GCF_053883595.1). Lineage (NCBI taxonomy): Eukaryota > Metazoa > Chordata > Mammalia > Rodentia > Bathyergidae > Heterocephalus > Heterocephalus glaber. Next base: position 15,605,457 of record NW_028258357.1, on the reverse strand, counting down.
GGTGAACAGCTCTTCTCCATCATGCCCTTCCACCATGATATTTCTGCCTTAGAGCCAGCTAACTATGGACTGAATACCCTGAACTGTGAGCCAATTAAATCTTTTCTTTAAGTGGTAGTATCAGGTATTGTATCTCAGCAATGGGAAAGTTGGGAGTTTGTTTTCTCAGTTTCTATGCATTTTGAAGGGGGTAGTTGTGGAAATAAAAGGGGTGGTGGTGAGGTCATCAATATCGTAAGAGAAAGTTACTTTCTAGACTTAAGAACCTATAAATGCTGAAACATAGTTGAATTCCCTTCACCTAGCTTGAAAAATTCGGACTTGATAAAGTTAAAGAAATGTGTGGATAAAAATAAACCATAACCAACAATACATATGAATTGTGAAAAAAATTCTCAAAAATCATATGCAGTGTTTAGTAAATCTTTGTTTTGCTCAGGTAAGCCTCATATCTTGCTGCACCTGAACTTAAAGTAATTTGGGGGCCCTGAAGCAAATGAGAACACTTGCACATACACATCTGTATGTATGACCACAGTGAGCAACTATTGAATCATTTGTCGTTGTTTCCTTTGGGCACCTGTCAATTTGACTCATTTGTATTACCTGGGCTCTTATATTTTCTTTAAAGACATTTAGGCCTATCAAAAAATCATGTTATATTCTTAGTTTAGAGTTTTGGATCTCTTATATTTAGAGTGGGCACCCAAGTAAAGACATAGATTCACATACTAATGTTTTATTTTTTAATCAGAAATCAGCACCCTATTTAAGTGATCAGCTGATTCACCCTCAAAATCTGTCTGCAAATAGACAGAACTCTTTTAAGTGTTCTTCACCAAGGATGTTAACCACCATCTGAATTTCAGTTATGACATTCTTATAATAATTCAATTCACAAATAAAGTAAGAACACCTTATGTAAAAAGAAATCTTAAGAAGGCATGTGAAAAAAAAAAGCAGGACTGGTTCTAAAGATTTCAAAGGAAGAACAAAACATATCTCTGAGTTTCTTATTAATGTGTTTTTCTTTACAGAGCAATGGGAGATTATATGTGCTTATCAGTTAAGACAAATGTTGATATGTCTTCAAAGATATATGTTACTATACATTCTGATTTGAATAGTTGTTCATAGGCTGGTGATGTAACTCAGTGCTCGAGCACTTGCCTTACATGGCATGAGGCTCAGAGTTCAGTCCCCAGTTTGCCAAAAAACAAAAACTGAACTCCTACAAAGTCTTCAAATGGCAATTTGATATTGGCTCCAGAGAAGAACAAAACTCCTTTCTTTAGTGAGAAGATGATCCAGTTGTTTTATTTGTATTAAAATGATGCAACAAACACTCTTAGTTTCTTGGTTGCCTTGTAATTTTATGAAATTCAGAGAGAAGAAAAATGTGAAGGAGCCTGATTGTGCAAGAGAGACTAAGATAAACAAAGGATTCTAGAACAAAATAACACAGTCAACAGAACAGGTAATACAACTTGAAAGTTATGTCCTGTACATCATAAATATATCTAATCTCTCAACATCAAGAGATTATTCCATGAAAAATAGGAACAAAATCTTTGTAAATAGGGAGGAATGGAGGGGTTGAAGGGAGGGCTGGGCAAGGGTGAAAAATAAGAACCAAGAGAGACTATGTAAAGGTGCAAATTTCCAATGATGAATGTCATTATATTGTATACTTAAAATGTACCAATGATTAGAATGAATAATCGATAATGCAAAATAGGAAGAAAAGGTCCAAAGGGGTAGGGGTAGTGGGAGGGGCAGGGGAAAGGAAAGAAGGGAAAGAAAAAATGCTGAGAAATGGAAAAAATGGAAATAAAGTCTTTGTAAATGGGGAAGGGTGGAGGGGGTGAAGGGAGGGCTAGGAATGGGGAAAAAATAAGAACCAAGATGCATCATGTAAAGGTACAATTCCCAATGAGAAATGTAATTGTGCTGTATACTTAAAATGTACCAATAAAAGAATTTAACAACAACAAAAAATAAATTATTCCATGGATAATTTCACATTCACTTTAATAAGGAATAGCTACACAGTGGTAGTTAAGGGGTATAATGGTTTACTCTGATTTCTGCCAGATGACTCATGGTTCTCACATACATTGGGGTGCTAACTGAAAGGAGTCAAAAGTCTTGCTCTTATCAGCAACCAGTAGGGTGGTTACATTGTATATTTCCTCATATGTAGACCAGACATATTAGAAACAAATTATATCTTCCTTCAATTTCTTAAGTAATTTCTTTCATCCCAGAAGTCTAGGGATAAAAATCAAAATCAAAATGAAAATAACACCAATTGACAACTGTCCCAGAAAGAAAAAGCGAAAGAATGATGACAGCAAGAAAATCTAGTTAACTTTTTAGCAATCAGCATAACACTCATTTTTAAAAAGTCACAGAGACTATTCTGGCATTTACCTTCTGCTAGGAGAGTGGATTGGTATAACATGCCTGGAAAACAACCTGGTTATAAATACATGAGGAGCCATAACTTCTGACTCAATTATTCTACTCCTCAGAATTTATCCCGAAGAAGAATAGGGATAATAATTGATGGTCAAAAGATGGCTGGGGATTTAGCTCAGTGGTTTCGCCGCCTGCCTTACAAGCTCCAGGTCCCAAGTTCAATCCCTGATACCAGAAAAAAAAAGATGTACTGAAGCATTATTTGTAAAAAAAGAAAAATGAGAAAACAAAGCTATGTGTCTCACATGGAGATTATGGTGGAGTAAGAGCTCATTCATTTGGTGGGAGACAGTGATTCCTTGTTGTGTTGATACATAATGTCAGTATCTTGATACATGAACACCAGGAAGTATCAGACCTGCCTCAACTTCAATCAACAAATATTTGAATGTGTGGTACGTACACAAACAATTCCAGACTCTGGGGACAAAGTTAACAAAAGAAGCAGATTGATGCCCTGGCCTCCTGGAGCTGATGGTCTAGTGAGGTAGGATAAATCTTCAAGGCAATGCAAACAAGTAGGTCAATGTATCATTTAGCAGATGGGGAAAGCCACTATCTATCCATGGAGAAAAACCAATCAGGGTAAAGTGGTGAGAGTGTGGAGGAGGAGACATGATTTGATAGAAGACAGTGAAGGCAAGTCTCACTGATACAAGATACTTGAGCAGAAGCAGTGAGGGAGTGAGACAGGTCGATATCTATGAAGAGTACTTTCTAGGTAGAGGGAATGACAATTTCAAACGCTCTAAATAAGGACCCATTTAGTGTATTCATGGAATAACCCCAAATCAGTGAGGCCGGAGTGGATGAGCTGGTGAAAGCAGTAGCAATAGTGGAATGGTGAAAGCAATAGCAAATGAGATGAGAAAGACGAGGGAAACACAGGCCGTATGAGCCTTAGGGGTCCCTATGAGGACTTTGAATGAAGTAAGCAATTATTTAATCAATATTTATTGATCCCTCCTCATGTAACCTAATTTTGGATTACCAATGAGTTGCTAAAACATACTCCCAGGATATTTTTTTTAATCTCTTGGAAGAAAGTTGTTTTTGTTTTGTTGATTTTTGTTGTTGTTGTTGTTGTTGTTATAGTGCCTAATTAAATATGTGAAGGGGAAAATAAATGGAATGAAACAATGAGCAATGAGGGTAATATAATCCAGCCAATTTATTTTGCATTCTTTGTGATAAGGACTAAAGGTGAAGACCAAGCAAAGAGGCCTGGGGTCACTGGTCTCCTTCTCTGGGTTGCCCAAGGTCTAGGAGTCTCTCTTATGGAAGGTGTATGGAGAAGGACCACCCAGTAGAATGGTGAGAAATACTCTCAGACCTCATTCCATTCCACCCTTTTACCACCAGCATTTTGATTCCAAGTATAGTCTAATCTATAAGAACAGGGCCTGTGGCAGCCTTCTTGGGAGTGGCTATCCTTGGAAAATCTGATTGTAAGAATTGGTCTAGAGAGGTAGAAAACCTGAAGGATAGGAACCAGTGTCATATTACTTGACGCACATAGAATTTCTGGGCTCTGCTCTCCTGTGTAGGTCTCAGTTTGATCCACAGCTACCAGTCGAGTCTCATTTCATGTAAGCCTTACGTGCAGATTTGGATGACACTGGTGATAAAGGTAGGAGAGAGAGAGCATGGGTCAGTCAGCCGGAGCCCATTCCACCAGTGTAGAGACAACTCAGGGTGCATACCTACTTGGTGAGCCCCAACTGTAGCTGAAAAGATCAGGTTTGCTAATTGAATCATGGACTCAGAATTTACACTCAATGAATGAGAGAATTCTGATCTCTATTTCATCTCCTTAGGAGGCATCACAATGCCAATTCCGTGACACCATTTTGGAATATGACTGTGTTGGACAATGTGTGGTTTTTCTTACGCAGCCCAAACTTAGATCTCACAGCTGTTATCTCCCATTGACTGATCCAATGTTGCTGATGTAACTCAAGAGAAATTTCTGATAAGGCATGGCGTGAAACACTTCACTCTTTCCTCACATCATGTGTGTTTCCTGCTATGCCAAGTCCATTGGCAAGTTGGAGACATTAGCTCATTCACTTGCTGAGTGAGATTGCTGTTCATTGCAGCATTTTGCTAAGGGTCACCCTGTGAGGGCCAATGTCTATTGAGGGGTGCTGAGCCCTTCTTGAAAATAACTCCTTTCACCTAAGTTACCTCCAGTGTTACACCAACTCTTGGAATTTAAGGACAACCACATAAGAGTAAAAGAGGAGGAAACAGCACAAATTTATGGCCATCTTTGAAATCAGGGACTAGCTGGCAGCTTAGACTCATCCTGTCCCACAGGAGTAATAGCTAATTGTAGCTCACTGAGATTCAGCAGCAATTAATCAATCTAAATAAGTGTGTCCATTAAAATCTACTCTCTGCTTTTATAAGTAAATATATTCTTCATTTATTTTGCAAAACAATTTTTCCAAGTACCACTCAGCTTTACATGAATTCCTTGACAAATTAATTTTCAAATCTTTGACTCTTACCTGTGGAAATTTGGCTGATGTACTATATTCTGATAAGGATTGTTTCCCGATTCTAGGGAACTTTCCTTGTTATAGATCCCTAAAGATTTTGCCTATGTCATTCATATACATTTTATCCTAAGTGACCTCATACTATCTACTGTCAACTTAAACTCTTATTTTTACAGTGGGCTTGTATTCGCTCTACTTCCCTAAATATAAAATATATTTCTCATGGTGATACAGCCGTTTTCTTCTTTGTTCCTCTCTTTGTTCTCTTTTCCTTTCCTCCCCCATCTTTTTCCTCCCTTCTTTTCACACTCATTTATCCACATATATTTGAATATCTCCTAAATATCAGATGCACTACTAGGAACTGGAGATATAGGGTTAAGTATAAGATTTGAAAGACAAATCCAATCATAATAAAAGATTTTTGAATGCAAATGTGGTGTCACCCAATTCCATTTTAGTCTTTGTTTTATATTTATTTATTTTATTTATTTATTTATTTTGGTACTGGGGATTGAATTCGGGTCCTTGCACTTGCTGGACAGGCAGTGGAAACACTGAGCTAAATCCCCAGCCCCTAGTCTGCTTTATAATAATGCACTTACATTATGCTGCAATTTTAAAAAGTTTCAGTGTTTGTGTACTTTAAAAAAGTCCTTTCCCTGATGGACAGTTGTTCCAAAGACTTTAGTGATACTGTCAAATTGTAAATTTTATATATTTAAAAGATAAATGGACATGAAAGTTATAACTAAATTGGCCATCTTCCCAAAAACACTGATATGCAGAATAAATGTAGGGAGGAAGGGTGATATAGTTCTCTTTGTGCCATGAGTGAATAATTTGTAAGCAAAAGGTACGATTTATCCTTTTAGGCCAGACTGTCTAGACAGCTTGAAAGAACAGGATAAAAACTCATAGTGTGGAGGAAACAGAGAGGCAAAAGATAACACAAATAATTTTTATTAGAAATCTCTCTCTCAAATAAGTACAGAAAAGCAGTAAACATGAGTACAGGTCAATAGTCAATATTAAAACAGTTCCAGCAAAAATGAATATACAGAAACAGTAAAAATTCAGATAGGTCAATAGTCAACATTAAACAGTTCGAGCTAAACAAAATTAAACTATTGGTCCAACCTAGGCATTTAAGCCCCATATGGAAAGGAGGTGCAATAAGCCATTCTTGAAGAAGTCTTTTCTTTCTCAAAGGTGTTGCTTAGATCCAAAGGTGCTGTTTTAGACTAATATCTGAAGGATGGGGAGGAAACAGGAAGGAGAGAGAAGGGAACAGGAGGAAAGGGAAGGAAGGAAAACAACTAATATTTCATGAGTTTTAAAAAAATAATGTTAGATGCTTTGTTAGGCACATATGCATTACTTCATTTAATCCTCACAACTACCTTGCAGGGTAGATTTTCTTGCTTCCTTTTTAAAGTAAAGGAAAGAAGGCCATAGAGTTTAAATCACTTGGCCCAAGGCATATAGCTGAAATGGCAGAGGGGTTATACTCCAACTCCAGTCCAGACTCCTTCTTCTTTCCTCTAACACCAGACGTTTCTCCACTACACCATATCTTTAAGTGAAAAAGGATTCTCAGGGGATTTACCAATCTCAGAAGGTGTTGATCTAGCCCATGCAAAGTATACCTTTTTTGGAGCTTGGGAGTAGAGAAATCTGGACCACGTTTCCAAGAGGACAAGTCTGATTTGTCTATTTCTTCCTTGTTTCAGAAGAAAGACCTCAACAATTGGCGAAAAAAGGCATAGAAGGATGTTGCCTACTGAAATGGGCTATTAAAGTCCCCCTAAAGTATGGTCGTTAGTAGAAACAAGGAAAAATGTATGATAAACAGAAATGTGCAAAGTCGAATGTGCATGTTAATCAATGATTGCAAAAATGAGTCGGCTCTTATAACCTAGATTCTCAGCTGTCCAAATCTAAGGATAAAGAAACTCAAGGAACACTAAGCACACGGCAGGACTACACACTAAGTCATTTCTCCATTGCGTTCACAGCACCACCGGCTAATGTTTTCTATACTGATGGCCCCTTCTTAGTTGATGATTTTTCACAATGTATTTCATGGCTTCCATCCCTACATGAGACTTTATTACTATCACATAGGAATAAAAAGCCATAAAGCACTAGAGTGAATTTATCTTGGTCGGATGCAAAACTTATTTTCTTCCCATGACTTCACAACCATTTCAGAGCTAGCCAATCATTTCATGCTACATTAAGAGACATTTTAAACTACACATAAGTGACAGGAAGCACACTTAAGTTGTGACATCACAAATTAACAAGATTTTATCCTTCAATGACATTCTTAGCTACAAGGACCAGGAAACAAGACCAGAAAACACTCAGCAACATTCAACCATTGAATTCACCAAAAACAAAGGACACTGGGGAGAATTCTTGGAGAAAAGCTCTTCACTTTGACATTGAACTTGGAAACACATAAGGAAAGACAGAAGACAGACAAATTCACTGGTACAAACTAAAACCAAGGGAATTGTTTCCAGCATCTTGCTTCAACTTCTCTCCCAAGAAACTTTCTTATATACCCACTTCCCACTTTCAGATTTTTCACCTTGGGGCAGGGGGAGGGGGGTGAGTTTAGCACCTGTTTGCACTATGTAAGCATAAAGGCTTTTACACCTAAATAATAAAAAAGAAAGAAAAAAGAACAAATCTACAGCATCCCAAGGGACCACAAGGGACTGAAACTGCTCATCTAGTGCTTTTCAGGGAGGCTGACATCACCCCTGCCCCTCTATGGAAACAAGTATCTGACTACTTCCAGAAACAGTCATGTGCAAGAAAATCTCTGGGTGATCTAATAACTCAGGCTCAAACTCCAAGAGCATCCTTTATGCTACACTCAAGTGACCTTGCTCTTAGTTTTATTGAGACACTTAAAAGTGGACATACTGAAGCCAGCTCTCTAGGACCAATAAAAACTCAATGCCATAGTCCTGATGGGTTTTCTGACTTTTCAAAAATGAACTTGGAGTCCCTATTGACCAACTCTTGAAACATCATTCCATACTAGTAAATACTACTTCCTGCTTCTAAAAAAATTGATTCAAATTCAAAATTTAGAAAAGCCCCACAAATGTGAGTTTCTCTATAGGAGTAAAATCTGGGCAAGCTTTGTCTACCTAGAGGTTGCTATAATGAAATCCTAGTTTGGGTGAATCACAGGGAGACTGGAAATAGTTAAATGGAAGGAAGTGCATACATAAATTCAATTATCATGCATGAAACATGCAAATGATTTGAGCACTGCATCTGAAACTCTAGTTTATATTCATTAATTTCAGGTTGCACTTTTGAAGAAGCAAGGCATGCTAATTGGGTCCAGATTAATGCACTCCCAAACCTCTCCAATTTGTTTTAAGGTGAGGGTTAAATGATATGTATTAAAATAAACACAGCTGCTCATCTCCCTACACCTTTTCCTCCCCCATTCCACCTCTACCTCTATGCCCAGCTGCCTACCTCCTCTGCCTTACTCCACCCCAGCTGGCTCCCCTCCCAGCCCACCCCTCCCCAGCTGGCTCCCCTCCCAGCCACACTCTTCTGCCCTTACAGAAGGGATTGAGAGCCCTAACATTGTCCTTTCAAAATACGCTGGAAGAATAGCCATTTCTCAGCCATTTGGATACTTTCCTTTCTCCCACCAAACTCCAGAAAGAATCAGTCCCATCTCAACCCTGATTGTGCTGAACTGTGGCATCAAGTATGTGTACAGAGCAGTCAAACATTTTCCCAGACAGTGTGTTCTTCCCATAAGTTTAGGCCTGAGTCCTTTGGACCAGAACTGCAGGATAGTATGAAAGGGTCTAGGCACATGCTTGCTTGAAGCCAAAATTGCTTAAGGTTGGCATGGCGATCCTGTGACTCAGTTATGTGGGAATCTAGAGACTCCAGAGAGGGCCCTCATTTTCCCTTGCCCTCCTCCCTGGCAAAATTAGCCTTGAAAACAGAAGAAAATTATTTATTCACTTATATTAGTTTGGGACGCAAAGAAATAATGTTTTAGGGAGACTCTTATCTTGTAAGTAATGAGCAATAAAGCATTTACAATAGTAAAATATTATTTTCCTAGATCTGATCTTTAGAAAAATAAAACAAAGCAAAAGGGACGATGGGTTACTGGGAATAAACTCAGGGGGAAGCTGGGATGGGAGGAACCCTCTTTGAAAAAGCAGCCATGAAGGAGTTAAACCAGGGATCAAATGGGGGTGGGGGAAAGCTTCAAACTAATTTCACACTGCAAGTGATGTTTAATTTGAATCCTGCTTGTCCCAGAGGGAAAAGGTTAGCCCTGTCACTTGACTCATAAACCCTCCCCTTCCTCCTTTCCTATGAATTAAAAATTCAGATCAACCATTAATCATGATGTGACATGTTCTCTCTCCTTTTCTTTTTCCTCCCTTCTGTTCCAAAAATCAAATGAAAGCTTTGGATCACACCTGGGTACCCATGGATGGGCTAATCCTCCCAACCTACCTTGACAACAGAGAGAAGACAAGAACAGGGACACACACACATACAGAGAGATGTCAGTTACTAGACAGCACTCACAACGAAGCACACAAACAGACAGCTAGTGGTTGTCCCAGGCTCCCAGAGACCCTCTTCTCCACCCAGACTGTTTTCTGCATATTTGCAAATGTAAAATGAGTCATTGTAAATAACAAGGAGGGCAAGACTGATATTCAAACTTGCAACATTCTGACAAATGCCCTGGTACTCTTTGGTTAGGAAATACAGACAGGATAGTCATGGGTCCTAAAAGAGAAAATGATTATACGCTAACCAAACCCTAGGTATAAGCTAAAGGTATTCACCTTGTGAAGCCATTCCTCAACTAGCCCCTTGGCACTCACTGGAATTATTCGCAGCACGAGCTCTACTTTCTCATTTTCTGCTGTCTCCATGTAGGTAATTTCTTCCTCATGATTAAAAGTGAGCTTGGCAGATCCTTCAAAACATGGCTTTAGGTGTAGTGTGGATCCAAGCGCATCCTTTGTCTGGGCCAGCTTTGTAATGATTCATCATGGGACTACTGGACAGACAGGCAGGTCCGGAGAATATTCATGGACCTAAAATGATTTTTTTAAAGGCAAACTTTATAGATATCTTTATCCAAACATGTTTTTATATGGTTGCTGGAAGATGAAATGAACTGTTTACCTTGGAAAGAATAGGCAGGCTTTTCTCTTCCAAATAATCACTCCAGCCTTTCTGAATGCCATCCAGGAGTGATTCTGCATCCTTCGACTTATCCGGCATCTGAGGTCGTGAGATAACCCTGGTCCCACTGGCCTCCTTCCCTGGCCCTTCATTATTAGCCTCCTGGTGGGTGAGATAGAATACAGTGAATGTAATAACCCTACTTCACACAACAGGCTCGCTCTCTCTTTTAAATTGAAAATCCCCTTATTACAAAACAAGGGGTGTTCTTTTTCTTTCACCTCTAAGTAGGACTGCCACATTCATTGCTTTTCACAAAAACGCAGCTGCTTTTTAAGCTACAGATAAATAGAATCTGCTAGGCGGTAATTCAACTCAGTCTGAATGCATTATTTTCTAAGACACTTTGGCGAGGGGCTTTTTATTATAAACTGGAAGGAACAAGGAAAGTCCTTTTCTCTTCTAATTATGAATGTGCTTTGTTCCCTACTATTAACCTACAATGTCAGATTGATCTTCTTCTTTCTCTGCAGCCAGTTCAATAAATCAACATTTTTTTCCTGGAAAATTAGAGGGCTAATGATTAAGTCTTCATGAACTTCAATGACAAAAACAAAAATAGAATGAGGGAAGAGCAAATGCAAATGCTAAAACCATGTATAAAACAATGAAGGGGCCCTCCAACATCCAAGGCAGCGAGAGCCCTGTTTTGACATCCAAAGTTATGTCAAACAGGATTTACTTGTTTAATTTCAGTTTAAAAAAATTAAAGCTCTCGGGGCATTTTACTATATAGGCTCATCCAGAAAGAAAATATATTCACATATATGTAACATTTCTCTACAGTGTCCAGACCTTATTTATGATTCACTTCTTCCTTGGGGCCAAGAGTAATTATATCAGTCATTCTCAGACTTCTTGAGGCAGTGAAGTGAAGGGCCAAAGCGGAAGAGGAAACACTTTGACATTCTGCTGACATTGCTTTAACTCTGAAGACAAACACAAGAAAATGGCGAGTTCTTCATAACACCAAAAGGCATCTAGAAACCCCATCGGCCTGGGTGTTGGCTTAATTTTGATCCCAATGTTGATATCTCTGACTATAATATTACAACCGACCACAGTGGCTGTGCTCTAGGTCTGTATAGACATATGGCCTCTGCCAAGGGGGGAGTCCCGCAGGGTGTCAGTGGGGTTCCAATTAAGGAAAAAAAAATACGGCTGCAGCCCTGACTGGGAGGGGAGATTGCCAGTATGTCACACAGGCAGGTGCTCACGCTTGAAGTCGCAGATCGAAAGTCCACGCCGCCGTTGCCTTTCCTTCCACAGCAATAGAAAGCAAATTGCTGAGGAGTAACTGTGTGTGCTGAGGGGTTTCAGAATGGTTTACTGTTGTTCGTTTATATTATTTTGAGTTTTCTTTCAATAAGGGTGATAGCGAGAATCAGAAGAATCTGAGACCCTCCTACAATACAGTCTTTCATGAACCCTGAACTGAGATTGCGTGCATATTTGGACCAGAGAGAGAGAGAGAGAGAGAGAGACAGAGAGACAGAGAGACAGAGACAGAGAGACAGACAGAAAGACAGAGAGAGCTTGAAATGGTTTTTGTATCTAAAACCATGCTGCACTTTCTGTGTATTTCTGTGTGGAATTATTAAAGGGCAGATATTTATCCCAGCACAGTGCTGTCTGAGTTTTGAGAGCTCTCACTCTAGGAAGAGTGTGTTGCAGTGAATGATGGTGACAGCTTTGGAGATTCTACTACTCTGCTTGGATTTGAATCAATTTCCTCTCCTCTGATATGCCTGGGAACAACTGATGGGCCACCAAGCTGCCCATCTGGGCATCAGGAGTCTGAGGGATGTGGTGGCAATCCGAGAAGCCCAGGTCACCTGGAGTAAATCAATGAGCCCTTCTCTGAGCATGAATTATGGTATAGTAGGCTCCACTGTAAGAGTGAAATTGAATCCCACCTTATCCATATCGCCACTGAGTCGACATCACAGTAACAAGCCTGTTTTGGTAATCAAGCATGTTTATTTTTGTAACAGAAATATGTGAAGCAAATGGATGAAAAATGACTCCACTTGTATATTAGAAGGAATTTAATTTCCTAGATATCCTGATACAGAAACTAATTTTTTTTTGGTGGTAATGAGGATTGAACCAAGTACCTTCACAGTGAGCTACATTCCCAGTCCTTTATTTTATTTTATTATTTTTTAAGACAGTCTTACTAAGTCACTAAATTGCCTAGTCTGGGCTCGAACTTGTAACCCTCCTTCCTGAGCCTCCCAGAGTGCTGGCATTATAGGCATGCACCACCATATCTGGCTAAAATACATTATTTCTACAGACACTGATTTTCCAAGATTACCCACAAAGATATCTTTGAACATCTGGTTCCCTCAATCCATTCTTTCTTCCTTTTGACCTTGGATGTTCATTAACACAGACAAAAGGTAGATAGACAAGGTTGAATGTGAGCTTGTGAGGACAGCATATAATCACCATCATCTGCCACTTGTATTATTATTTTAATAAAAAGTATGTGATAATAATACAAGCCACCAATGAGAACATTTAGCCTTCATTAAACTTTTGAAATAATGAAATTAGTAGCTCTACTGAAAACAAGTCTGTAACCAGGAGAAGAAAAATGCCTATCCTACTACAGAAGACCCAGTGGAACACTGTTTTAATAATCTGGCCTCACTGTCTTTGAGACAAGTAAAAAAAGAAGTAGAAACAAAGTAAGAAGGAAAAGAAGGAGAAGGAGGTGATGAAGGAAGAGGAGAAAGAGGAGGAGAAAAATTCAAATTGCTATTGAAAACAAATGAATTATTTTGCTCCTTTCCATACAAGTAAAAATAACTCTCCTCTCATAATCCTCCTGCCACTGAAAAGCCAATTCACTTTATAAAGTCTCTAAGCCTCAATTTCTCCTCCTTTAAGTCAAGGATAGTTATATCTGCCTTATTGGTCTCCTGTAAATATTGAGTGAGGTTCCAGGAGCTATCTAGGAGATACTTTGAAATAGCTGTTACCTAATAAGAAGCAGCTAGCACTTTACACTCCGTATTCCCTTTCTTCTTCACTACTGGAAAGTTCCTGCAAACTCCAAGAACAGCACACAAAGCGAAATACCCAGTACAAGCCAACCCCACTCCCAGTTTATTCCTTCCTCCCACCAGCTTCAGATCACTTTACACTTTCAGTGGAAAGTTCAAACATTGCCTTTGTTTTACCTCTGGGTCCTGAAGGGTAAGAAAGATGATTAATCTTAGAAATGAGAAAAGGGGACCCTAAATGTATTATGATTAGAGTCACAGTGAGTTCTGGAAGAGTTGCTGGGTAGAGTCAGTTCCCAGTGGACTGAGAGGGGACATCCACAGGGAAAAGCTGGAATCTATTTGGTTTTGGAGTTGTTGCTCCCTCATCTCCAGTTCAGGTTAGCATGCACATCTCATATCTGCCTGCACACACAGGTGCAGACACACACAACTGCATTCGCCACCTGTCAGGTGTACTGCTGCTCCACCCAGAAAGCCAATCTGCTTTAATTACCACACTCTTCCCCAGGCAGTGATGCTGAAATCACCAAGCTCCTTGCAAACGCTGGGTGAGTTTAAATTTCCAAAACTGCCAAAATAGTTCATCTCTACTAAGTAAAATGCCAGCTCAGCACACCAGGATTGCAAAAGGACAGCATCAGGACTATGGCTCCATTACTAAAATAGAGTATATTTCAAGTGACAATATACTAACTTACTCTTAATCATACCTCGTTGACTTCGCTTTAACACCAAACGTGTAAACACTGTTTTAAATGGAAAATAGAAGCTACATTATGAAGATGAACATTGGCATAAGTATAAACAGTTCTTTTAAAGGGCAAAACACGTTGTTTTGAATAAAAAATAGTTCCCTCATCATCTCTTCTCCCTCAACTCTACTTTCTAAATCGGATTGTTCAACATGATTTCATTTCTAGAAAGCCAAATATAATGATCAAACTCAAGAAATTAGTGTATGAGAAAATACAGACTCTCAGAAGGGCAACTTCCAAAAGACATCTTCCTGCTGCTGGCTGGCTGCTGGCGAACATGATTTCTAAGTCAGAAAAGGGCTCCAGACTGCACTGAGCACAGGAAATCCAGCCAAGATTCTAATCTCTGCAGGAGGCAGGACAGAGGTGACGGATGGGGGACAATGGAAGAGAGGACACTATTGAATGTGAGGTGTCCTACCATTGAGGAAGCACCAAGCATCACATTCCGCATGGAGATGCTCTGAACATGAAAAGTACCACAAACTTTTTACCTCCTTGGCAGGGCTACCTGCCACCCAGCACTTTCATAGGGTCAGGCAATGTGTCCCCAGCTTCTGTTTTCTGTTCCCCTTCAGAGAACACAGTGAAAAATGAGGCACTCAGCATCCCCTTAGCACATCACACTTGGATAACTCCCTTCCTCACCAGCAAGTATGTCATGGCATTTGGACTCACAGAAGAAAAATTAAAGTCGAGATAGAACAAAAGAAATTTGTGTATTTTTGTCCTATATTTTTAGAGCACCCGTAATAGAGTTAAGTTGAAAAATTTTGTATAATGAAGGTCACTGAAGCATAAATCACAAAGGTAAAAACTGAGATGTAAGATAGGACGAAACCTAGAAGCTAATTAAATTCAAGGAGGGCTTCTCAAAGGACGCCACACTCACTAATCTTCTTGTGCTAATATTTTGTGTTTGAAGGGGGCAATAAGTAAAAAACCGTCATGGTTGTAAATTCCACAGTGTGATTTTTTAACAAAAACCAGGGGGGAAAAAGATGAGATGCATGGCTTTCTGTGCTGAATGGATGCCAGGGCCAAGATGCAAAGAATAGATAAGTTAGAGAAGCAGAAGAACTAAATTTGAAGCCAGACAGTAAAACGGATTGAACCTTATTACCTCCAGTCCCTGAGAAATTCCCAAGACAGTTGGATGCAATTTGAAAAGGTCAGAAAAAATATTTCCTGCACAGCATTACCGCTTCGTGGTTTAAGGGTGTACATTTGTGAGATGCCAACTCTAATCATTTTTATTGACTTTGCTTTCTAGAGACAGACAGACAGTCTGGGAGACAAGACCCATAGATAAGAGAAAGGTATCTTATAAATGAAAATCTCTCTTATTTTGTCCTCTCACTTATGACTGTGAACAATTCTGAATCTTGCCCATTTTCACTGAAATTACACCAACTTCCCATGGAAGACTGACAGAATGGAAAGGAAATCTCCATCTCCAGGAAAGCATCACTATAATTCTGGTGAGGTTATTTCCTTTTGATCACTATTTCTTTCACTTCTATGTATATGCTAAGCATTAGGAAAGGTAAACAATGTTACATTTTAATCCATGTGTGAAGGAATTAAAATGAAATACCATAAAGCACTCCAGAGTATGGATGTTAATTTGTTCTTTGAAAGAGTGGCTCCATGAAAAAGGGAAATCCACAAGAAGGGGTAAAATTAAATGAAATGTAAATATACACTCAAGATATTATTTTATTGAAAGCTGTATTGTCACTGGAACCCTTCCAAATGCAAAACCAAAAGTTCTCCTTTTACTTTAAATGAGAGTTGTATGCAATAACAATTTTTGGTAGCAAATCTCTTTCCTTTTTGGCATGCAATTAGAAGTCAAAGCTAACTTCTCCACACACAGTGGTACCACCCATTCCGGCTCTATAGAGTTTTAATTAACATCTGACTTTTCTTTCTGTGAGGAGCAATGTCTTACAGAGTAAAACACAAGCCTATTACTCTTTTCTTGGTTAGCAACAAAGCTAAAACTTTTTAAAGGCCTTGAGGCCTGCTACATGCTTTTGTGTAATGGTCTGAGCTCATGAGGATGTCCTAGCTGCTCACTTAGGGTTTTGCAACCAGCAAGATGTCTTTTCCTAAGGGCAGCCTTCATTCTGCTCAATTCCACACTGCACAGTGCTCAGGGAATTTCACACTATCCTATAATCCACTGGCCACCACTACCAGCAACATGAGAAGCCAGTTACAGAATGGCTTTTCATTATATCAGGTACCAGAAAGAAAAGTGGAAAAGCTAGCTCATAGCTACACATCTGAATTCTTGGCAATGAGAGTCAAAATATCTTGCTTATAACTGACTTTGTTCTTTCTGTCTCATGTGAATAACTAAGATTAGTTGAGTACAAAGCAGTACAATTTAGTGAGCTTTAAAATTTTTCAACTTATGCAACATTGTAGACATTTTTTAACAAGTTTTTATTGAAATTTTGTGATGATGTACAGGCCTCCAATGAATCACATTTAAAACATGAAGTTTCCCACATTTCTCTCTTTCTGTGTCTCTCTTTCCTTCCTTTCCTCCTTTCATCTTTCTCCAGAACTGGGTATTAGATCCAGGACCTTTGCATTGAACTAACCCTTTTTAAAATTCTTTATTATAAGACAAGGTCTTGTTAAATCATTAGTTTGCTCAGGCTGGGCTTGAACTTGTGATCCTCCTGACTCAGCCTCTCAGAATGCTGGGATTACAGGCATGAATCAGCACATGTGGATTGCACATCTTTATTTTTAAATCTCTGTTTTATTGACAGAAATACATGTATCTTTTGGTTTCTACTACTTAAGTTCTCCATGAAGTAATATTCTGCACCTTTTGCCTAAACACTAGCATCAACAAGAATGCCAATAAAAATAACAATGATAATAAAAGTGATGACCATTAGTTGAGCATGTACTATGAGTAGGTGTCATACAAATATATCCTCTCATTTAATTTTCTCAGTCAAGGGAAATAAAGTAGATGTGACTTTTTTTTCCTTCTCCTAATGATACCCATGAGGAGAATGAGCCTCAGGGAGTTAAATACATTAACCTAGGTAGAAAATTAGTAGGTATTGGTGCCCAGGCTTATCTAACACTACTTCTTACTATTTTAAAGCTGTTAACCACGCATCATGGACATTACAGAATCAAGAGTGCCAATCCTCAGCAATCACACAGAATTTGGGAACTGTGTTAAATCTCACTGCTCATGTAGACCGAACCATGCCCACTAAATGTTTGCTAAGGTCCACAAACTGCAGGAACCTTTGAGAGTTGCAACTAATGGTTGCTTTTAAGTACCCTTCCTGTTCCTACAGAATGTAGCTTGTGAAGAAAATAATACTTAATCAGTTAGTGTAGCTCACCAGCACCTAATAAATTCTGGAGCCTAATGACACACAAATTGCTTTTCTATTTGAATTATCTTTGAATTATGCTCAGAGATGAGCAGGAAAATTTCTTCTTCGCTGGGGCTGTATTAAGGCCAAATGTGTTAGTTCAATGAATCATTCTTCAGACACAACTTTAAAGGGAAATATGTAGCTATTTTGTTATCACAGACAAATATGCAGAATAAAAAGAAAGTAATGATGGGTCACGGGGCTTAGCACATAAAACACTGCGCGTCTTTGATTGCAACAGAATGCACCAAACATTGCCAGGTTTCCACAGAAGGTTATTTTGTCATTATTTGGTAAAGGTTTATTCTAACCAACTTACCAACTATATCCCTAGCAGTAGTTCTTTCTATTTATAGAGATTATGACCGTAAGTGTCAAATGCTGGTTGGCTGTCGCAGTACATGTCAGGTACCTGTTTTCCCCTGCCTTTAGGAGGATCCCTCTGATCTCTTCCTGTCCAGCGAGAGCCTAGTTTGCTTGTCAGGCCTCCTTTGCAGAGGGAGCCCTTTCATCCAACCATGAAAGGAAACTCTGCTCCTGACACAGCTGTCTTGGAGTTCAAGAGGCAGTAAAGTGAGTCAGTAGGAGCAATACCAGCAGCAGGGCTTCAAGTCTTGCACCATACTGTCACTGTTGAGGTCTAACAGTGAAAGCATTTAACAAATAGAAAGGAAATTAGGTGCAGCTACTGAAAAGTGGGGAGAACAGGTAAAGAGGAGTCTGGTCACAAAATGAACTTAGGTCTGCGTTACGGATTGCCTGGTGTTTTTGGCTTCTTGCTTTTCTTCTGCACAGAGCAGGGCAGAGAGCAATACAGAGGGGTATAATATGGCCTCTTTTCTTGGCATCTATGAAATGGAATAAAAGGAATCCAACTCTGCAACAAGGAGAGGTGTGAAATACCTTCCATAGTCCTCTAACTTTTAATGCTTCATGTCAACGAATTTAATTTTAAGCTCGGTCCATCTTCAGAAAAAGATGCTTAAGAATATTTTTAAGACAGATTAATTGGCTAACTTCTATTTTTTTCAAATGGAAATCTGCTCTCCAAACAAATTATAATTTCATTAAAAACAAAGTTCTGTAATGCAAGTGCTGGAAGAAACCATCACGCTTGATTATTATATGAGATTTCTATTTTAACTGATTCTTCCTGTAAGCACAAGCTCATCTTCAGGCATTAATATCATTAGAATTAACTTCTAGAAATGATTCTAAGAAAAGATGACATACAATTAGAACACAGTATTTATAGCAATACAAGCAGTTAACACACCTCAGGTGTTGTAGAGAATGAAAACAGCTAGCTTTTCCTTTTTCCTCTTTAGATCAAAACACAGTAATTTAGTGATTTCTAAAAGTTTTTATTAGATTTTTATTTTAGTCATTCTTCCAACATTTCAATGTCACAATGTTAAATGCTTTGTGTACCTGGCTGTCCTCAAGAGGATTTGGGTAATATGAGAACCCAAATGCTATCCTAGTCCATCTTCTGTGAATTAGAGGATCCTCCAGAGCATATTATTTCCTTTGCTGGGAAAAGTGTGGCTTAGCTTTTTTCTGAATAATTCTCAAAATCAAATTTGCAAGTTTTCAGGAGAGATGATCCTCCCCAGTGGGTGATATGAAACATAACCCGAGGGGCAAACATGCACATAATTAACATAAAACGTACTAGTCTATAGATGCCTCTGAAATAATAAACAGAAAACCAAAACACTTATCCCCAAAAGAAAGTAAGGAGAAAATATGAAGTTAGTGTCTACTTCTGGCTTGACGACCCTAGCCTGAAAACCAAATAGCACAGTCTCATTCCGAGAAGAGTGAAATGTCTAGGGAGATGGAAAAATTGCTCTCCAATTCCTTCTGTTCGGATTTGTTTTGCTCTTGATCACCACATGGCTATTCTCTATCCTTCACCTCATGCCGTCCCTTCTCTCTGTAAAACAGACAAGAAAATTGCAGGAAAACCAAGGATCTTCCTCTCTTTTCCTTTAAGAGCTGCCGCCATGTCCTTGGATTCAGTATTTATTTTTCTTTTTTTCTTTTCTTTTATCCAGCTTTCTGTTTTTCTAGATGGTGCACCAAATACTGAGTTTGGTGATTCGATGACCAAGAAGCCTGAGGAGCCTCATTTTAAAAGTGGGAGGGAGCCTGGTGTTTTTAAATAATGGGCCCTGAACTTCATTGTCTCCTTCTATATTTTAAATGGGTAGCACCTCTCAGGATGGTAAAGGTAGCTTAGGATGGATGATGTGGTAGTGGGCGGCGGGGGAGAAGCAGATCTTTAGTTGTGGTCATCTTAAAGTCTGACCTGGGCAAATTTAGAAAAGTTGGGAGAACACAATTAGTTTCGGTTTTCTCTTCTACAAAACAGTGATGTGGGAGTCTGCTTGTCTGGCTTATTGTGAGAATTTGAGGGTATTCATGGAAACTGACTAGGACACAGTAGATGATCAACCAAGGTTGCTCTGTTCACATTCCTCAGTGGCATTAATAAAGACTCCATGATTTTGTCATTCAAGGATTTGGTAAACCAACTACCATCTCCCCTTCACTTTGTATTTCTGTAGTTTTGGATGAATGCATAGACCCAAAGAAGTTTATTGAGGAGAGATGTCATAAAATATGACATCTTGTTCTAGATCTATAGTGGCATGGAATTATGAAGGAGTGATACAAATTGCTCTAGAAACTATACAGTCAAGAAAGTTAAAGTCCTAACAATATAACTCACCTCCATGAGAATAGGGTTTTAAATTTACATTTAAACTGTGCAAAAACTGGTAGGAAGCATAAATATTTTATATGATTCAAAAGAAGCAAGGATTTGCTACTACACCTTAAATTACCTGACATGGGTGAACCCCTTGAGCAAGTCCCATGTTGGACAGTTGAAACATAGTGTACCCCACTTAGAGAGCATGTACACTATTTTGGTCCTTTTGATATTTAGTTATTTTTAATGGTCACCTATTTAGAATTTAAAACACAAAGAGAGTATCTCTAATAATACCATTTGATTTTCTCAATTTACTCTCAACTTTGAACTCTTGATTGATACTAATTACTTAGCAAATTCGTGTTTTGATCTCTTGGCATAAAAAATGAGACAGGAAACACTTTTTACAAATTAGTAAATTCTGTAGGGATTTGAATATCGTGGTATGAGTTCCTTTGTTCTCTTCTGTGGGGTACAGGTCTTGAAGCTATCCTTGCTTATCTAACACTCGCCCACATGTGAACAGTTCCATTTCTATGAAAACCTACCCATCAATTTCTTGAATGCTTATACTGCCTCATCATTACCTTAATTCCACCCACTGGCACATAATTATGAGAGGGAAAACAAAGAAAGAAAAACTTCCAGAGGTATATTTTCTCGACAAATTCATTGCCTAGTTGAGAGCGTGATAAGCACATTGCAAAGAAATTTTTACTTCGCTGCATGTACACAGATTAATGGTTCTAAGTTTACATTTTCCTGTTTAAATGTACCTCCTTGAGCCTATATCTTGAGAAAAACACCATGTTGTGGGCATTCCTGCTGAATGTCATTTAATTCTCATCTTTCTTATTCATGGGGGACTAATAGAGGCCAAGTTTATCGCCTTTTGAGGCTAGTTTTAAAAAGAAAATATTCAGAAAGGCACACTTCAGTAAATAAACCAAAAGCTAGCATTTCTTTGGCTTTCAGAATTTGCAAATACTTTGATTGCCTGCATGCTTCTGAGAATGGCTCCTCTTGCGAAGAAGGGAGGGCCTGCTCCATCAATCAAATTAATACATATGTATACAAGAGGTATTATCAATGCTCTGTTGGTCGTATGCTGAGGTAAAACATATATTTTTTTTGTAATCCAAAAAAGAATCTGAGGCTCTACCAATTTGTCCCCTTAAGAAAATTTCAACTTCTAGGGCCTGGGATTTAGCTCAGTGGTTCCGCTGCTTGCCTTGCAAGTGCAAGGACCCAAGTTTGATCCCCGGTACCAAAAAAAAAAAAAAAAAAAAGAATATTTTAACTTCTCACAGGGCTTTGTTTTAATACTAATGATGTACAGATGCATTTGTTCTATAGTTGGTTTCAGAATTTAAAACAATACAAAAGGAATAAAATTAAACTGTTTCAAGTCAATTTACAGCAGTTGTTTTTAAGTTTAGTTAGTTGCTTTTTCTTCATTTAAAAATCTGTGGTTAAATATGGAGTATTTTACACTCAGGTTGGAAAGAAAGAAGTTAAAATGTTCCTGTTTGCAAGCATATGATCTTGTTTATAGAAACCCCTAAAAACTCCACCAGAAAAACTGTTAGAGTTAATAAACAACTTTAGTAATGTTGCAGAATACAAAATTCATATATAAAATCAGTAGCACTTCTATGCATTAACAAAAATATATCTGAAAAAGAAATCAAGAAAACAATCTCATTTATAATAGGTATAAAGTTTTTTAGAAAACCTTGTAAATAAATTTAAGCAAAATACTTATACACTGAAAACCATAAAACATTGATGAAAGAAACTAAAGAAAGCACAAATAAATGGAAAGATATCCCATGTTCATAGACTGGAACAATCAATGTTAAAAGGTCAAACTGTCCAAAGTGAATTAAAGATTCAGTACAATCCTTATCAAAATTCCAATAACATTTTTCACAGAAATAGAAAAAAATTTTAAAATTCATATAGGACCACAAAAGACCTCAATAGATAAAATAATCTTGAAAAAAAGAACAAAACTGGAGGCAACATACAGCTTCAAGGTATACTGCAAGGCTATGGTAATGAAAATAACACTGTATGGAAATAAACACATGATACATAGAGCAATGGAACATGTTAGACACCCCAAGATAAACCAATCCATTAACAGTCAATTGACTTTCAACAAAGGTACCATGAACACACAATGGAGAAAGAATAGTCTCTTTCAATAAATGGTGCTGGAAAATCTTGACATCCATATTTAGAAGAGTGAAACCAAACCATAGCCTGCACCGCACAGAAAAATCAACTCAAAAAGGATTAAAGACTTAAATGTAATAACTAAGTGTAAAACTGTAAAACAACTAGAAGAAAACATAGGGGAAAACCTCTAAGACATTGGTCTGTGCAATAATCTTTTTGATAAAAAACTTTTTTGGACACCAAAAGTACATGCAATAAAAGTAAAAATGAACAAATGGAAATTACATCAAACTAAAAAGCATCTACACACCAAAGGAATCAACCAACAAAGAAAAGGGTTAACCTATGGAATAGAGGACAATTCCTGCAAGATGTATCTGTGATAAGTGGTTAATATCCAAAACATACAAGAATCTCAAACAACTCAGGAGCAAGAAAAAAATTAAAACAAAAGCAAAGGACCTTTGAAGAGAGATTTCTCAAAAGAAGACTTACAAATGGGCAACAGATATATGAAAAAATGTTCAACACCCTTAATTACCAGAAAAATGCAAATTAAACTGACAATGAGCTGTCACTGCACACTTGTCAGAATGGTTACTATCAAAAAGATGAAAGATAACACATTAGCAAAGATGTGGGAAAATGAGAACACTTGTATATCCTTGGTGAGAATATAAAGTAG
The DNA here is from genome assembly GCF_053883595.1 of Heterocephalus glaber. Classification (NCBI taxonomy): domain Eukaryota; kingdom Metazoa; phylum Chordata; class Mammalia; order Rodentia; family Bathyergidae; genus Heterocephalus; species Heterocephalus glaber. Next base: position 15,582,416 of record NW_028258357.1, on the reverse strand, counting down.
CACAGCCCTTCTACAAACTAGTATGCAAGTTCCTTAAAAAATTGAAAATAAAACTACCATATGATCTTGCAATCTACCATATGATCTAGCCATCCCACTATTTGGTGTAAATCCAAAGGAAATGAAATTAGCAAGTCAAAGAGAGATCTCCACTTCCATGCTAAGAGTAGCGTTAGTCACAAGGGCAAGATGTGGAATTAACCAGTCATATGTACATCAGTGGATGTACGAAGAAAGAAAATGTGGTATATATCCACAATTAAATGGTATTTGGCCTTTAAGAAGTAGGAAATTTATCATTTGCAACAATGTAGATGAGCCTAGAGACACATTAGGTGAAGTAAGCCAGGCAAAGAAAGACCTCAATTATATGAGGAATCATAGAGTGGAAGAGTGACTACAAAGGGCTGGAGGCAGGAGGTGAGAGGTAGGGGTTGAGGAAATGTTGTTCCAAGGACTCAAACTTATAATTAGGAGGAAGAAGTCTAAGAAATATATTGTATATCAAAGTGACTACATTAACAAAGCTAATCACGTACTATATTCTTGACAATCTCTAGGAGTATAGAGTCTAATGTCTCACCACAGAAAAGAAAGATAAGTATGTGGAGTGATGCATGCTAATTAGCTTATTTTACATTGTCATTTATTAAGATTTGTTATCATAGACTTAATATTGCTAAGCATTTTATAACCATTTTCTCTTTCAGTTAGTGGGGGCAGGAGTTAATATCTTATCACATTAGGTAATACCAAGACCGTATATTATATAAAAGAAATCAATAGGATTATGTAAACCCAAATAAAAGATATTTCATTTTTGAACTGGATTTCATAGAACTGATTAATTCAGGAAAAGAGGTGATGTAAGAAAACTGATTTGGCCATCTGGCCCAATTGGAGAAGGTAGCAGGGAGATTAGGTTTTGAAATAATACTGCTGTATGGATGTATAATAGGAAATGCTTCAAGGAAATGTGTAGGGAACAAACACAATTCACAATTCTAATGTAGACAGGGTGTCTCTGGGAATGGAGCTCTGTTCCTCTTCTCTGAAAACTGTGTCATTTCTCTGAAGTTACATTACTAATTACATTCTACGTAGTATTCACTCTATGTATCAGGAGATTATTTCACCTGCTTTTAGGGGAATTTATAATTCTATTTTGGATTCTCCTTTTTTGCCAATACTCACCTGGGATGAAACCCGCATCACCATGTGGGTTCTGTCACCAGGTACACCAACTAATTTTTATCATCTGCCAACCCAAATCCAAGGGGCTGACAGCTTTGTGGTTAAAAGTTTTATATTTTCATTTCAAACCTAAATTTCAGTATCTTATCGCAATATGTGTAGGCATGAACTTAAGTATCTATGAACAAGCCAAGATAAAGTCCCCAATACCAATTTTTCTACTTAACTAGTCACTATGCTTTGGGCATGTTAACACAATATCTTAACTTGCGCCGGAACTGAGAGTGTTTCTTTACAGGATTAACCATCTAGTTTCCTTTTCTTTTTTCCTTTTTCATTAAGAGATAAGAAGGTAGGAAAATCAATGAAGAATGCAATACAAAATAGGAAATGTGACTGTCTGTATAGATTCCTACATCTGAAAATAAATCAGGAGTTTGGGTCGAACTGAACAGCATTTTTAAGAAGAGTACAGAACTAGTAGATCATGGTAATGGGATGATCTTTTGCAAATTGAAAAGGTAGATAAATTCTTGAGACAACTTATTTTCAAATCCTGGGGGCTACATTTTGACCATTTGAGATGTAGGTCAGACTTGCAGGTTTGAATCCTGGTTCTATTTGTGCTTTGGTTTTCCCATTCATAAAATAGAGAGAGTAAGAGCCCCCATATCAAAGGCTTATTGTCAGATTTAGATGTAAAGGGATGAGAAGAGAGATCAGCACAGAGTAAACATTACATAAATGTTAGACAGCATCACCTTTATTCACAATCATATGTTCATCATTTAGGAAACAAAATCTTTGTGTTATGCTGGCTTCAGCATGAAGAAGAATCACCCTCATTTCATTACCTTAGTGATACCCAATTTATTCATTATTATATAGAGTACTTACTCTGCACCAAACACTACAGTATGAAACAGCAGAAAAATGTCCTGTCACGATAGTGTTTACAGCATAGGGGGATAGGAGATAATAAATAGATTTATAATATAATGTTGTGCAGTAGCGAGCACTACAGAGAAAACTAAGAGAGGGTGGAGAAATGTAGAATAGTTGTTCCTCTGTCCTCACACTCAATCCTATCTGAAAAAACACCTCAGTGCCGGCCCTCGCTTTTACCCCAAGAGGAATTCTCATGCTGACATTCTAGGTAACTGCTTCGCTGAAACCCCAACCATTTGGATGTAACAAAACATAATCCAACATATGAACACATCCAGATAGACATATGTACACTGGTTTTCTAAAATGTAATGTGTACGTAATTTCCCGAATGGCTGGTGTCACATCCATCTGGTCTTATTTCCATAGTACTCAAATGCACCACGCGGCTATAAACCCTAAAAGCTAGAAAACAGAATTTAAATACCCAAACACATATGAGGTGTGTTTTCAAAAGCAGCAGACCTCAAGCTAGCACTGTGGAAACTTCATTAACTCCTCAGCCACAGCGGAGAGTGGCTGAGACTAAGTATAAAGGCCACAGAACATAAAAGACATTCCACAGCAGACCTCATTAAGTGGGCTTAAGACAAGCTTGACAAGCTAATGACAAAAATCTAATTTGGATTTTCTCGACATAAGAACCCTGAATAAGTCCAAATACACCAAGATTCTACCATGTATGCTATCAGAAAAGGCAACAACTCAGTGTCAATTAGGGGCATGGAGCTCACCAATCAAAGGCCAGAGATGGATGTTGTCCTATTTAACCACATTGAATAGGCAATTGTGTTCTATGTGCTTCGGGGCTTGGACATGCATCCTATTTAAATTGCACAGATGTTGTAGGTCCCTAAGAAACAGTGGTCTCCAGGGAAATGTTCATCAGGCTGCCTATCTTGGACAAAGGCATGGCTAGATCTGGACAGCACACTGTACATAAAGCCTTTTTGCTATTATTTGCCTGTTCTGTGAAAGCCCCTTCCTACTTCTAAGTTCTGACAGCACTTACAGAAATTGGATGAAGGCAGACTGCACTTATTTATACACCATATTCAAACGCTCTGGGTCCTCTAGGTATGTGTATCTCAAACCCTCTAATTGCTTTTACATCCTTGACTAAAGACACATTCACTCATGAAATAATAATGATAGCACTCATGTGTGCCACGGACAGTGGGAAGTACCTTAAAATATTAATCCCCATATAAGCAATGTCATAATCAAATCAACTCATGAAGCTCCTCAGGAAGCTAAAAAGTCACATAATTTGCCCCACCCCTAATTAGTAGAGAACCAAGCTCATCTGACTTCCATACACCCATCTGTCTTCCACTACCCAGCACAAAAAAGAATAAACAGTTGTTGAATGAATTGGTGCATTTCTTAATATATTTAAAATTAAAAGAGGAAGAATTTACTAAACTATACTGCTTCTGCAGTAATAGATGTATTATCATAGAACAGTTATTTAGAATCCTCAAAAACACTGTTCCTTGTATTTTCTAGGTCTCCACAATGCCTTTCTACATACCACCTCACAAATAGAAGGTGCTTGTAAGATATTTGTTTAATCAGTAAACTATTTTAACCAGCACACAAAAAAATTATAAATGTCTAAGATGGCTTTTTTGGGACATTTTCCATCTCTTGTGACTAACTCTTAACAAGAAGGAAGGATAGATGTGCTTTTCTTTTTTCTGAATCTGGCTCCATGTGCTAATTTCTTCAGAAATCTCTGCATATTTCCCCATGTTTAGATCTCTGGGCCTTTTTCCAGGCCTAAGGGAAACCTCAGTTCCCATTTCCACACAAGTCATAGTACTATCAGTGGAGACAATAATATATAGCTACCAGGAGCAATGTTAATGAATCAGAATATTCTAATCAATGAGTGTTGAGGGGAAACTCACTCCAGGAGAAAACCTGGAGAATGTTCTGGATTTCCCAAGATACTCATTCTGAGCCCTGTTCTCAGATCCAGCACTACTTGTGTAGGACTTCATTGTGCCCATATTCCATGGAGAGACAGTATTAGCTTCTTTACCAAATAGTCTAAAAAAAGAATGCAGGTTCTATTCCCCTGCCTTCTGTGCTGTCTGTTCCTCACTGCAGGAGGAGAGCATAGGTTAGTCACTTGTGAACATAGTGCTACTTATTCTGTCTTGTTGCTGTGAAATTGCATAGGAGAATGTGTACAGAATTATTTTTGAGCTAGGAAATGTTAGATAGCCATTGGAAATTATTAGAAAAGAAGGCAGCCAGAAGTTCATGTGTCATATACCTTCAGGAACCTAGGTATTTCATTTTGTCCTTCAATGTATGTACAAGGGCTGATCAAAAAGTAACGAGGAATGCTTAAATTTAAAAAAAATATTACAATAAAAGATGCATTGCTATCGAATAAAATATGCCCTCATGCTGCAAACACACTTATCTCATTGTTCTTACCACTTTCTGAAGGGGTTCTGGAAGTCCACTCTTATGAGTGTCTTTAAAAGTTGTATCCAAGGCCGGGAATGTAGCTCAGTGGAACAGCACCTGCCTGGCAAGAGCGAGGCCCTGCATTCCATTCCCCGTACCAAAAAACAGAAAAACAAACAAAAGAGGTGTATCCAAAAATATGGTGAATGCTGCTTCTGACTGCCATCCAATAAAATTCAGGCTCCTAAAAACATTACAGTGTGTCATCATCTGCCTCATTCGTCAGATCTGGTACTATGGGACTTCTAGCTCTTTCCCAAAGTCAAAATGACCATGAAGGGTAAATGTTTTGAACTGATACAGGATATCAAGGCAGCCACAACAGTGCAAGTGCATACACTCAGGACAAAGAATTTCTAGAACTGCTCCAGAAAGTAGTGAGAACAATGAAAAGATAAATGTGTTTGAAAACAGGGGTAGTAGTTTGAGGAGGATTAATGGAAATGTATCATTTACTGAAATAATTTTTTTATTGAACACACCATATTTTTCAATCAAATCTCAAAACACACACACATACATGCACACATAACACATACATATGTATGTGTAAGAAGATTTACTGTAGGGCCGGGGACTTAGCTCAGTGGTTCTGCCACCTGCTTTGCAAGTGCAAGGACCCGAGTTCAATCCCCGGTACAAAAAAAAAAACAAACCAGAAGATTTACTGCAAAAAAGTTTAAGTAAGTTAATGACCGCTACATTTCAAAATATTTCTTTAATAACCTGTGTTGGTTTCTGACACTGGTCTGCATTTTATGTAGTATAGTAGTTATAGCTACTACTTCTTCTCAGTGTTAGGTACTGGGTAAAAAAGGTTTACATACAATATGCAATTTATTCTTCATGTCCCCACCATAGATGGATATTATATCTCTCTTTTGCAGATAAGTAAACTAAAATCTATGAGTTAAGAAAATACCCCAAAGTTACTCTGCTAGCAAATGATAGTGGCAAAAGTCTGAATTTAGGTCTCCCTGTCCACAAGGCTTTCCTTATCAATCCAAATCACATTCAGTTAATGTTTGCATTAATACCAGTGTAGCATGTACACTGTCTCCAGGAAACAACTTTAAATGTGTCTCATCCTTTGGGAAATGTGAGACTTCCTTTGACCAGAATATAAAGCAATCAAAAACATACAGCTTTCTCAAAATAAGCAGGATCTTTAAAACTGTTTAAATGTCCTCCAAAGGTTCATGGTCCCTGAGTTAGGTGATGTACCATATCTTGTAATTTAGGTAACTGAAAGGTGCAAATGGGATTAATGGTCATTCATTTTGTTCACTTGCAACCATTGTTCACTCCAGGAGCATTTCTGAAGCCCTACTCTGTGTGTTGGAATTCTCATGACCATGACGAATTGTGTGAAGGGAGAGGGGAGGGCCTAACCAAGGAAGTAGAAGAATTCCCTCAGGGAGCCTGCACCCTGTCCTTTGGAAAGGAAACCAAAATACTCAAAGCACTGAGAGTCAAATTAATCTTAGAATACATTAGCAATACTTAGAAGTAATAAAACTAAATCAAAATTTCTTCAAAGGATTTAGTCCTTCAGCCTTTAGCTCAGCCAGACCTGCCTCCCCCACATGCCAATTAGAGTTCAAAGAAAAGATTCATACACCTCATTTACAGATCCATTGAACCCTGGGCACAAGTGATAAATCCTTAATAAGTCAGAAAGATAGCTATATTTATTCTTAAAATTAACTAATTTGCACACTGAGGTTAAATGATTTGCCTCAAGACAATTTATTGGAATGTCTGATAAAACTCTGCAGTTCCATTTCTGATTTGACATCCCTAACCTACTCTCCTGTTTTAAAGTTACCCTATAGAAATGCTCATAGGTGTCAACAGAGATCCCGGCACAAAACAAGTTCACATCTACACATGGAGACAAAACAACTTTTACTAACTTCTTTAGGGAAACTCAGAATGACAAAACAAGAACCTGTAGTGGTTTAGCTAAATTGTGTCAACTTGATGGTCCTTGTGTAGGGAATTAGTACCGCACATTTCTTGTGTCTGGGTGGCTCATGGAGGCGTGACTCTGCTAATTTATCTCGTCCCTTGCCCTTGCTCTCTTCACTGATCCCCTGGTCTGCTTTCTGCCACCATGAACTAGGCAACTTTGCTAGCCACATCCTCTGGCATGATGGCATGATGTTTCTGCTTCAGCATCAGCTGATCATGGTCAACCAGATTAAACCTCTCTTCCTTTTGTGGGTATTGGGTATTGGGTCTCAGCAACAAGTAAACAGACTAATATACTGCAACAAGCATTATGTTGTAAGGGGTAGCTCCACTTTTAGTGAGGATTTTTCTTCCTTTGTTTATGTCCTAAAAGTAGACTTAGATTTTTTTGAGAAATTGCTTTAGTGAACCCAATAGTACAGAAGGTAAGCACCTCCAACAATAGAACTGGTGTCTAATCGAATGCAGTGTCTAAATTGCTCTTTGCTTGGGTGATGTACATATTCACACAAACACATACGCACACATGCACACTTTAGTTTTATGATATTGAATTTCTTGGACTATTCAGAGAACATTCCATAAGTTATCTGTAGTCATTGAGAAATAAAACTTTCCAAGTTTTCTCCTCAAAGAATGTAGAAATTCATTTTAAGCACTTTTGGAAGGAATGATGCTAAAATGATAATCAAAGGCAACACGATTCTCAAGATGACTTTTACAGCTGTTTTTCCCTGAAAGTATACTACTAAATAATCACAACTATGACATACATAAATTTCATTTTAAAAATACTTTGATCAGCTTCATTGATTGGATAGCAAACAGTGACATGGATATTGATACAGAAAACAGAACAAGTGGCTCAAATCTCTTCCTTCCCTTCCCTGTCTTCTTCCTTCCTCCCTTCCTTCTTTCCTTCCCTCCTACATTGGACTGAATCTATTTCAGGAACCTCATATTTTCCTGGGCTACATAATAGTACTTTAATATTTTATAGAAAAAATATAACTACAGCAGAGTCATTGGCGCAAATTCCTCATCTTTACCATTAGACGCCATTGTAATTTTGCTAGATTGCAACCTATCTTAGAACTCAACTTTGGGGATAGAAATTAGCATAATTGAAATAATTCAATTTTAGGTAATTATAATTCTCACTTAAACCTAAATTAAATATGTCAAACTATAATTATGTTCAAATTTGCATTGGAAAAATTATCCCCATTTTGCTCATGGCATCTTAAAATATCTAGTCAGGGATAGTAAGCCCTTCAGGCTGAGTCAAGAGGCCTTATCTTCACAGCCTTTGGGAAGAGGAGACTTATTATGCATTAAGCACAGTTATTCAGCCTCTTGGGAAAGGGAAAATGGTCCATTACTTCTGCACTATAAGATATACAGGATTTGTACTATAATCTTCAGATTTCTCTAAGTTACAGTGCCATTAATGAGTACGGAGTGACAGCAGATGGGAAAAGATTAATGCTTTCTTTGGAGAGAAACCATAAGCAAACCAGGTCATGTTTTAGGACAAAGGTAATGTAAATTGAGGACACAAAAAAAGGTTGTAACATTTCAAACCCGGCACTTGAAAATAAGCTCTGCTTTGTGGTACATTTAAAAATGATTAAAGATTCAAGACAGTCTAAAGGCATTGAATGCTCACCTTTCAGCCCCACAAGGTGCTCAATGATTGTTAAGAATCCTAGGATCAAATCTTCCTTACAGTTATTTACTTGCTATGCAAAAAGAAAACACCAAATAAAATACCACTCAGTGTAAGCTGTCTGTAAGACTAACTTTTCCGCTCTAAGACTAAATTAACCAGCCGATGTGATGAAACCGCCAAGATGGTTTATCGACCTCTATGGGACACTAGCTGGATATGGTCTGTGAACGCATGGGTCAAGGAACAGATGAGTCTGTGTGTATAGGTTTGACATATTGTCAAAGCATACAATGAGTTTCTTACAAAACCATATGAATATATCTCCAGTTGAGTAAAATACTCATACTAATAACAGAATAAGGCAGAAGAACCCTGGCTGACATCCCGTCTGTTCTTATGAATTAAATTTAGAAATCATATGTAATATAGACATTTCTGTCTGAATATCATACAACCCCGACACATCCAGGCTTTCATTAGAAAACTCACAATGTGACTTGAATAACAATCTGTCTTAGCTAATTAGTATTTTCAGTTTAGCATATTCACTTCCAGACATATTGCTGTTTGCACATGGTAATTTAGGTAAATAGATACCATCCACAGCTGCATCAATTAACACTGCTAATCAAAACTGAATTCAGGTAATTAGGCACATTTATGCAAAAATGTGTAATTTTGGAAAAAAAGCTAGATTCTTCAGTAATATGTCAATAAGTAAAAAATCTCATTTTGCTTATGAAGAATAAAGGGAGAGAAATCATCATTAATGTATACATCATGTACGCAGACTAAACTTCCTAAATTAAGTCTCTGTCTTTAATTGGCCTGTATTTTCAGAAATTGGATCGTATTTTTCATAAATGTTTTCTTCAATGTTTCCATATAGTAAAGCAGATTCACATCTGCCTAAGGGTTTAATCATCATCAAGCCAGACTCAAATGGTTAATGAAATCTCAAGTACTTATATAATTAGAAGAGATGTTGGTCAAACTTGTTCTATCTTGCCTAGCATCTTTTAAGGGAAGATTCGCTCAGTATGTCTGCTTCTATTAGGTACTTTAATTTATTCTGCTACAAAGTACTTTCTTTTGCAATTAGAATCACAATAGTATTTTTGTATCTTTCTGCCAATATTTTTCAGCTTTCCAAATTTTACACAATGCCCTTGACTTGCTTTTTCCTTTGTTTTCAAAATGAATATTGTACATTATTTTTCTGTCATTTTACAAACATAAGCTAAACTGATCTTTTGATTAAATATTCTAATTAGTTCAGGATAAAAATCTAGTTTAGCTGTTGTTAAGTAATAAGTGGCTAACTAGTGACTAATAAGTTCTGGGTGGAGGGACATTCATGAACATAAAGTTAAGACTAAAGTAGAGGAGAAAATAAGATCATTTTAAAAAAGTATTCTGAAGTAAATGTGGAAACAAGTTAGGATGAATCAATCTGTCTGTCTGCGTCTCTGTCTATCTATCTATCTATCTGTCTGTCTGTCTGTCTGTCTGTCTATCCATCTATCCATCTATCCATCTCAACTTCTTTTCCTTACCAGACCTGAAACTACAGCTGACTTCTAATGCAAACACTTGGCTTTATAATGAAGCATTAGATCCAGCATTCCTACCTTTATTTTAATGGTAAGAGCCACTTCCAACTTAACAAACATTTCCTCAGTGCCTACCATGTATTAGAAACCTTCTAAAAGCCCTTGAGTGGATACCAAGGTGGATTTAGACTGGTCACAATCCTCTGAACCAACTTCAGAGAGTTTCCAAACCAACAAAATCAAGTTTCAAAAGGTAGATAGAGTCACCAGGTAAAAATTTAACTGTCAGCTCCAAACTTGGGACTCTTTTGAGCTCCTATTGCTGAAGTTTACTGTTTGCTAACCTCAGCATCATTCTTTTGTTCTTTTAATAAGTCAAGAAATGAGAACAAAAATTTTTTTGCCAAGTTGCACAGTATCTTTTTCTCACATTGCAGTGATCCTGTACAACTTACATCTCTGCTTTAATATTTATCTAAGAGATTACTTCCACACATCTTTTATATGCACTTGGCATAAATAACTGGACAAGTTCCTGTGGCATAGAAGCCTAAAAGACACTGTGCCTATACCCAAATTCAAGATCAGAAATTATAAAATGTGGAGGTAGATTTATCAGAGGGTTGTCAACTGTTTACACCAATGAAATTGTGTAGGGTGGAACAAAGACACCTCTAAATTTTAAGGTTCTGTAAAACAGAATGACGTAAGAATTTTAAATGAAAAGGAAGTAGAAGCATTTTAAAACAATTTTTATTTTTATTTTTATTTTTATTTTTATTTTTGTTTTTATTTTTATTTTTTTGGTGCCGGGGATCGAACTCCAGTCCTTGCGCTTGCGAGGCAGGTGGAAAACAACTTTTAAACAAGCCCCATGACTAGTTTTCAGTAAACTTAATGATTAAAATTTGAGGAAGAGAATTTCTGGTCTCCACAAAATGAGCCCACTGCAGGAGTCCACTGAATAAACACCCTAGTGAACAATCCATAGCTCCATAAGCCACTGCTCTTCCTTCCTCAGACCAAATGGGACGACTGATTCTTTCACTGTAGTTCCTGGGTTTCAGTACATTCCTTTGTCTAAGGAAAGAGAGTAAAGTTCTTTTCTAAGAATCTTGTTCTCATTCTCAACAAGTTTTAGCAAGGGAAAATGCTACAGGCATCACAAGAACAGCTTTGGTAATGGAAGGACTTGGGATGTCATCAATTTCCAACCCAGCCAGGCCACTGACTAGCCATCCAACTTCAGGAAAATCACTGCCCACTCAGTTTGGGTTTCTTGTCCATAAAGCGTGGCTCACAGATCCACCTCCCTGGGTGCTGGGGGGATACTTGGAGCATACATAGTGCTCAAGAAAGACACAGTGGCACGGATCACAGGCCAGTGATGGCTCCAGAAATGCTGAAGCTGAATGCATCTTAGGTAAAGGTAATGTTTTTAAACAGTTCTCCCAGTTGCAAAGGACAGTCACCTCTCTATATCTGAAGGTCCTCACATGTGGGTTCAGTCAACCGGGATGGAAAATATGTTTTAAAATTTGCATCTGTACTAACCACATAATGGCCTTTTTCTAGTCATTATTCCTTAAATAATACAGCACAACGACTATTTACATGACACACTGTATTATAAGTGATCTAGAGATTATTTAAAATATCGAGAGGATGTGCATAGGTTAAATGTAAATACCATATCATTTTATGGAAAAGGCTTCAGCATCCACAAATTCTGGTATTATCAAGAGTCCCAGAAACAATCCAGCAGAGATAATGAAGGACCAATATCACATATAGAGTTGGCACGACAATTTTAATACAAATCACACAGAATATATCAAATAGGCTACACACCACTACACTACGTTTGGTCATCACATTCCAACTCACCTGAAAACTAGTTCTAGGAAACTAATGTTCCCCCATAAGCTGGAAAGTTGATGGGGTATTCATTGTTTCTAGAATATTTCTATGAAATTATCAAATAAACTAGAAGAAATAGTTCAGTTGACCAATGTCAACCAAATAATTTTATACTAGAATGATCTGTTCGAAAATAAGATCTTGAAAAATTCACAGGCAACTACTTTTTTTTTCCTGTGAAAACAAATGACAATTCTTATGTTTGCCATATGCCATGTCTCTTTTGTCCAGAAAAATAAAATTATTTATGGTAGACCTGCTCTCAATGTTTGTGAAATTAAATTAAATTACTGACTCACAATATGCAATGGATAAAACAATACACAATGAATAAAACAACATCTTCAGTCATATTTTTTAAACTGTTGCTTTTTAGACAAGAGGACTCCAGATGAAATATTGGTCCATGAAAATATCAAATGAACTAATCCTAGCTTATTAATATTATTTCACAACTATAAGGGAAAATGTCAGGTCTGAAACTAGGCAAATTAGAGAGGAATCAAATGCCAGAAAACAAAGACAACATAAGGAAATAAAAATGTCTTTACAGAACACTGAAGCAAAACAAATGATTGGATTTGGGGTTTCACAAAATATAGTCATTTCCCTTTGCTTTTTCACTAACACTTTTTTTCCCTAAAACAATATAAATTTCACCTTGCCAAGCCATGATCCTCTATGAAAAAAGCTGATAACTAATAGCAATATAGAAGAAGATATTATCAGTAGTTTGGCACATTAGCTTTTTATGCTTAAAGAATGTTACTGCATTTGCAACAAATGTTAATACTGAAAGTCATTTTTATTAGTTCTTGTAAGAAGTCAAATAAGATTATTCTAATGTAAAGAAGACTTTTTAATTATATCTGAAGAATTAAGAGTGCATATTTTAGGAATTAACATAGCAGTTGTGTTTATTCTTTAGCAAAAATTATCTTTAATAAGAAAACAAGTATTATGAAACAATTGGATTTTTAAAAGTTTGACAATTCACTATACCAAAGCTAATGCTGATCGTCTACACTTTATCAGACAAGGAACGGAATGCCGTATTTGTTTATATTCTGTGGTGAATGCTTGTCCCACAATTAAGAACTAGTAAATGATCCTTACAACAAACAGATCTTAGCTAAACATATTATTAATCTATGCTTCAAGGTATTATCCAATTCTCTGGAAGATTACAGAGTCACTTTGCAAACTGAATAATCTCAGCTTCTCTCCTGTAAGTATTTTATCTTTGACTTTTTTCACAGGCCTAGAGTAGAGTCCTGTCTTTCAGAAGGATGTTGAAAGCATACATGAAAAGCTTGTGAAAAAATAAACTAAAGCCCCCCAGGCTTCTTAATTTTTACACTATAATGCCTTGAACTTTTCTACCTTAACATACTCAGAATGAATTCTTTGATGAAAAGAGAGAAATAAATTACCTATGGAATGAAGAGAAACTTTATTACCATTTTAATAGTTCACAGACACATAAAAGGAAGACGTAGTCACTGTGTGGTGGGACCTAAAAGTAAGGCGATTCATTGGCTTAGTAATAAAAAAATTAATGTGATACGAAAAATGGAAACAGTTTTTGAAGGCTTCACAAAGCTTCAAGAAAGCTTAACAAATAAAAACAAAAGTAAACCATTAAATAGCATCGTAAAAAATTAGAGTTTGCTTCTCCTATAAATTTTTGAACTTAATGAAAAGACTGATGGCATCCTGAGACTATCAGAGACCATGGGAAATTAAATATCATCTATCCAAAGTAACCTTTCAAGAGCTCCTTCTTGTGCAAGTGCCCCCAAAAGCACACATTTTCAGCGGCCATTGTGTAGATTTAACACGGCATGCTATGCAGTTTATCTGCCTGTCATTTAGCTACAAGTGTCACTGCCATTTATTCCTATCCTAGATTGGCTGGCTATGGAGAAAATGCAGTTTCAATTGTGTGCCATACTTCCTGCTTTCTCGGGGTGGTGGTTTTGATGTTTTGGGGGAGGTGGTACTTGGTGCATTTTCCCCACATGTTCTCAATTATTTATACATTATTTTTTGATTCTCTGCCACTGGGACACTCTTGCCAAAGCTACAGTTCTTCCAAAGTAGCATACCACCCAGATGCACAAAAAATTAAAATTAAAATAGGAGGATTTTTAAAAATTATTATTTGAATGACAAAGGACCTACTCAATGTTTACATTTAAATTGGTCAGACTAATTCAGCTGTGGCTTTTAATTTCAGAAAGGTTAATCATCCTAACAAGGGCCAATCAGACTGTAATCATAAAAAACCGTCCTATAGCCCCAGTCACCTGCAGGACAGTTATTCTTTTCCTATTTCCATGCAAAAGAATGCATTTCATTCATTATGTATTATGAATCTTCTAATTCTTTACATTAGCACATTTTACCAAAAATATTAATTTCTTCGAAATTCTGACAAGAAATTCATCTCTACACATCTGAAGAGATAGTCTCATTTTAAAGGGAAGGGAGTCAGCTTTGAACAACTTTCCAGCCTTTTCTAATCCTCAAAGACTTCTGATTCCCCAACAGAGTTCTTTTGCTACCAAATCTCAATCACACAAAAAACTATGGAGGTTGAGGTTAAAACCACAGTATATATTTTAGAAATTTAATTGTCTGTATTTTCTGTGATTATGCTATCCTCTACTTGTTTCTATTCACAATGTTTACTGTGTACAAAAGTTATTGAGTCAGAGGAAGTAAATGTTAGCCATAATTGAATAGCAGTAGCAATACTTATATTCATTAATTTATTCACTTGATGAATATAAATGGAGTGCCTATTATATACCAGATACTGGGTGGAAGGGGAATCAAAGTTAAATAATTTAAAAAGTCTCTATGATGAAAATACCATTCTGTGGAAAGGATGTCCAGAATATAATAAAAGAATGATGAAAACCTCTACTTTGTTTTGCTAATCAGCGTCATTACATTTTAGTCACAATAAAAAATATATGAAGTCAAATTTTAACCAAAATTTTGATAAAGTGTTTTAAATTGTTTGGATACCTGCAGGCTTTCAAAATTCATAATTCTGTTACATAACTCATTATTTTTATTTGAGAATATGAAAATTTAATGTCAAAATTTAAAAATTGATATATTGAGACTGTCAAGCTTCCTGTAGTTAGGAATAAAACTATGAGAAAATCTAAATGGACTTATTTAAAATATACATGCTGTGCATTAATTTGTTTTGGAATGTTTTTCTGTGAGGTTTAAAAATTGCTATTCACAGAAAAGACGAGAGTAATGAGCAAAAGACAAATTGTGGCTCTATGTCATGGTGGAGTGGCCTGAATGACCACAGAGGTAGAGCCTTAATGTGTGTCTCTGATTATATTGCAAATTGAGCACTGCGCTCTTATGACCGTGGTGTGACACAGCATAAATAGCCCAAACTTGGCTTCTGCACACTGCGTGAGACCTCTGCCTCCCTTTTCTGTACTCCGAAGAAGTGCACCGGCAGATAGCAGAGGCACAGGCCTCTCCTCATCGATATTCACACTTATTAATTAGCAATATGGGAAAACTGTAACTTAGGAAACACCCCAGAGTTTGACTATTTAAACAATCAAGGCAAATCACGGTAAAAAGAAAACATGATTATAACATTCAATGCCCAGAATGGCATTCGAGAATAGCACATAATGTTTCAATAATTGTTTTAAAAAGCTCTAATTAATTTGTGCGAGGTTTGTAACTTTAGTCAAGACCTCAGACCCCTCCCCACCTCTCCCTTTGAGCACTTCTTGGAACCAAAATAGAACCTCTGCATATCCTAAAACTGCCTTTGCTTTGCTTTTTCTTTCTCTTATAACTGGGTTGACGCACAGAATAAAACAAAATAATGGCTTTTACATTTTTGAGAGAAAAAAATCCGGTGCTATACAATACAAATGTTCGGTTGATATTTGTTACCAAATAGTTATCCCCAAAACTGATAGAGGTTAACTAGACACCGCAACAGGCAACATAATGTTTCATATTCCACTTTTAGTATCAAAAAGCTCCTTCGTCATGTATTTGAATGTTTAGATTTTGGAAATAAAAACCCCAAAGCTTTCAGAGAATATATTACAAATACTCAAAAATCATATAAATCTTTTTATGAATCGTTTCACTCATAGAAGTAAAAAGAACCCACTGACCATCAAATGAAAATCTTAATAAGCAAACTGAGCATATGGAATTATAAGAGAACTTACCTTTGGTTGAGCAGGCTTGCAATTTCTCATCTTGCCTCCACAGATCTGTCGTTCCACTTTGAGCAAAAGTCCACTCTGTCTCCCTTGTGATCTCTGTGACAGTGCCATCACATCACTGGTAAATTTTTTGATTAAACTTTGCGGTCAGAGTAGCAACTTTGTTAATTATGATATTAGCCAGCTGGCGGGTATGATCAGTCACCCGCTGTAAAAAAGCCAGACAAAGAGACATCTAATCATTGCAACCGGAACAGATAAATTTTGTTTCTTTCTTGTTTGTGTCACAGATTCTATCCCTCCTGACCCTCTCCTCAGCCATCGACTGTCAGATTTAGATTCAGTGAGCTCCCAGCTTTCCTTTATCCCTACCTCAGATCTGAAAGTCCTGGTTATCAGGAAGACACACGTCACTAGCTGTCTCAGAGCAGGAAAGCAATCAGGTGAATACTACTTATTATCTTGCATTGCTTTCTGAGGAGTGACAGATTGATTTGGGACCAAAAACACACCCAGATCTCACACATGTGGTTTCTAGGCTTTTGCATTCAGATAGGGGAGGGTATGTGAAAATTTGCAATAGGAAGGATTCCAATGCCAATGTTAAGGCTACAGGCTATTAGAAATTTAAGGAACATTTTAAAAATCTATTGGAGTTTCTGTTTCAAATGCCCTGTGTTTCCTTTTCAACCTCTGTGCTGCCGTAATGTCTGTGAGCAAACCAGTACCTACCAAATCTGGCTTCATGGCCAGGTAGTCTTAAGCCAACCCATGCAAGCAGCATTCTGACCTTATAAAGTTATCTCTAACCATCCCTTTTCATATGCAGACATTTCTGCAAGGGAGGGTATGAAATCCTCATACTTGCTTATTTAGTCTAAAGACCTGAGAAGATAAGTGTGTGAGCTGTTTTAGATATAAGCTGAGCTTATACAATGAGAGTAAGATGATTTGTTCTAAAATTCTACAAAAATTGGATGGGAGCAGAAAAACATGGCTTCAGGAATTCCTATAAGTAATAGATTTAGGCCAATATCAATCTAGTATATTTCCGAGAGTAAGATAGATTTTACCCTTCACCTCCTGTGATGATTTAAAAATACAGCAAAAGAACGAAAAGAAGTGGAACTGTCAGGGGGCACAGGTGTTTTGTGGGACCATGTTGAGGATAAGAAAATCTTTGATTATGACTTTAGGTAATGTGCTGTTTGAAAATGAGCTGTTTCTGTCACATTTGCCATTGCAGCTACTTTAGCTTTGATAACTGCCAGGGGGACCAGCACATAGGCAAACTCGGCAAATGCATGATGATAAATGAACACTCACACGTATTGCAGACACTACCCTCCACAAGGCCCAATCTACGTACTTTTAAAACTAAATAATGCAAAAATTCCCTCTTGCCCTTGTATTGGCTACTATATGTTGATCATTTATATATTCACTCAAAATAAATACTTTAAAATACTTAGAAAGACATCATTCCTTAGAAGAGTTAAAATAGACCTTTCTCTCAAGAACCCCAAATAAATGTTTCAATAACACTTGACTCTCAAACTGCTCCTAACTTAGGTAGCTAGAACGAGTCAAAGAGATCTTCACGCTGACCAAAAATAGCATTTTTTTCCCAGGAAATGTAAGAAGAATAAAATATGCTATGTACATTCATTCCAGCAGAATCTATAAGAGAAAATAAAAATAGTGTCCCCAAAGAAAGAAATTAATACATAAACTTTGGTGACTACTTGTAGGCAGCCACTATATGATAATGTGGAAGACTGAGAAGCCAACTTCATCTTGCTATTCTAAATTTTTAAAATAGAATATGAAATGGTTCACATATAGGTTACTGAGTATATTAGAACAAAATCTGGAAAGAGAAATCCCAAAATTGGAAATAAAATCATCCCCAGTATTCCTGGAACTTGGTGCCAAGACCCCCTTTAAAAGGGGAGGGTTCTAGATTCTAAGGATGCATGAGTCCCTTGTGTAACAT
Source organism: Heterocephalus glaber (assembly GCF_053883595.1). Classification (NCBI taxonomy): domain Eukaryota; kingdom Metazoa; phylum Chordata; class Mammalia; order Rodentia; family Bathyergidae; genus Heterocephalus; species Heterocephalus glaber. The sequence continues at coordinate 15,564,443 of NW_028258357.1, read as the reverse complement.
GATGTAGCAGCTGCATGTAAGGTGCACACATTCTCTTAAATACTTCAAATCATATGTAGGTTACCTATAATAAATAACACAGTGTAAGCACTCTGTAAGTAGTCATTATACTGTAATTGTCAAAGGAATAATAAGAAAACCATCTCTCTATGTTCATTCCAGATTGTTGCTTTTTTTCCTGAATATTTTCAATCTGTAGGTTTCTGTAGTGTAGTGGTTACTGAATATTTTCAATCTGTAGCTGGCCGAATCTATGGACATAAAACTGGAGAACACAAAGGGTTGGCTATGTTATGTAAAATTAGAAAGTATTTCCCTTGGTTTCAAAAGCTTAACACCATTAAATTGTTAATCTCAAACAGTTGAATAAAAGACCTCATCTATCAAATGGAGGAAAACAATAATGCTACCTGATAGTAGTATGGTATTAAACTAGACAATGTGTACAAAACCATTGCATGTTCTTGACTTGCAGTAAATACCTGTGATATAGTTCAGTTATATTTTTATAATCATATAATTTTTTTTCCGGTACCAGGGATTGAACTCAGGACCTTGTGCTTGCCAGGCAGGCACAGCACTACTGAGCTAAATCCCCAGCCCAGATTCACCATATAATTTTAACATCTTCATTTTTTCTATGAAACCCTACCAAATTCACTTAGTTAAATGAAATATTCTGAAACAAGGAAAACTGGTGTTTTAAGCCCAAAGACCAAGCACATAAAGATGATCTAGGTTATAAAACCGATTGATAGAATAATGACAGCAATAAATAGTAACCAACCAAAACATAAGACTTCAGTTACAATTACAATTTATATGGGACTTTTAAGACTTTTTTGGACCAGAGATTGAATACAGGGCCTTCACACTGAGCTACATCCCCTGTCTTTTTTAATTTTATTTTTTAATTTTTATTTTGAGACAGGGTCTCATTAAGTCGCTAAGTTGCCCAAGCTAAGCTCAACTTTGCAATCCTTCTACCTCTGTCCTACAAGAGTTTTATGATCTTATATAACCAACAGGTCTTGGAGAGTGTTCCACTGTTAGCTTCTCTACACCTCTGAAAAGATGCTGCACTGCACTGCCAGAAGACAGAGCTTAAAACACAGACACTGACCTGCAGAAATCGGCACCACCTTGAGACATCTCAGCGCTATTCATTTTCTTCCTCTGAATTTCCAGTTTTAGCACATGCTGATTTCTGCTCCCTGTGGCCACAAAGCCCAACTCACCACACAGCCGTCTCAGACCGCCTTTTCTCCAGGTCAGGTGAATGCCACACATCACAGTGGGTCATTGATTACATAAATACAATGCCTAGGTGCGGAATTTTTTAAAGGATGATGCAATCAGTGAGGACAAGGGAGTCCGGATTTGGAAACTTTCTCCATCTGGGATCCATGCAGAACGCCAAGCCTGGCTGTCTACCGTGCACCCTTTCTTGGTGGGCCAAGGACTCTTCTACTGCCTCTCACCATGGCCTGACCCTCTGTAACCTATTGATCACTTGAATGTATCGAATTAAGCCTTCAGTGGCTACCATTCTGTTTTTCGAATGCCCATAACAACATAACATAATAAATGTTTTCCTCTTCAAATTCTTGTTCCTTGAATTTTTCTAGGTATAATATATGAATTTCATGCAAAAATTTAAAACTACAATCTTCACCATAAATGAGTTAATCTGATATGTATGATAATTTCATTTTTCCTTCCAGCCTTCTAGGTGTAGAGACAAATGCCTGAAATTAACTTCCCTGTTGTGCCTGAGCCTCAGGAGTCAGACATTCTGCCTCCCTTCCATTCCTAGTGCTTACCTTATTAGCTCTGAGACTTTGAACCACATATTAAATTCCAGTAGGACTGCTAATCAACCACATCTGTAATACTGTTATGAAGATTGCCATTAATGCATTCAGACACTAAGCACATAGTAGATAGATATCCAATAATTGCTTTGCCACTACAGAAGAAGCAGTAGAAGAATTCAGAAGCCATACAACCTAGCAAACGGGGGCAAAGGATCCAGAGTCAAGCTTTGTGAATGGATGCAAACAATAATAATATCTTCCTCATAGAGGTATAAGAATTAAAAGTCTACTTATAAAGGACTCGCCACTGGTAAATAGTGTTTCCAATTATTCAATTATTATTACCTTGACTTTTATGCTAATTGGTTATTTCTGTGTCCCCACCCTCACTGTTTGACAATTTTCAGTAAAAATAAACCAGGCCTTTGTAGGTGAAGATATGCTTGATAAGGATCCTAGTTGCAGCACTATTTCTAATAGTACAAGATGGAAAATGATCTTAACAAACCACTAAAGGTAACTAGTTAAATAAGATATGTTACATTCCTACCATGGAATGCCACACGGTGTTAAAATAAATGAAGTAGAAGTACTGATATAAAGTTATTTCTATGATGTATGTTAAGAAAAAGGAGAATGGCACCAAACTGTGTATGTATTGTATACTATGCTCTTGTTTAATAAGGACTTTGCTTGTAGCATTTACGTATTTTGAGCATATCTCTAAAAAATACATAAGAAACTGCTCATAATGTTACTTCAGTAGAGGGACTTCAGCCTGGCAAACAAAAAAGGAGAGAGGACTACTCTTCACAGTATATCATTTAGAGTGGCCTAAATTTATATTATATATATGTAGCTCTTCTTTTAAAACATTACCAAATTTAACAACTTTTTAGAAGAGTCATTATCCCCACTTGACAGTGCAGTCTATTTCAGTTTCTTTCTAAAAGACCCAGAAATCCTCCCTTTCCTGTCTAGTGGACACAATTCATCAGCTTCTGTCTGCCTGGGTGACCAGCAGTGCACACAGCATTGTCTTTCTGCACCTTCACACAACCTCCAGACTGTTGGCTTCCAATTTTCATTTCAACACTATGTTCAATACCATCAGTTGCACGAGTTGATCTTCCTCATTCAATAAATGTCAAATATTGATATGCCTGCAGTATCTGCTTTCTCAAAGTATGTCTTTTTTATATAAAAAGGATTTAATTCAGCACTAGAGAAACAACCTGCTTTCCTAAGTTCTGTCCAATTCCAGAGTCATTTCAAGTAAGGATCATTTTCCTCTTGTTACAAATGCCTCAACGTTTGTCCTTGGAGAAAGGCAGTTAAGCCCTCTAGAAGTCAGCAAGATGTCCAGAGCTAAGGCTCCTAATGGGACAAACAATGCCACATGGCACACACTCTCAGTACATAATAAATTGTGAAGTGATAACCCGTGGTTTTGAAGTGCAATAAAAATTAAAGTATTACTTGACTTTTTGAATATGCAAATTTGACAACTATTGCTCCTTGCAAATATAATCTGAACAAATGTTAATTGACACCTTCATAAGAATCTTTCAAGGGTCGCATTTTCTTCACTTTTGAAATAGTCATTCTTAATTTTAAAAGGAGCAACTACCAATCACAGACTACTTTGGGCATGTGGGATCCCAGTCATGAGAATGCCTGGGATTATAGGAAGGTAATGAGCTTAGGCAACCTGATGCCTCAACTGCATCTTCTGTAAACAGCTTACAAAACTCACAGGGGAAAGATGCTGGTTATGCCTTGCTTGAAGGACTAGATGAAATGACTCTTGGAAGCCCTCGATAACTAGCCAGTGTCCTCATCATTAGAAGTGTCACTGTTGTCACCAGTAATTCTCAACATCATTAGGGGTAGTCAGTCACAGCTGAAGAGTATGAAACACTGCTGGTTCTTTCCACTTACTAATATTTCTTTCTTGGAGCAAATGTTACCCATAAAGTGCACATTGGTCCATACACCAATTGGTAATACTGAGCCTATACACCAGCATGTCTCAAGTCTTAATGATCATGTAAAATACCAGGGATCTTGTTAAAGTGTAGATTTTGCTTCAGCAGTTCTGGGATGGAACATGCCATCTTATGTCTCCCAAGCTCTCATGTGACACTGTTCCTCATGCACCAAGGTTGTGGAGTAGCAGGGTTCTTATAATCTCTCTTCCTCTCTCTCTTTTTCTCTCTCTCTTCCCTTTCTCCCTTCCTCTCTCTTACCTTATTTAACTGCACTTAAAATCTCTCAGTCCTGAGATAAAATGCAAGTGAGGAATACAAAGTACAGCTGGAGTTTCTTCCCTTTGTTAACTTCTGGTGGATACAATGAAACAAAAACCAAACCATCATACCATCTTTAATGAAAAGAAGGCCATGTGTACAAAGTTTTTGAAAAATGAAAATGGAGTGACTTTAAGCAAGAGGTATTTTTAAAGAATGATACCTGTTATTTTCTTTTTTGTCATACCTCTGTACACAGTCATGGTTTATATTCATTTGGTTTGGCTCAATAACAAAATATGATATTAACAAAATCCATTTTATGTGAACTGTATGCTTCTCTTGTGCAACTAAATATTCATGTTTGTTTCTTATACAACAACTTAAAGCTAAATGGTTTAATTGATAAGAACATTATACTTTCAGTAAGCGGATACAGCCTAGCTTGTAATAATTCTGCAAACATCGGCTAAGTTTCCATAATTGCTATCTATTGCCATAAGCTAATTCCTTTGATTTGATTGAGGATAATTGTTGAAAAATAATAAAATTTGAATATAGGAAAAAATAATGTTTTAAATTCAAAAGCCCAGCAGCTAGGCAAAAGCTTACTCGAGGCTATCTGGTTTAACTGAGTGTTATGTTTGTATTTTGTTTTTCAGGCGTTTGTTTCTCACTGAAATCTATGTTTAAAAACAAATATTTACAGCACAGTTAACTACCACACAACTCAAACTATCATTGGAAAAAATCTATTTATGAAACAAGTCTTATCCTGACTACATACAATACATTCTTATACTTCTAATCTTTTTCTTTTTTGTACATGCTGGTTTTGAACTATCTACTAAGTTGGTTTTGGGAGTCAGCAATTGGTCATTCATACTTCTAAGTTCGGAAATAAAACATCTTTGGGCCAATTCTGGGATTTGATGCTGGTTCTCTGAAAGATAATGGGTACAAAAGATGTTCAAGAAGTGAAGCAACAATGTGACAGAGCCATAGCCAGAGGTATGGTCAGAGAGCCAGTATAAGGGTATGGTAGTGGAAGTTAATAGTTAGAAACAGTATCTCCACCAATACAACTAATATAAATGTTTTCTCCTCTACTCTCTCTGGAGATAATATAAGAAAATCACTTTTCATATTTAGGTAGAATAATAAAGATGAATATTATTGTTAGAAAATAATAAGAAAACATGCTAAGAAATAAATACAGGTCAGAACTGATGAACACAAGGAAATATCCAGGAAGTAATTCATCATCTTTTAGATAAATTCTAATGTTGTAAGCACATTTACCTAAGAATTATATCAATGGACCAAATGGTCATTATTCTAACAAGGGTGGAAATTTTAGAGACTTATAAGTTACAAGAACACGTGGAAATGGAGTCAGAGATTTTAATTTTTGTTGATCCATTTCATGTGAGAAAGGCTAAATCATACCTTTCAGAAGTTCAAGCCACATGGAATCATTATAGGCTAGACTATATAGGCATTTTTGTTCCATTTTATAGAAGGAACAATTAGGTGTATGCGATAAGAAATTAAAGCAACTAAGGTCGGCAAAGCTAAATGAGGTGCACTGAAACCACTTATCTTTGCTTGGATGGTACTAGATCTTTCCTTTCAAATCAAAGCATTAATTGGAAAATAAGTAAATAGAACAACCTATAGTCCAGTTGGTAGCAAGATAGATAAAATGGCTCTAGAGAAATAAAGTATCTTTAGTGCGTCTCTGAGGACTATGCCCAAAGGATTAGGGAGCCCCTCACATTTCCTTCCTGCAGATTTATCCTCAGATTCTACACTGGAAGTAGAAAATTACTGATAAAAATCTCCCTACACATTTGGGTTCCACATATACTCTTGAGGGATCTTTTCGAGTGGAAGAAAGTTAATCGAACATTTTAAAAACAGCAATACTATATAGCTAGGATGACAAATCAAGTTCTTTATTTATTTTAGCTCTAAATGTGTCTGAGGAAATGTGTATTCTGACAATTCGCTAACAGGTGTGAGTATGTTTTGTATACCTCTATGGGGGAAAGTACATGTTAAATAGTCTAAATGGTCATATTATGCTCTTTGTCTGGAGAAGACTTTTGCATAACTCAAGGGCTTCTGGCTCTTAGGAAACAACAGTTCAGTGAAATTATTTTGACAGCTTGACATTACATGATCATCACAAAATCCTGGTATACTGAAAAACAAATGAAGAACTGTGGAGAATTAAAATCAAAATGAAATAATACCGGGCCAGGGATTTAGCTCAGTGGTTCTGGTATCTGCCGTGCAAGTGCAAGGTCCCAAGCTCAATCCCCGGCACACACACAAAAAAAACAACAAATTGTGGAGACATGGCAATGAAACCTTGAAATGGTACATCAATTTAAACTCTTATGAATATATATCATTTTTTCTCTTCCCAGAATCTTCACCAACACTGAATATTACTTACTCTTAATTTTTAACAATATGACAGTATTATAGATAATGTACTAATTTTTCTAATGATTACCCAGGCTAACTTTTATTTATCTGAATGTTTAGAATTAAGACCTTTTAAAAATGAGAATTTAAGGTAAAATTCAAAGGAAAATAGGTTTTTTAAAAATATTTTTTCTTTTGGGTAATAAAAATGTTTTATATCGGTTGAAAGTCAGTTATTTTTAAAATCAATTATGAAATAAATATTGATATTTATTTGGAGCAAAGATAACTATTATTACTGCACACCTGAGTTAAAATAAGAAATTCTGATTTTAGTTTCTTGCATAGAGTTTATTCCCATTAACCTTCCCTTCCCCAAACTCTAATATATTCTTTCATTCTCTTCTCCCAAAACACTTTTGAAGTTCTTGCTGTCTTATAAAGATTGAAGATAATACCTAACTTGGGTGCTTGTCCAAAACCCTTGCTCCCAGCTCTCATCCTTGGAGATTCTGATTCTCAATATCTGGAGTATGTTTTGTAACTTGAGTCTTCAGTAAGAACCTCAGCTGATTCTTAAGACTACCTCTTGAGACAGACTGGGAGAAAGAGCTTACCTTGTTTATGAAGTAGAAAAGATTCGTAATGACCTGTGCTACCTTTTTGAACTCATGCATATCTTTCCCTATCCTACGCACAGTGGAATCACACACTTTTCTCAGACTGGATTTTAGCCTATTCTATCTCTGTTCTTCCCCTCAGGAATGCTAATTCCCTTCACTCTATCTCTGCCTTAACTTTCTCAAGCACTACATCAAATTCTATCTCTTGAAGACCTTTATTTGTTTATCCCATAATGGTCAACTTCTATAACCTGTATCTTCACAGGTTTAACATTTAGGATTTAGTATTGTTACTTGTGGTTTATGTGGGATTTTTCATTGTCTCTCATCATACCTTATACATAATCAGCACTGTAAAGATGGGTCAGTAGATTGCATAGGTAACAGTGTCATTATACAATGGCAAAGGAGGTCATAATCTGCTGCTTCAACCCCGTGAAGTCACTTCTTGAGATTTTGTGGCCTGTTATTCCCCACGGAAATTTTTGTTGCTCTCACTTCCAATTGGATATTGCTTATTTTGGTGAATAAAATGAAAGCTAATGCTCACCATTTATTTGAGTCTATTAATTGCATGCTTAAATAACTTGATACCCAGTGTGTGAGAAACTTAATTCAAACCAAAGTTCGAGTTTTTAGATTCTCTTTGAAATGTACTGTTTTAACACCAAACGGTTTTTCTCCCTGGTGAATCTGTATTGCTAAAGGCCCTCTTTCTTAAAAAAGTAGTTCAGCTTTCTTAAAAGAAAAATATTTAATGCTCAAAATAACTTATTTATCAGTAACTAGAATATAATATTGCATTGAGTTCATTAGAATAAATGTAACATTTATCACAAGCACTGAATCTTTAGTGCATTAGCTTCCTATGGTGTAGTCTTACCATATGAAACTAGATTATATAATTTAGGATAGTATTGATTATAACCTGGCAAGGCATTCATAAATATTGGGATATTGTCATGCTATTAAAAAGAATAATTTCCTAAGAATGAAAATGGAGCTATTTTTACCAGTGTTTTTCAAGATTGTCTTAAGAAGAGTACTTTCCATTTGGCGGGTGGGGGTGGTCTCTCAATACTATTTCCCGTATAGGAAAATTTTTCACTATTTTTTCTCTTATTTTGAAAATCAGGCACTTGGTAAGTCAACTTGGTGAAACAGAAATGATTTGTTAATTTGTCATTTGCCAGGACTAAAAAGCTCTTGACAAATAAAAGGGATGTCCATCAGACACATATCACTATCTTTTAGCGACTTGGTGCATGTGTGGATGTCTTGTGATGGTCTCCCATAGGTTTGGCTGTGCAGGAGCAGGTGTGGGCTTCCAGAATGTCTTTACAAGTGTCTCCGTGGGGTTTCCCTCCCATGCCTCTGCAGGAGACAGCTCATCTGTTTAATCCTTATGTTTCAGTCAACCTTTCTTATTATGCAGACAGGGCTCTAAGGCTCAGCTGGATTTTGACACTCCGAATGAATTGATGGGGCTCTTTGATCTTAACTATGTATTGCATCTGTTTCATCTTTCTTCCAAACTCCAATTCTAGCTGGCACTCTTACAATATATTAATTATTATACAAACAAAAATTATCATTTAAAATTCAGGTACAAACCCCACTTTTGAATTTGGACTATTTTCTTTTTTTTTCTTTGTGGTGGTAAATTTTTAAAATATCTTCAAAGCAATTTAATTGCACTGCTCTACAAAAAACCACCAGGCTTGAAAGTATTTAACACCATATCTGTGGGGATATGTTTCATAGAGCAGGGTCATATTTGCAAAGAAAATGCTAACAGTTGATATTTACAATTTAGTAAAGTATATAATAGCATGATATTTTATTAATAGGGCATATTGCAACAAAAGGCACAAAACCTTTTTAGAAAAAAGAAATTTCTCTTCTATTAGAGAAATATGAAGATCCTGTTGGACAAAATTCCTCCTTTTGATAGGAGCAAAGAAGATGCATTGCAGAGACTCTCATTTTGAATCCGAGAAAATTATATGGAGAAATCAGCCTATCACATAGGATGTTAAAATCTTTTTTCATAAAAAATCTTTAAAATGAAATGAATGTATGTGTTCTTGTGTGAAGTGGAAGTTGAGAAATATTGATAGAACAGTATAGATTGTTTGCTCATGCACATGAAAGCATATAGAGTTACGATTAGCTGAACCAAAAAACATTGACTTTTTATCTGAATAATCCTAATCTAGTATTTTTGACACTGATATTATTTCTTTTCTTTTTTTTTTGGTACCAGGGATCAAACTTGGGACCTTGTGCTTATGCAGCAGGTGCGAGAACCACTGAGCTAAATCCCTGGCCCCTCCACAAATATTTTTTTTTTTTTTTGGTACCGGGGATTGAACTCGGGTCCTTGCACTTGGGCAGCAGGCGGCAAAACCACTGAGCTAAATCCCCGGTCCCCTCCACAAATTTTTAATCACATACATGTGAAAAATTCCTGTCATTGTAAAATAATGTTCAAAACAAATCATTTATTGGAGAAAACAAATTATAGAGATATATTTATAGAGTAATGCAATTTTGAGGGACAAAAGCATTGTGGGTTCATATGTGTATTTATGTATACATTTCTTCATTTCTAGAAGAATTGCAGTTAACAGTAGATGTGGAAAACAGGACAAGAAATAAGGTAAGATTTTCACTTCTTAATTTACATAGATTGGTATCACTTCAATATTGCAATGAGCAAAAATTTGCATAAAAAAAGAATCTTCAAGAATAAATAAAAGTTTAACTTCAAAGTAGCTAAAAAAATTTATATAGCATTTGAAAACTTCATTAAATGGTTGCCAAGGATTTTAAATAACTTTAGAAAATACAGCCACTTGAGATAATGTGGAGGAAAAGCTGGTTTCCTTTCCTTTGCCTAATTCATTCTCAAAATTTAACGTAATCACAGCCTTTAAAATCATTCAGAAAAATTAATAGCGTAGTCATTGACTTCTGTATTACAAAAAGCTTCCTATTTTAATTAGACTATCAATCATTCCATCTGATGGAGAAGATTTTATATTTACATCTTTGAGGAGTACAGTCTGATATAAATACATATGATTAATATTAGAATTCTTTGGATAAATCGTGTCATTATTCCACTTGATACTTTATCAGATGAATAAGACCACCTTATTCATTTTTAATTTAATACTATTAGATTCCTGGTCCTCAGAAATATTTTAAATCAAACAGGAACCAGTTTAATAGCAATTTAGTTTTTAAATGGTGCTCAGTAGGTGATACTTAAATCACTAACTTTATATTATGCAAAGATAGGCCTTTTTCCTACACTTAACATAGCAATTTTAAAAGTAATTAACACAAATCTAATTCATGAATTTTTTAAAAGCCAGAAAATTTCCTGAGCTTTTAAATCACATAAAAAATATTGTTATCATGCAATTCTCTATTGTTAAGTAGCTTTATATATTTTCTAGCTTTTCTTTTTCAATTTTGGTTGAATTCTGAGTTTAGGTTGCCTCCAATTTTAAGAAATATGAGGGGTAAGTGAACTATAAAATAGTTATGAAATAAATTAAATCAAGTTTCCAAGTATTTTTAATAGCACCATTGATAGACACATGTCCCTCGAGGGTTGTAGATGTCATAAGGGAAGGAAGAGCTTTGCTAAGTTGATTCAGTCGGGAAATAATGACAAGAAAATTGTTACTGCCAGGGTCCCTAGAACACGACAGCCATTGGAACATCTACAACTGTTCTTCTATGTAAGTTACCTTTGAAATCATGTTTTTAACTGTGGGTTAATTATGCAAAGATGAAGTTTTCAGCAATATTCATCCCATAAATGTAAAATTACAATTTTCCAGACAATGAAAACACAATATCAAAGGTTTTCTCTATATGCTAAAAGGAAACATTCAACACTTGTTGAAATAGTTTCTGCATCATTTAACCACAAATCTGTAAAAACTGGAGACTCATCTCTCTACTATGTGGATAACTTTTATAAATTCTTTGAATTCAAAAAGAAAACCTCTGATATTATTTTTCCTGAACTTTTTGAATGTTTAAATATTTGTTCTGCCTCATGAATGTTCTTTTAATTTATAGCCGGCCCTACCCTTGGAACATTACTCTGCAGCCATGTGAGAATTATAAAGATTAAAGGTAAAATGTGTAGAATTCAATGATACCTACTAATAACTCAGCAACCATTGGTTGCTGTGATTTTTATTTAGTTCCCCTGCAGGAAAATTTATTTATTCATGTAACAAATAATAATGAGTGTCCACTTTATGCTAGACAACATGTTGAGTCCAAAGCTGATGGTGAGAAGATAAATAAATGAGTAAAGTCTGTATTCAGACATGAACTAGTTCCCTTGTTACAATGCTTTCTTCAGAAAAAGTAATTCTGGTAATGATTTTCAAGCCAGTTACAGCTTAGCTCAACATCTTAAACAATTTAGTATTTTTTTTTATTTTTGTTCATATTGTAAAAACAGTTGACATACATTGAGCCTATGAAAAATATGCCTTTAAAAAAATATTGTATCTTTTAGCTTAAAAGGCAGAATAACAAACACGCAATAACATTTTGTCTATTTAGGCCTAATTATAAAAAGCTTAGAGTGAAAAGGAAACCTGTAAATTTTAAATTTAGATTGCATAAATCATATCAGAAACATAGACTGTTCCCAACATACTTCTTAGTATTTCAAATTTAGCTTTCATCAATTATAATCTACTTGTTTTCTCACTTAATCTGCAGCCATGCAGCATGCTCAGGTGTGTTGAGGGAAAATGTCATAGTTTTAGCTTTCAAAACAATGGCTATAAGGGCCAGGGATTTAGCTCAGTGGTTCCAGCACCTGCCTGGTAAGTGCAAGGTCCCAAGTTCGATCCCTGGTACCAAAAATTTAAAAAAAAAAACAAAAAAAACCAATGGCTATAACATTTTTAAAAAGACATCACAAAACCAACACCTTGAAAAGTATGAAAATTTGTCTTAATTCTTTACAGTGTTTGTGCAGCTACAGGATTTTCTTTTTGTCTTGAAATGCTTATACTTATCAGCAACAGGTAAATTCACTGACATTATTAATTCAGATCTTTTTTTCATTTTCGTGAGCCCTAAGTTTATCTCATTAAGCTCCTCTGTCTCTGTCTCTGTCTTTGTCTCTCTCTCTTCTATAAAATATAATCAATCTCTATTATAGTCATGAAAATGGTATTTGTCACTTTGCTGAGAAAAAAATCAATGTATCTTCCAAGACTGAACAGACAGTTAATGCAATATATTAAAGACTGTTAGAGAAATTTAGCTTGCCAAGAGTTTAGGACAAACTAATTGAAATCCAGAAAATTCACAGAAGGATGGGCTGATGAAATATATAGATATGCCATAGAAATTAATATTTGGGCATTAAAATAACCTGTCATTTCCAATCTTGACAAGAAAATGGATTTAGTCAGGCACATCTCCAAGGGGTCACCATTTAAAAAAAAAAAGTGAAATCCATGTATCAAGAAAACATTTCTTGAAAATGGTTTATAGATAAAGAAGGACTTCATTTTCTTTTTCCATCAAATGTACTAGGTAGATAAATACTGAGAGTTGCAAAATTGTAAGAAACCGTAAAGGTGAGAAACCTATAGGGATGTTGTCATATGGAAATACATTGCTTTTGAGGGTTTTGTTTTGTTTTGTTTTGAGTATTGACTATAAATTATTGCTGTGGTCAAGTAAAAAACAAAAATGATGTTGCAGAGTTGTAGAATCAAAGCATGTCCTATCCATTTCTGAGACAGACGTGTGCCTCGACCTGTCCTTCAGGCTTCTGCTCAGTTACTTCCAGAAAAGAAGAAGCTGGTTATCTTTTGACCCTGGACATCCCCTTGTTTACAGAATAGCTCTTCTAATTAGAATAGGCACTGTCTTAGGCTAAAATTTACATTTTACATTGGAATGGGAGCTCAGTCTTGAATCAGCCTCTTCACATGCTAACGGCCAATTCGTATTTCTCCTGAAACTTTCCTTTCTGGCTGGACACTTCTAGCTCTTCCACCCATTTCTGTGGCACACCTCTTACCATGGCAAGTGTTTTTCAGGAAAGTCATGACTTCATTTTCACAAGACCTTCCAGTTTATCAACATCCCTTTTGGATTTGCATCACCAAAAATGAACATAAGAAGACAACATTCGAGCCTTGGCTTATGTCTTTGCAAACTGCATCTATGTGGGTATATAAAAGTTCATTCCTGGGGCCCAGGATTGAGCTCAGTGGTTTTGCTGCCTGCTATGCAAGCGCAAGGACGGGAGTTCGATCCCTGGTACCAAAACAAAAAGTTCATTCCCTCTTTCTTTCTTGTTGCAACTTCATGTAATTTGTTTAGGGCTAAGTTTATGATCAACTAGAACAGAAGCTGTATGAAGGCAGCAGTTCTTGTTTGTTTTGCTTATTCTCCATTTTCAGCATAGGCCCTCAATGAGCATGAGGTGAATGGATGTAGAAATAAACCATAAGGCTTTGGATCTGCAGAAGACCATCTTAGCTCAAGTGTTTCTGGTAGTTAACTGGAAGGTGTGTAATGCCCCAGTGAGCCTGTGAGACTTAGAGGACTCAGTTATTTTGTCTTTGTTACACTCCATCATTTTCAACTATAAAGTAAACATCTCTCCGTTCCACTTTAGTCCTGCTATAATGAGTTACTTCCTTTACTCTTCAAAACAACAATCCTCACTTCCTACATGGGACAACTGAGGCACAGCAAGATTACTAACTTGCCCTGGGTATACCATCAGTAAATTCTAAGCTGAGGATTCAAGAGCAGATATCTCAGACTCCAAGTCATTCTACTCACTATTCCATGCAGTAGTTTCTTGAGAATTGAAAGATAATATGAAAGGGGTAAAAAAGAGCAAGGAATTTCTAAAGTGAGATTCTCTGGAATAATTTGTATCCACTCTCATGAAGACAGAACTATAAATTGTCAAAGTTCAACCAAAAAAAAGAAAGAGAGAAAAAGGTTGAAGGGGGGAGAAAGAAAAGAAACCAAGGGACATTTAAAAAAAAAATCAAGCCAGGTGTGGTGGTGCATGCCTATAATCCCAATACTCTGGGAGGCTGAGGCAGGAGAATCATAAGTTCAAGTCCAGTCTGTGCAACTTTGAGTGACTTGATGAGACTCTGTCTCAAAATAAAAAAATTAAAAAGGGCTGGGATGTAGGTCAGTATGAAGGCCCTGAACTCTATTCCAACCGGGGAAAAAACCAAATTAAAACAAAAACAGAAAAACATCCCATCTATTTGATTGGTGGAAATGAGCCTAACAAACCAGTGGCACATTAAATTTTTAAACATTTTTGACCATTTTAGTGGGTGTCACATGAGTGAATATTCATAGTAAGTGTTTAGGATATAACTTACTGCGTGAAAAAAAGATTAAAATTTGGCCAATGAATTCAAGCCACTAACAGGTGAACGCAAAATATCCCTCTCAAGTAAAGTGATTACATCTACCAAGAGAAACTGGTATTGTTTCTTTGAATGATGGCATTATGACCACACAATGTACCAACCTTTTGAACTATCTTGAAAATTCACTTTTGTTTTTAAAGAATACATGATTGTCCATCATTATTTATAACAAAGCTGTGAATGTTGATTCATTGTATGAGTTGCTCAATTCTAAAATTAAAAAGTGACTCAGAAATCACTTACTAGACGACAACAATGAAAGCCAAAATGAAAGCTTATTTTCTCTATAGGCTTAATCTAGCCCATTTTTGATTTTTATGAATATAATTTCTTAACACTTTCATCCATTGTTGACACCCTAAGAAAATGCTTCCCAGAGAAGTTCAACTATAACTTTCACCAAAATCACCAAGTTGCTTTTACTTCTGAAGTCACAGAACAAATGAAGTTAATTGAATGGATTTCTTCATATTTAATATTGGAAATGGTTATATTATCTCTCCCCTAAATATGTTTCTTCTATCACAAGCCTCAGTGTGTAAATTAGTGCA
Organism: Heterocephalus glaber; assembly: GCF_053883595.1. Classification (NCBI taxonomy): domain Eukaryota; kingdom Metazoa; phylum Chordata; class Mammalia; order Rodentia; family Bathyergidae; genus Heterocephalus; species Heterocephalus glaber. The sequence continues at coordinate 15,549,295 of NW_028258357.1, read as the reverse complement.
CTGTAGATGTATATTAAATGAATCCATTAGCTCATAATTTACTTATCCAACAAATCTTTATTGGCTACCTACTAGGTGTCAAACACAGCCAGATGGTGGGGATCTGAAGAAATGAGGCACAGTTCTCTTCTTCAGGTCACAAAGTCTAGTCATAAACACGGTCAGAAAAATCTCAAAACCATCGGGGTACAAATAACATTAGAGAATCATTTAAGTTCACAGATGTCACCAACACCTGGGAAGGTGTCTGTAGCACAGTAGCCCCTTGATGCATATTTATGGACTGGCTGAACAAGTGAATGAGTCACCACTGTCCTAGGAACTCAAAGGAGAGCCACCTCCCTGTTGCTGGGACATCTGTGCTGGGCCGAGGGGTGCAGGACAAGATGATTGAACTTATCCGCATTTGTCTCTATAGTATTCTGACCTCATGCAGTATGAGAAGGGAGAGAGAGAGAAAAGGAAGAAGAATGGGGGAGAGAAAGGAGGTAGAACCCTCTCAAATGCCACTCTAAGGGAATTTTCTACAAGGCCATTTCTGATTTCTCAGGTACAGCAGGCTGTCAGTTGGAAGTTGGAGGAAAACAGGTATTTTTACCCAGATTTCCTGGAAGCTCTGAGATGTAAATGGCACATTTTGGATTTAAGTGGTTGAGGGCAGAATCAGGCCAGCAGTTCAACCTCTGGTCTACTCTGTCACCCCGTAAGATTTAGTAATGAAAAGGCTTTTTATACCTCAACAAATCTCAATAGCAATAAATTACAGGTTTGAGTTCAGACTCTGAAAGACCAATCTGAGTATCAGCTGTACACCTACGATGAAATCTTTAAAGGTAAATGTACAATGATCCCTTCCCAAAGGTCTGTCTTTGCTACCTTGTACTAACTAAAATGCAAGGGAGAATTCAAGCAATTACAAAGGTAGCAATTGATACAAAGTAATGATGATCTCCTGGTAAAACTCCTCTTCAAAGGATGAACTAAGAACTCGTTTTACAACAAAAACTCAAGAAAATTAAGGCAATGAGTCTAACTTTGCTCCATTTATGCTGCCTTACACAATGATGAATCTAGTAAAGAAGAGAAGCTGATTCCTGTCTAAATATTTGTCTTCTTTAAAAGCTGCCTTGGAATAAATTAAGTCTTTCTGCCTACACCTCTGAGACTGTTGTGAAAATGAGAAGCAATGTGAGTCTTGACTACTTAGTCTCTACTGCACTACACCTTCCCATGATACTTTCAGACATTATCTTTTGCCCCCCTGACCTGCTGCATACTCTGCATCAGCCCCACCTCTGAGTGAATTCACCTCTCTTCTCGTGTTCCCAAGCTCCTCCAGGATGCTGAAAAGAAGCTACTGCCACTGGGCAAGGTGACACTCTGCAAAGAAGGGAGGGCTACATGTTGCTCTTTCATGACCTTTTCCATCGAACTTCTTATCCCCTCAGGAGTGGCTCCAACAGGCAATGTGTTCCTCTTCCTTTTCTCTTTTCCCTTACAAACATTTTTCCTTACAGTTGTGCTCAACCGTCTCCCTTGCTCAAGAATTTTCCTCTTGACCTCACCACCCCTGCAGTCACCATGTGCTCTCCCTGATTTTCTTCAGCACCAAATTGGTAGGAAATGTAGGCTCCCTACAATGACTGGGTCTTAACTTCTGCAGGTCCTATCCATTTTACCATCCCTTGCGAGGTGGCTTAGAGTCCTGAGAATTCACCGTTTCTGAGATGACCATAAACAGCCTCATTTCCCACCAGAGGTTGATACTACCCAGCCTGTCTTCATACTACTCACAACTTAGTCAAGTCTCATAGCAACATGACTCCTTTCTGCTCAGAATCCACTTTTGCCTTGGTCTCCATGGTGTCACTCTTGTCTAAGTCTCCTTGCTTCATTCTGTCTGTCCCCTTTGACAGACTCTTCCGACCTACTGACCCATCAAATGCCTGCAGCTTTGCCACATACCCAGGCATAGAGTTCCCCATGCTTTCCTTCGTTCTCCCAAACTACAGGTAAAGGAAAATGGCTACTGCCACATACAAGCTCCCCCTCCATACAAGGCTCACAAGTTCCAGAGGCAGGAAATCAGAGTGAAATAGTCATGGTTGTTGCATTCCATACCCATATTACTAACCTGGGGTACTCTCCTCTAAAATTTCTTACAGGTTTTTCAAACATTGTATTTATCTCTCTCTTTTTATTTTCATTAAATTGGCCTCCTACATTCTCGATAAAGACATGCGTATCTATTACATCTTTCCAAACTAGCATATGTAGTGCTATCTTCAATTCCTCCCTTGTCTGCTCCATTACATACAACTGGTCACTAAGATCCACTGATACTAACTCAGAAATGTATAATGAATTTAATCTTTCTTCTTTAGTCTCATTACTAGGCCCCAAACCTGCTCATTATTTGGGGACTGGAAAATTACAAAACCTTCATAGTTTATCCCTGCTTTTTTCTTCCCCTGCCAGCACATTCTACTTTTCCATGATTGGTAGAGTTACCCATTTTATAGAAACTCTAACAAGACCACACTCAAATCACAAGACTCTTTAAGAATCAAAAGCTCAGTCATATACCGTGATTAGCTGTTTCCTAAAAGACTGACAATCTAGATTCCTTTGCTTTGTATGCAGAGCTCCTCACCATCTGGTCTCATCACATCTTTCTAACTCATTATTTATCTTCCCCCCTTCACAGACAGTCATGCTCAGAGCTCCGCCATATTGAAATTCCCAATTTAACTGTGAGATATCTTTGTAGATGTTATTTTTCTGCCTAGAATGATTTCCCCCTATGTCTTCATTCTGAAGACTTTAGCAATCAACTTAAAGGTTATCTTTCTAGGTGAAACCTTTTCCAATTATTTCATAGAGATTTACTGACACAACCCTTTCTAGTTCTTTGTGTCATAATTTATCCATTTTCCTGTCACCAGACTTGACAGTCTGTAGATCAGAATTTATCTTACACGTACCTCTTTCTTCAGAGCTGAGCACAATGCCTGAACTATGGAAGGTAATCAGTATATATCATATGCATATTTTTGATAAGTAAGTATTTTACATTCATCAATGAAAATTAATGATGAGAATTCAGATAGGGGAAGAAATTCTCCATCATTTTCATTTCAATATATCTGTCATGTTAAATACAGACTATTTGCATGAATTAGATAAGTTTTAAAGCCATACTGTAAATTATATTTATAGTATAAATTTGAAATGTTAATAAAATAGCTTGATAGCCAATAAATACCTTTTGGGGGGTACTAGGGACTGAATTCATGGCCTTCACACTGAGTTAAATACTCAGCTTTTCTCTAGTTTTTATTTTGAGACAGGCTCTCCAATGAGTTGCCCCAGCTGGGTTGAACTCAGGATCCTCCTGCTTCAGCGTCCAAAGTTCTAGGATTACAAGTGTGGTTCACCCCACTCAACTTAATAAATGACTTGTAATTATATTGCAATATAAAATCAAATGTGGACACATTTATTGTTTTAATCTACCTGATTTTTCTATTAAGAATATAATACATCATGAAATGCACTTAACAGCAGTTACAGCTGGGTGTGGTGGTGCATACTTATGATCCCAGTACTTGGAAGGCTGAGGCAGGAGGATCACCATGAGTTTGAGGCCAGGCTGGACTACAAAAGGAGGCCCTGCCTCAAAAAAAGAAAAAAAAAAAGGATTGGGGATTTAGCTCAGTGGTTCCACCACCTGCCTCGCAAGCACAAGGTCCCGAGTTTGATCCCCGGTACAAAAAAATATCTAATAAGAAATAAATTTTAAAAAACAACAGTTATAATAGCCACTTTCATTATAAAACATGCTTTAAAAAATCTAAAAATGGCTTCAAATATACTAAAGCTAATAAACATTTTAAATGGCTCATTTCTGCATATTAAATTTATTATATATTTATTCTCTTGGTAATGTAAACTGCTTTTCAGGCACCAAGATCTGACTATAGGTTTTTTCCTATCCTACCTAAAATTATACTAATCATTTCTTTGTATTTTTGGCAGTAAGCACCTTGTAAGAAGTTATCTTACATTCATTCTTAACGATCCATCACAGCACTGATATTAAATTTAAATTCAGTTCTGAAAATTGTCTTTGGGTTATACTGAAAACTCTAGAAAATTAAAACTAAAATGATCTTAATGAAACAGAAGCCATCTGCGTGTCATCCACCCACTGTCAATAAGCAGCAGCGACTGTACATTTCGTTAGTTAATAGGAATGACAGAAGCTGGTAACACATGGGATTGCCACCATTGATATTTCTGGTTTCCATGCGAGAAACCATTTGTAATTCAGAGAGACACTTGAAGTATTTGTTACTGCAGAAGACAAGTGTTAACTCTCAGTCTTCACCATAAACCTTCTCAGTCTTTGTTGTCAGAACCGAGCATCTGCCACTGTGCTGCCCGAAAAGAGGTCTACACACAGAGACCTAGACAGCTGTTGACTTTTATTTAAACTTTTGTCAAAACCCAAATTCATTACAAGTATCCATTTGTTTGAAAAGATGTGGAATCATCATTGATTACCTAAAAAATTGTGTGTGTGTGTGGGGGGGGGGTACTGGTGATTAAACTAAAGTGAACTCTACCACTGAGCTACATCCCCACCTCTTTGTAATTTGAGACAGAGGCTTCCTAAGCTTCCCGAGATGGCCTTGAACTCACCATCCTCCTGCCTCAGTCTTCTGAGAAGCTAGGATGATGGGGATATACCACCACACCTGGCTATTAGGGAATCTTAAATCAGGACCATTTTTATGTTCACTTGTGATTCTGTTAGCACAACAAGTTCAGTATTAATATTTTTCTACTTGCTTAGGAGATATCATTTCATTGATTTGGACTTAGACATCTCTATACAGTTAGACACAATCAGACAACCAAATTTCCACCTATTTCAAAATACAAATCCCACAGAGAAGCTAGGGAGCAAATACAGTAATATCCCCTATCCAGAACTGTTCTTTCTGTGGCTTCATTTATCCACAGTCTGTATCAGTCCAAAAATACCAAACTGAAAATCCAGAAATAAACAATTCATAGGTTTTAAATAACTTTCACTATGCTGTATTGTTATAATCATTCTATTTTGTAACTAGTTATTGTCATTAATCTTCACTGTGCCTAATTTGTAAATCAACCTTTTCATAGGTGTGATTTATAAGAAAAAACATGGTATATATAGAGTTTGGTACTATACAAAGTTTCAGGCTTCTGCAGGACATCTTGTAACCCACAGATACAGAGGAAACCATTATATTTTCTAATTAAAATCTTTCATAAGCCATGACTAGCCTAGTGAAATAAAAGTGAACACAACATGAAGATTAAAATGAGAAGCTCCCTTCCAGGGTGACCAAGGTTTCTGGGAAGTTAATCCTTCTTATATTACTTCCTTTACCATTTCCTTCTTAATCATCAACAATAAGTCCTAGAGTTCTTTTCCATGCATCCAATGGGTAGAATTCAGTAGAGAAATAAGTGAAAAGAAATCACTCATTTTTCTTCCACTCATATCTTGGATACAAATCAAATTGAAGTCTGAAACCATATGCATTAGGATATCCAAGGAGTGTTGAAAATAAATATAAAAATAAATGTATCCTCTTTTTAGCAAATGCAATTTTACCCCCAGGAACCTTTTTTTCATATCCATAAAGAAAAATACCATACTCAGAATCCTTTTTATTGGTAATATAAAAGCTAAAAATAACAGATGTGATTTTAAGATATCACTCCCACTAAATGCAAATTACTGTGCTAATAACACGTTAGAACAATATTTTAATACTACACTGAAGATGCCAACATAAACTGAGAAGAATATTTTAAGAAATCTAGTCTTTAAAGTTTGTATTAAACCCAGCATTAAAGTATATATGTGGCTGTGCATTTGTAGTCAAGTATTTACATGTATTTGCAGCTGGCTCAAGACTTAATATAGCTTAATAAGACAGAGCCATAACAATAATCAGTTAAGAAGGTTTACATTTCTTGCCCCACTTAAGAAAATTTCTAGGAGTCCATTAGAAACAATCACAGGCTCTACATTTGCACATTTGTGGTTTTAAACAATTCTGAAAGCTGGAAGCCAAGAAAAATGAGTTTTAGAAGACTTAACTTCATGGGGGGAAAGTACACAACTCGATCTTAGTAAGGTATAGAGAATAAAAAGGAGCACAGGGAGACAGATGTGGTGGAATGAGTGAGCATGAAGACAAAGCAAAAGGAAACTGACCGATGTTAGAAATTTGAGTTTGACCCAGTATGTAAGAGAGCTACCTGAAACATTTGAACAAAAGAGTGACACGGTCTGTATACAAGTCAGCGAATCTGGCTCTGAGGGCTGCATTAGGTTTTATAGGAGGGGAAAAAGATGAAAAAGTAAGCAAAATCCCTCGACAGTCTAGTGTCAAGGAACATAAAGACTGCCATTTACACTCAGTATTTTAGCTCAGTATTCTGTCTCTGCGCACCAAAGAGACTGGCTCACTTTTATGACCTTGATGTTAATTTCAAGTGACTGGGGATGTGTTTATTCACCTTTATTTGTCTGAATCTGAGGTTACAGTGCACCAGACTGAATTAACAGATGTGTGTGTGCATGTGTTTAAGAGTGGGGGTAGAGGTGTCACATCGACCCACACTACAGTATCATTACTTGAATAAGTCACCAGTGAAGTTCACATAAACATCTAAATTTCCAGCTTTAAATTCGGATCTTTAGAAATGTATGAGTTAAAATTAGATGGAACATGAGGCTATCTCTATTCATCACATGACAATACATTGTTGATTTGTAAACAAGTCCAGCCTTCTCCAGTTTGACATAGCCCCCAGTATTCCAAATCATTGTTCCAGTGGAGGTGTCTTCACTAATGTCAGTCTCCTAGCTCACTGGAGTTCATCATCTCTCATCTAGGCCTTCTAGGAATGATTCATGTTTTAAAGTAATCTTCCCCAAATGTTTTCTTTGCTATGTAAAGTACCAATCAACAGAAACTATCTTGATATATATATTTCATTGCTTACAAAGTACTTTCATATATTAGTACAATCTGCTGTCACTCTGAATTAGGTAAAGAATACATCGCTTCTGTTTTGCAGGTGAGCAAAAAGAAGCTGTGAGAGACCAAATGACACACCCAAGAATCTGAGTTGATATCTCCAGCTTCCAGGGCTGTACCTCTATTCTTAGATGCTAAGATTTAGCTAAGAGGTCTATTCAGTGATGACATCCAGTTCTAGCTCTTGTCTTTGCTCAGCATTTTCTCCCATGCTATCCTACCCCTGGTTTCCAAATTCTACCCAACCTCACCCTTTATTCACATCTGCAGGCTTCTACCAGTCCTGAGCTCCCATCAGATGCTTCAACTGCCTGAGGAAATGTTCTCAGATGTGCCATCACTCCAACATTCTTTGTTAACTATCCCTGTCATGTACTCTATTTACCATGTCACATGCTTAACCCACTGTTAAAACCACTAGATGTGAAGACCATGGTGAAGACCATGCTGGAGACTAGATTTGGGGCCAATGTGCTACAAGATAGAGAGTGCATGTTCCTCTTTCATTACAGTGTCTCCGATAGCCAGGACTATGTCTGGTTCACATGTAGGCATGGGGCCAAATTTTTTTAAAGTATTTGAATTGCATCAATCTCTTTAAATGAATAGCAAGTGATACTAATCAAGCACTGCCTATCAATATCTTTAGATGCACAAGTCTTTATGTGAGAACTGCAGCACTCTGAACAGAGACAGCCAATATGTCTATGCAAAAATAAAATACTGAAATTCATTCTGGCTACTTTCTGGACATATGTATGTTTTGCTATGGTCACACTTTAGCTAACATTCCTTGTGGTGTTGTCACTTATTGATGACTTTTAAACCAAGGTCTAATTCACATTGAAACATTGTGAAGTGGACTAGAGGGCTCACTTGGACAATTTTTCCAGTTGTTCAACATTATTTTTTATCTTTATTGACTCTGTCTGGTTTGCAGTTACCAATAATACATGGTTACGGTCTTACTCCTCAAAGTGCTTATTTATTTATTTATTTATTTATTTATTTATTTATTTATTTATAACATGCACCACATTTTCCCTCTGGGGTTCTTTAAAAGTAGTCGTAGGGAGCACTTAAAATTTAAAAATACATCTAATCTTTCTACACATTAGTAATTATTTTTTCAAACAAAATCTTCCATTTCATCAGAGTTTTCATACATAAAGTTGAATACATATAAGTTCTTTTTCCAAAAATTAAATGCTAGCTTGGTTGTTTTATATCTTACATATCCATTAATTAGTGATGAATTTTGTCAAAGAGAAGGGAAGAAGTAAAAATAATCAATAGAAACTAAGTTTTTGAAACTAGAAAGAAGCTGATGCTAAGCAAGATGGAAAGACAGCAATAGAGAGATCTGATATTATAAATAATATTTTGCTTTAAACTACACTAACTCTTACTGTGGTACAGATGCAAAGAACGTGATGTGGAGAAACGGGAAAAGAATATAAAAGGTTCCATGAAAAGGCTCATTCCTTCCACTGGAAGATGAAGAATCCAAGAAAATGGGTCCTGAATGATAAAAGTCCAAGGGAGGTCACACGCTTTTTGTTTGTTCATATCTTGGTTACATGTCAATACTTTATGAAGCACCTCTTAACTTTAAGCACCCAAGCTTACCAGTCGTACAACGTTCATAGGTCAGTCTTTTCATTTATTATAGCAAGTGCTACAAAGTCCCACATCTATCTTTGCATCTGTATGTCTCCCCAAAGTCCTAGAACCAAGTCTTTACAAGTCTATTTCCAAGATCCAGCAGTTTCCCACAGGACTTGGTATATAATGGGTGTGCCATAAATGATCAATGTTTGAATTAAATCTAAATAATGGACAAGATGCCAAGATAGAACACTGCTTAAGAACAAGAATAGTTCTCTTCCTCACTCTTTCTCCCTCCTTCCCATCAGCCATGACTTGAGTTCGTTTTCTCTACTGTATACATCCTGGCATGACATGCTGTCTCACCCAGAACCCAAAATCAGTGGAACCAAATGACTATGGACTGAAACCTTTGAAACTGTGATCCAAAATAAATTTTCCTTTGAATTGTTATCCTCAAGTATTTTGTCACAGCTCTGGAAAGCTGACTAAGAGAGTAGCTTTTAGGTTTCTTTTCTCTCCAGTCCACAGAGTATTAAAACAAGCCAATTATATCCTCTTTAGGACTGGGACTGCCCTTTCCTCTTTATTAAAAAATATGAAAAGAGGAAGAATGGAGTTTCATCTGAATGTCAGGGTACTATGGTAGCCAATGTAATGATCACCAAAGGCTCCAGTATAAGAACAAACAAGGGTCCTTTCTAACTTCTGCCATTATTTTACCTCCACTGATTGCAAAGAAAGCTCTACAATTGACATGGCTGTAACACATGCCACTCAATGACTGATTCAAACAGACCCTTCAAACCTAGCACTTCTCTTTCTTCAAGTTAAAGCTCAATTAAGATTTGTCATAACCAAAGCAAGAATCAACTTAATACAAGGCTCCAAAATCCAGTTTTGTGCCTAGAAAGATGAGCCAGGAATCAAACCAAGTCTTGTCTTGTAGTCTAGTTGCCAGATAAACATGAAGAGTGATTCTTACATTTTTTATTTATTAAGTCTTTTTCTCTTATTGATTTTCCACTAGTAATTCTATCAGTGGATGCAAAGATAGGTTCCTGTTATAGTTCTTGGTCTTTCCCGGGAACCATGGTGTACTATTCCTGGCCATTCTATTTTACAATTTGTTTAATGCTGGAAAAGGCACTGACACTAAGCTCATTTGCTTTGTCAGCAAGAAGAAAACCATTTCTCTGGGCACTGTGGGAACTAACCAGCAATGTTTTGCTTTGCTGTCCCTGCTATCATGCTTCTTTTAATTTCTCAAACCTGCTTGAATACAGTGGAGAAGAATATCAATTAATCAACACAACAATGAGCTTGTCCTCTGGAGGGAAAAGCAATATACCCACAATATATTGACATCTCTATTGCATCAAATGAGCTAATTTACAGTGGTCTACATTTCTTGGTCATATAAGTTTGAGTAATTGACACATACCACATAAAATTAATTTAATTCTTGCTAGACATTCTATTTAACTTGAGTTAGAAAAAAAAACAATAGAAAAGTAGATGGAATGGCTTTTAAGTGAATTTTAGTCTATTTCCTACTTGGGTATTATCAAAGGCCTCACTGGTAAATATTGGAATTTAAATCCCTGCTGCAAGACTTCTACCAATGAATGAGGAAACTGCCTTATCTTTAGCAAGGTTATATTCCAAGGTCCTACAGCAAAACTCCTCAAAACCTCGTGCATGGATGGGTGCTATGTTTAGCAGTTGTGTTACCAGACCACCACAAAATCAGCACAGAAATCAAAGCAAGCATTAGAAACATCTTCAGCACTGGGATCTATTCATTTTATGACTCCTAAGTCTGATAAGAAAAAGTGGAGTTTGTGTTTTGCATGCCTGTCCTTCATTTTTCTACTAATTCAATTTTATTCTATTTTATTAAAATATTTATAACAGATTCAAAGTTATATGGAAAAAGGGAGGACTGAAGGTGAGCTTGGTAGAATGCTTCCCTATGCCGGGGATTTAGCTCAGTGGTTCCAGTGCCTGCCTCGCAAGCACAAGGTCCTGAGTTCGATCCCCGGTACCAAAATAAAGAATGCTTGCCTATGGTAAACAAGGCCCTAGGTTTACTCCCCAGCAATACTAGGGGTAAAACAATAAACAGAAAGAAAAGGAAAAAGGAAAGAAAGAAAAATATTCAGAAAGGCAGTGTGATACAGTGTGTAGTGACAAGCCAACATCTCGAGCTTCCAGCTCTTCCACCAAGAGCCATGTAGACAAGTTATTAAACGCTCTTGTGTCCCAATGACTTCAGTTGCAAAATGCACTAAATGACATCTGTTTCTTAAGATCCTTGGGAAAAAAATCTAACAACCACTGGCTTTGGCATCAGACACCTCGCAACTGTAAAACAGGCATAATAATGTGCCTCAGGGTGGTTTAAGGATGAGATAAGTTGGTGAAGTTTGTAGCTGGTGCTTATCCAGGGTCTACCAAAACTTCAAAGTCAGTCATTATGATTATTGAAATTATCTTACAGGCACTCAATTAAGTATTAACTTTCTCATTGGTGTAGAGCATCCTAAACATATCATGCTTCATGGCCTCAGCCCAAACTCCTGAATGACGCAGGGGCCTCTCAGCCTGACCATGCCTTACACAGATGCTCAAAGAATGACCTGGTCCCTGATGTAGCCCACCAATAAGGCCCCTTCTGTTTAATAGTGGATGGAGCTGGGATTTACCTCAGTGGCACCGCATCTGCCTCCTAAGCCCAGAGTCCTGGGTTCAATTCCTGGTACTGGGAAAAAAAATAGTTGAATAGTGGACATTTCTCCTGTGATATTTACTTCAGAAAACATTCTCCTCTGGGCTGTCTCTGCATTAAATGACACAAGGCTGGGGTTAATTCCTGACAGTCATATTGTAGGAATGCACAGATGAGCTATTTCCGGTAATGAGGGAAATGTCAAAGAGAGATAGTCCTGTCTCTTCATCCACAAATTACCAGAACAATGGGCCTCTTCATGCTTTCTGTTTGAAAAAAGAAATTACTTGAGAGGTGTAGTTGGAATGAAATAAAAAAGACAAAAAAAAAGTTCCTACAGGACTTTCAAGTTTACAAACTACTGTAATCTGATTTTATTCTTACAAACTACGGACAGGCACTTTTAGAAATTTATTGCCACATCACTGGTAAGACTGAGAAATGAAATGGTTGTCCAAATATAAATCACTACTGAAGACACATCTGAAACTTGAGTCCAGTCATTTAAATCCTAAAACCCCTGCGCAGATAGTGCAGGTGAAGCAAGTTACATAAGAAAGGAGAACAAATGTCTCATAAAAATAGTCAGAGGTTTGAAAAACTTTAAATCATGAATACAAACCTTTGTGAAAGAAATACAATAGCCAACTAAGAATGGATATATGGACAAGAAATGGGTAGAAAAAATTGATGTATATCCAAAAATAAAGAATATTCAGAAAAAATGTTCAAAGGACTTAGAGCTAGTGTCTGAGGCATAACAAGATTCAAAACCTACAGACACAAATAAAAAAGAAAAAACTGGAAATGCTGACAGCCATTGCTCACTGGCCCTAGGCTTAAAGAAAGGCAGCTTTGAGGATGTCGGAGGGAGGAGGGAAGAACCTTGCAGAGAGCCCCAGCAGGTGCCTTCAGCAGCTGAACTGACCCTGTCCCTCAGCCAGGTTGGTTAACTAACCTTACCTCTGGGGGGGTGATGTCATGAGGGTCAGGGGAAGATTGCACCATCAGACCAATCCCACCAGATACTCCCAGTGTCTGCACTCTCCTCAGATCCATACTTGATCCTTGATAAGAGGCCAGCCACCTTTCCAAGGGCAGCACCCCAAATGTGAGCAGCTTTGTGTGGATGAATTGCAGGTCCCAACTTTAAAGGAGGTTTTCCCAGCAGAGGGGAGCAGAGAGGCAAGGCACAGGGCATTGGGAGGGAGTAAGAAGAGAGTGCACCTGCTCAATAGCAGCTGCCAGTGCTGAAGGCAGATGATGCCTTTTCACGACTTCCCTAAGGTTAGCCAACAGTTTGGGAATGATGATACATTATATCACAAATGTGGATGTGTGGTATGTGTGCATGTACAGACACACAATAAATAACAGCCATCCTAAGCATCGTCGATCCTAACATTTATTGGCCTTTTACCATATGCGAAGCACTGTGCTTTAGGTTCACTGTCCCATTTAATCTTTACAGACATCCTACAGGGTGGGTATGATTACTTTCCTCATTTTAGAGATGAGGAAGCAGGTTTAGAAACTGTTTATACAGCTAGTAAGCAGTAGAGCAGGAATTCAAACCAGTCATGCCAACTCCAATTTAATTGGCACATTGATGTACTATACTTAAGCTGAAATATTTTCTTCATATCACACCATAACCCCCACACACACCAGTATTCTAGACCCCAAAGAAAGGAGGCTGGAGCTCCCATCCTCTGAGCTTTTAATCTCTGGTTTAATAGAAACAACCACCCACAAGTTGGACTAGGACAGAAAAAATACAGTTGCAAATGCACCAAAAATTGCAGTTTATCCTTAGAAAAGATGAGCAATGAAGAGGAAAAAAGGGGGAAATTAAATAAAATCTTAAAGTGTGGAACATTTGTCAAAGGTAGGAATGGAAAATAAAGAATTTTCCACCTCTCAAAAGCAGACAATGAAAATATTACCTCCTTAGGGGTGAGACAATCTCTTGAAGTTCAGCAAAAATGTACAAATAGTGAGAGAGCTTTCTTCTAAATTCTAGATGACCTAAAAATCTCGTGATATTTATGCACAGTATCAAGAAATTATGCTAATTCATAATTCCTTTATCTATTGCCAATTCATCTGGTTTATAACCCTGTATTTTCTCCATGCTTTTGAAACTTGAAGGAAGTATCTGAGATATGTGAGCATTTGTGGGGAGAGTAGGTTGAATAGCTCCAGGTACACAGGGCAAGCTCAATAAATCTTCTCTCAGAGTCAGGAAAGGGCAGACAGCACCGCCACCTCAAACACAGGTTTCACTCTGATGTAAGCAATTAAAGGTTCTTCTTTATAATAAAGTAATCATGATGTGTAATAGGATAGAATGTAAACTGTGAGTAAACTTCCAAGCTTCAAAATAAAAATGGTCTTTCATTGTTATCTCGAACAAGGGTGCACTAATGAATATGTATATGCAGATATCTGACCTGGATCATGGACCACTGGTCTTCATATTTGCAAGTGAATCTGTTCAAGATAACTATTATCTTTATGCCCCATTTGAGAGAAATGCTGCATCTTTTTAGCTGGAAGCTTACTAGCAGTTTATCAGCCTAGTGGGCCCCAAAGACCTGTGGTAGCTGAAGGATGACTTTCTCCTTCCTTCACTCCTCATCCTGAGAATTACACTGTGATTTACATTTTATGCAACCATTTGATCCAAAAACATACAAAAGAAATTTTATTCTCTAGCATTTTAACATATTAGAGAAACAAAAAATCATCCTTGTACTCCATCCCTCTAAACTTCATTCTCATCCATGACCATACTGAAAAAGTGTTTTGCAAAGCAAGAAAAGAAAAAAAAAACACTAACTAGATAAATGTGAGGCTTACACTCTTCAACAAATGAATGCCTGTAGCTCTAAACTGGAGGAGATAGCCCTGTCCAGGATCTGAATGAACCAGACAACGTCCATGATGGTGTGGCTATAGTTAAACAGAGAAGAAACTTCAAAATATTGTGGGCTTATTGATCCTAAATGTTTCTTTAGAAAATAAATGAGTACCCAAGATTCCCTGCAGACCTCGAAGAACATTTATAAATAGAAAATATTTGTCAACCCAGACAAACTGGCTAAAAGATTTATCTGTTTGGCCGGGGATTTAGCTCAGTGGTTTCGCCGCCTGCTGCGCAAGCACAAGGACCTGAGTTCGATCCCCAATACCAAAAAAAAAAAAAAAAAAGACTTGTCTGTTAACATAGAAAGGACCACATGCCCTTGATTTCAAGTAAAGGCCATGGTAGAGGTAACCACTGGCTTACAGTTGTTTATATTTTTTCTTGCTAAAACTTAAAAAAAATGCCTACATTTTTCCAATGCATTTCCTGTGTATGTTTGATCCCATCTGATAAAAAATATCTATAGGATTGGTCATAGATAAATAAAAAACACCAGATATACACTTCCTGGTAAGAAAGCACATATCAGGGGCTCCAGCTCGAGTGAAAAACAGAGGCTTTCTAAACTTTATTTCAATAGAGAAGTGTGTGGACACCAGTTGAGGAACATTTTGATTCATTCATAAAATGAGCTATGGCATTATCACAGCAATCTGACATATCTCAGAACTTGGGTCTTCCCACCATAAATGTAACTGTATTACATTCATTCATCCTAGCTGACTGCAGTAGAGAGATATAAACTTCCTTCAAAATACATTCCATATGAATGCAAACTGATATTATTCATCCCAATTTCACCATTTGCAAGGAAATTTCCCTCTGAAGAGACATTCCACAGCCTGCGGCTGCTCAGGAAAGGAGCCAATGCCATTCCTCACCCTTCACCCACTAAGCTCTTTAAGGCAAGGACTCGAGGAAAAGGCATCCAGCCCAGCACAGTGCAAGTTGGAAAGGTCAAGCATCAGTATAGTGATGTGTTGTGTGATATGGCTGGATCACTGAGCTCCATGGCACACGCAAGGAGATTGATACTTACCACTTAGGTAATGGGAATCAAATTAATAGGACACAGTGAAATGTCTCAATTTCTCACTCTAATAGAAGCAAACAAGGACATGTAAGATGTTGCATCTGAAGAAGTGTACCATCTGAAGATACATACATTTCATGGGAGTGTTTTCCCTATTTAGCTTCTAATAACCCAGGAGTACAACGATTTAGGATTCTTCCACTACATCCTATTTAGGCAGTAGTAGGAAGTAGTCCAACAACATGCTGAGTTGAAGGGGACACCCATTTGACTTGACAAAATCCACCATAGTAATCCTCGAAAGTGAAATTTCTGCATCCTATAATCAGGAGTTCCTGGGTATTTGATTAAATACCCCAGGCATTTGATCCCTAGCCTACTTTCATTGCTCCCTCCAACTGACAAACAAGAAAAATTAGACCAAGAAGCTGAAGAAACAAAGTGTGTATTTTAATACTGAAATGCTTTTACCTGCCTTCCTGCTGTGCACGAAATGGGCCAGGCTTTCACAGTGTTAGTCAGCTTAACTCCCAGCTGGTGGCACTGGGAAAATGTAGCCAGACAGTCTTATTGCTCTTTCTGTCCTTTAACTGCCAACTGGAATACAATAGAGGAGTCAAGGGGAAACAGTAGAGAGAAGGATCCAGAAAACCAGAAGGAGACAAAGCAGCAAAGAAAATACCAATGAGTCAGACATTGGGTTCCACAGTGCTGGCATTTCAGGCTGTTTGCACATTGAAGATAATTATGCCTTAATTAATTTGCTCCTCTTCCCTCAAAAACTTATGATACTTTACAAATCACAAATTGTGCAGCAGGTGTTTGTCTTTGCAACATTTTAGGGTCAGAAGATTGGCTCAATCAAAAAAGAAGAGTGACTACATCACATTGTTTTAGATAATGTTTCTAACACATTATGGAAGATTTTAGTTTCAACATACAGGGTAGCAATGTTGCAAACATGACTACTTTTGAACCATAAAGAGAGTATTTCCATTTGGACCGATTATAGCATATGTGCCACATAAAGAAGGTGAGATATTAGAACAGCCTTTTCTTGTATTCACAGGCACTTGGAGCTTTACTTACACCCAGCTACTTCAGCATCTCACCATTGGCTTTTGTGCTTCATTTTTTCTTTCCAGTAAACGTATTTTTATAACAGTAAACACAAGGCTGCCACTTACCACAAAATATTTATTTACTCTTTTAACTTTACAACACTGCAAAATAAGCTATTCTCTTTGTCTTGTTCACATGTAAGAATTCACACATTAAAAGTAAAACCTCGGCAAGAATTAGAAAACAGCACGTCTTTTCTCCCATCATAATCAAAATGTATGTCATTGATATTTTATTTAAATACCTGGCCTGATATACTGAGTTTTCTAAGCTGTAAAGGATGGAAAAAGAGTACAAATAATTTGACTTATACATAAATAAAATCATTAACTAGCCCAGCTTTAAACATCTCTAATTGGTTACAGTTTAGACAGTATATATGAGAATTATAATAAAGGGTTCTGTATCACACCAGTAAACGTAAACTTTCTTGAGAATGACATAATGATACAAGCAGGTGAAATTCCATGGGACTCAATGCAATCTTACCTCATCAAATGGGGAATCTAAAATCTTGCATTTTCCAGTTATTTCATTAATAATACAGTATCATCTTTGTCATAGTCTCTTTAACAGAACATGGTCTTTGGATGCAATCAGAGTCAAAGCAGAATATAAATTATATACAACTTTTGTTGTTTCAGCCAGCCTGAAAGTTCAGATTAAGGAAAAAAAAATAAGAACTTTCCACTTGTCAATAAAAAGAAAAAATAAATACTGTAAGTCATAGCACACTTTATGATGCACTTGCTAGAATTTTATATTTTAACTTTCTTATAATCAACTTCTGATCCCATAAGTTACTATAACTAAATCATATCTATATCTCTAGACAAAGCAAGGCAGTAATCTGGAAATTTTCTACTTTGAGGCCCAAATTATCTTCTTTTAATCATCTACTCTGCTCAAATTCATTATAATAATGACTAATTTACTACCTCACTTCACATGAGGAAGACAGTACTAAAGAATGTGGGTCCCAAAGTAGAACTACCAAGTGGTACCTGGGGACAGATGAGTACACTATAGCGTGTGTGAGTACCTTAAACTGTTCCAATTATTCTTTTGCTCATAAAATTATTTCTATACTCTCCATTTCCATTTGTAAAAATATACATGCTGATGCAACACCCATTAGCATACAACATTTCCTGCTTCTGGAAGCCAACTCACAATAAATCTCTTACCTTGTAGAGAGATGGACGAGAACAGGGCTCATAATAAGATGAGTGATGCGTAAAATGTTCTTTAGCTGACTTCCCATGAGATTTATACTTCTCAACCTAGGAACACCGTCTGCCTGCATGGATGGAATGCTAAGCAATGTAGTAAAACAACCAACACATTATGTATAGGTTTTCAGTGCTGAGAAATCTAGAAGAAACTGTAAAATAAGTAAGCAAATAAGCAAGTATGTATCTAAAACTCTCAGCACAAGTTAGTTGGGAAAATATACAGTTTTAAACAAGGAAGGTTAGTGATAGACTCATATTTTTAAATGAGAGTGTATAAATGATATGCTTTTGCTTAGAAACTGAAGGATTATTGTACCTTTCATTAACGATGTAAGAGAGGTCCTGTTTTATATTGTACAACACAAGTATTCCACAAGGAAATCACCAAGTATGACTTACAAATGAAATGACAGCCAAGGAATTATATTTTTTTTAAAGTATTGAGGAAATTTTAAAAAACAAATCTAAGAAACACAAATGAGATAATTTTATATGCTATAATTATAATTAGATAGCCACATTTATTTGTTAGAAAAATCATTACTAATTTTTTGAAAGTATAGTTTCAAATCACACTTGTTTCCAATCTAAATTTAGCCTCTGTTCTCTTTGTCATATTTCTTCAGGCATGAGAAGGAAAATCAATGCCCTACTCACCTTTGAAAGAATTTCGCTGCCGAGTCTCCATGGTTCTGTGGGATCCAATAATCCGTGGCTCAGTATTGATTTTTCTATGACACCTGTAGAAACAGCCTCTCCTTCCTTTCTAACAAAATATAGCAACAAAGATTGTGTAGTTTCTGAATGAATTAAAGCATAGGCAATGAAGCAAAACTTCATCCTGGAAGGAAATGTGGTTTGTATTTTCTGAAGATGTTAATATTGCTTGTTTTTTCTGAGCCACTTAACAGCTATTTAAAGATAATGTGCACATCTATTTTTGAAGGTAATTTGAATGTAATTTCCTTTGGTTTCCTGCAGCTAACTCATATATTACAAATAGTATTTATTTTTCAAAGGAAATAGGCAAATGGTAAAACCTATCAAAGTTCAAGTCCCAATTTTCAAAGATCTCCAAAATCAAAACTCTTCTTGAATATGAAAAACCACAATCATGTTCTTAATATCTAAAGCTTAGTAAAATAGATGACACTGAAGAGACTAGATTAGAGTATAGAAAAGCCTAGAAGAAAGGGTGGGTTAGACATGGGCCTAGATTTTGCAGAATTTTACAAGCACCAGGGGAACAAATAAGAGACACCATTGTTCCCACTCTCCTTGACAAACACAGATGCAAATATTATATATATATATCACCAAGAGTTGTGTTTCCAGCATTCTTCACACACCTGATTTAAACCTCCAATGTATTTGTTTCACCCTGGGCAGACTCCTCGGGGCACGTCTGAATATATCCCCTGCAGCCATTCTGCGCAGAGTGGAGTAGCTACAGATGGTAACCCCATTTCATCACTTTGCTCCATCAGCCTGAGAATCTGCAAAATAAAAATGCAGTGTTAAAAATTCTTTTTTTTTCCTTTCACGATTTCTTTTCCCAGGAAAAAAATCCTAGACAGGCACACACAAAGCAGGTTGTTTCTCACGACCTGTGTGACATCTTGGTTAAAAGTGACACGACTGTGTTGCACCCTGACAAGTTTAGTGTTAGGACCTGACAGATATAAACCCACAGTAACAACCTCCCTGCCACAGATAGTTAAGCCCAAGTTAAAACTTTGATTTGATAGTCCCTTGATTAGCTTTCGCCACAGTGAGTGCAACTGCCTTTCAAGTTCATTATAAATTATGTTGCTCTCCACATTACTGTCAGCTCAGGCTCCCACTTTCCCAGAATGCAGGGCATTTTAACCACTCATAAAACCCATGCACATTTTTTGAGTTAAAGAATTAGACCAATCCAAAGTCCCGTTCTCAAGGAGGAAGTTCCATCATTTATCAGGCCATGTCTACACTGGCTGAGCAAAGCGCTCTGTTCAGAAGGAGAAGCGCCTTTGGCAGCTAGAGTCCACATAGCTGACCCATGGAGGCTGGGGTGGAGCTTCGTCACCTAATTACACCAGGGCAATGGAATCACTCAGCATTTGATGATGGACAATGACCCATGATGACAAAAAGCAGGCCATGTCATTGTTCAAATTTATTTGCATGATAGGCATTCAGAATGTAATTCAAAGAAGCTATAAGAAAAATGCATACACTTGGCAGACAGGATGGGTATGAGTATTGAAATAATTAACTACTCAACATTTGGTTTAACCAGAACCATTCTTCCTTACCACACAATGGCGGCACAATTTTAAAATGCAGTCCTTTTTCCTAACTGGTTTAGATTAAGCTCATGACGCTAATAATATTTATGTAGAAAAACCTTCAGAGTTCAAATAATTGAAAAGATGATTTTTATGTCAAAAAAGAAAGGGTCAAATGATAATCTATGTTCTGGAGGAAATATTTACACTTCTCTGAGTTACGCTGTTAAGTACCAACTTTGGGTTGATTCTATTCTGGTGAGAGTATAGTGCCCTCCAATCACCCTGAATGTTGAGGTTCTTTCAACTAATTTTTAGAATAAAGAGAGGTTTAGCAGAAATGTTCTACTAATAGCTATGAAATTATAGGCTTTCCCTTCCATCCACCCAAACATACTCTACCCAGTAAAATAACAGATACAACACTAATCACCTTTGGAATTTTGCCAGCCTTCCTCACTGGTGAGTTGGCAGAGTTGGACCAAATTGCCTTGAAGGAATAAGGCCTGTCTAACCCTCTGTGAGTGCCTTCAAAGGGTTTCCAGAGAATCCAATCCCATTCTTCGAATAAAGCAGAAAAATGAAGATTTAAATGTGTGGGAAACTATCAGAATTGTTACCTGGGAGATCCATTTACTTCTACTAATATCATCCCAGGATAAATTAGGTCAAACTCCACCCCCTCGGTTTCCTAAACACTTGGATTTTGCAGCCAGGAGTATCTTACACTTCTTGCCATCTCTAGCTTCAGACTGTCGATGAGTTTTCAGATTCTCTGTTTCAGTTTGGGAATCATGCAATTTATGTACTGAATCTTTTTTTGCTGGGTGCAGAATTTCAACTTCGAACACTGTCATAGTGGTGATTGATTTTGAAATTACCACCCAAATTACAAAACAAAATAATTCTAAGTGGTCCAAGAATTGTCTTATTTACAAAAGTTCATCTGAGTTGAGGCACATCTTCTTTTCCCACACGAAATCCCTGACACATTCTAAATACACAAAACCACTGTCAGTTTCTTTGCCACCTGCTTTATGTACTTCATGATGATGACGAAGATGAAGGTGGTAAGACAGCAGACACCCAACCAACAATGTGCCAGGCACTATTCCAGATCTTTGTATAAATTTGCTCATTTAATCCCACACCAACCCTACAGGATAGGTACTATTACCCTCATTTTATGGGTGAGGAAACAGAAGCACAGAGACAGATAGTAATTTGCCCTTAGCCACTTAGCTAGTAAGACGGGGGGCTGGGATTTAAATACTGGCTGGCTCCAGTATCTCTGCTCTTATACTTCATGGTAATGTGTTTGCCTGAGCCCTGGGTACCCAAACAGACATATCACAATACACAGAGATTTGAATGAAAATGTGGTTTCTTTACATTGGGTCTCTCCTTCCACTCTTAGTGAAGTCAATATGCCTGGAACGGAACTTTATGGACTATCGTGGCTGCCAGGCTCACTTATTTACTTCTCGTGAAGATGTATCTTCTTCCATACTGAACAAGGGCCTCTTCTTTTGGAAATGGTCAGGTACACTTTGGAAACAAAATTTATTTTCCCTGGTCATCATTTCAGGATACCAATTATACCTTTAAAACTTAAATTTTAAGACGCTCACGAATGTGGAAAACATCAAATAAGAAAATAACTGTAAAAATAAAAATGATCACATAGGACATCTGTGAAGAGCAGTATCTAAATGTATCTTAATGGAAGCTTTTGCAAGTTGGGCGAGTTATTTTGGTTTTCTCATCTATAAAATGGGAATAAAAATAATTCTACTGCTTAGAGTTGTGAGGATTAAATGAATGAATTCATGCAAAATGTTTAGATCAGTGCGGGGCACAGAGAGAGCCTTGATAAATATACACTGCTGTTGTTATCACATTTAGTTTAGTAAACGAGCCTCCAGCTATAGCTAAGCACAAATAACAATAAAAAGGTGTCATTTTGGTATGAAAGCATTTAGCAGGGATTTTAGAAAAATCATTTGTGGTTCCAGGATATCTTTTTAATACAGAGATAAGTTGGCTTTAAAAATTTCTCGACACACAGTTTCATTATTAATTTTATACTACTTTAGTTTTTGAGAACACAGGCAAATCACAGAATATGATAGAAACACCCTAAAAGTCATCAAAACTTCCAACATTGCCACATACTCACGCACCAAGCTAGAAAGGAGCTTTGGCTATGGGGTAAGGATTTCTGTAATATGAAAGATTTCTGGCTTAATTGGTTTTTTTATATCATAGTCCATGTTTATGTAATTGCAATTGATCCGGATAGCAGTGATTTAATGCTAACTACTGTGAGTCAATGGTCGGAAAATAATTTGAACATTCTGCTGTGTGCTTCGTCTGTTGCCCCTTTCCCTTCTCAAGGTTCTAAATGCTTGGGCTTTTTGCTTAAGTCTCCACTCTTTGAGGCCACATGGGTGACTTAGAAATGGCTGCATAGGAACCTAAAATAGAAATTTCCATCCCAAAGGAGAGTAATACAAGTACTAGGAGAAAATGACTGGCTGGATGCCCACTTGCATGGAGCTATTTGGTAAGTGCTGTACACAGAAAATGGAATGGGCTGAAACTTTTTCCTCTTCAGTTCTAAAATGGGCATCAACAACAGAGAGCATGAAAAGCCCAGGGGCTCAGCAGGAGATGCACAGAGAAGCTATTCAGGGTCACTCTCCCAGGATGCACTGATGGGCACTTTTGCAGAGTGGGTGCCACAGGGCCGGAGAACTACTTGCTGGTCCTCAGAAGGCTGTCAGCAAGAGGACTCTGCTTCATTTCCTAGCACCTCACAGACCAGACCTTCTCAGCCATCTGGAGGGAAGTGAACTCTTCATCAAGCAGCAGGATTTAAATGTTGAATAAATGGGTTAGCGTGTAGCCTCGTGTGGGATAAAGGGAGTGGAAGGGCCACACAGGATTTGATTTGAATCTTCATGGTTCTGAAATGAGATCTTAGCAAGCCTCAGCCTCTAGTTCTCTAGATAAGGATGCACATCCAGAAGACAGTCACTTGCCAGCAGTGTCATCGAGGGTATGACAGGTCTAGGATTGGGATTATGGAGGGTAGAAGTTGGTCAAAGTATAAGAAAAAATATTAAATTCCCTGATAGCTATTCAATTATTAGAAGGAAAATGGAAAGGTCAGGAAAAACACAGAGAGGTCCGATCTTCAGCTGCGAATTTTCTGCACAGCCCAAGAGGCTGGAAGAGGCTGAGATGCTGTGCAGGACATTAGACAACCAAGAGGACTTAGAGAACAAGCACTGGGAGGGACTACCCAAGGCTTCTTATCTGTGATGATGTTCAAGCTTGTTAATTACCTTCATTTTTTTCTTTTCTTTTTTGGGGGTCGGGTAGGGAGAGTGACTCAGTATTGAACCCAAGCCCTTCAAACAAAGCAATATTCACAGTCATTTTTAATTTTTTAAAATTTTAAACAGAGTTTCACTAAGGTGCTGAGTCACCCAGGCTGGGTTCAAACATGCAGTCCTCCTGCCTCAGCCTCCCAGAGTGCTGGGATTACACACATGATCCAGGACATCAGAAGCTGCTGCTGACACTGTGGTCACTTTAGGATTTCCCACCCCCTGCCTACATTCTCTACCCCCTTCTTAGCTTCCCCAGGCCATAAAATGTGCTGTTCATATCTCCTTACTAAAGCACACAGTTCTTACTTTCTTGTGGCACTTTTCTTTTCTTTTTTGGTACCGGGGATCGAACTTGGGAGGCAGGCGCCGGAACCACTGAGCTAAATCCCTGGTCTCTCTTGTGGTACTTTTCAATTTTTTCCTATAGTTACACATTTGGGCTGCATTTAAGGCTCTCTAAATTCTTTAACCCATATCATTTTAAAAAGGATTCTACTTATTGCAGATCACATACCAATTCCAACAAATAAGCTCCAAACATCAAGTAGAAAGTTGAAAACAATAAAAAAATAATAAATAAGAAAACCAAAAAACCAATAAGAGCCACTCTACCCAGGGGCCCTCAGCCCGTCACTCTACAGACTTGCTGTCATTTCTCATTATCCTTATTATTTTTTTTTATGATTCCACACAGAAATTCAACCCAGGTGATTTGGTTGTTAACAAAATGAATGTGAATTAACTCTGATCATACATTTTAATGAGACAACACTTCAGAGGCTCTCAGGCATTCCAAATACAAAACTTATCTTTTTTTGTGGTGAATCTGGAAATTCTCTTTCTTACAAAGCCTTGATTGTTTCACCTCTGCTGTTTTTCACTTAATGAGAGACAATTTGCATATCAGCAAGGTCAGAGGGGAGGGAACTGGAGTCTCAAGCTTGCCATCTCCCTACCGCCAGCCAGCCCCACTGCCACGCATTCCTCATTGCCTTTTTCTTTGCAAGTTTTATGATCTCACAGAATTCCAAGTCTGACACTCAGGCTGGTCTTCCTACGACCTCCAATTGTTCCAAAGGATGCTTATCCCAGAATGGTGACAGAATTCCTTTCTATGTTTTCTCTCTTGGTTATTAAGTGGTAGTGTCATACTTAAAGGAAACTGTTTCTAGGACACTCAATTCTTTGAAGACCGACATCACATTAAAAATTATTTCTCCTAATCTCCTATTCATTGTATCCCCAGTGTACTTGACATGTCAGAAATAATTATAAGTGGGTTAAGAAATACAGGAGACCTTTCTCTTTAATATTCCAGAATGGAGGCAGGATTGCTTTGTTATCTGCTTTATTCTGGTTGGAATTTTCATTCAGCACCAGCAACACCTCATGAGAAAGTACAGGCCTGACTCGATGTCTTGGCTTTCTCTGGCCCTGTTTGCCTCCTCAGTGCTCCATGTCCCTTACAGGTAACCAGTAATGGCAAAGGCTCACCTGCCTCATAGATGTCCCTCACCTTCCAGTGCTGGGATCAAGGCAGTGACTTTCCTATGTCATTCATTAACATCAAGACAGTTTGTTTAAAAACAGGTTTCTGATTACAATGAAGAGGGAGAGGAAAAAAGCAAGAGGCAGTCATAAAGCCATGTGTTCCGAGTTATTTCTTATTTCACACTCAACACCGAGAATGCGCATGGCCTGTTCTTTTCAGCAAAGGCAGAAAATCTATTTTGCATCCAAGGTAAAAGGAGAAGGCCCATATCTATAGTTCCTTTCAAAGCTGGCTATTCTCCTATGTGGTAAAAAGCTATTACAAAAGGCCCTACTTTATCATGGTCATGGTTGCATTGTAGGATAAATAAAGCTGTCCTTCTACAGAACCATGTATCCTGCGCACCCCTCTCCAGGCAGGTTAGATGCACAGTAATATTGGGACATTATCCCGCTCACTGATGATAAGGGTCACAGCAGGTTTGCTGAAACTCTGACTTCTCTGTTGATGTTACCTCCTCTGACAAGCTTTAAGGGCAAAAAACATTCTAGATGAGTCCACAAGTGAAGAGGCCCAGGGTTGGCTCGAACCCCCTGACTCAGATTCCAAGGGATGAGCTTC